>NC_083345.1:118607788-118947855 GCF_019175385.1 Lycium barbarum | reverse complement strand
TAAATTTTACCGAACTCGTTAGTAGAACTATTAACTTCGTCCTGGTGACTTGACCCATTCAAATTATCTCAAATATGGAGAACATTAGGACTATATAGAGAATTAATGAATTTTGCTAACATCTCTTGTATATAATAATGCTAAATTGTTTCGTCCTTACAAATTAATGTGTCTATATTTTTCATCATGTGTCTATATTTTACAAGTTTGATGACACAATAATGTGTGCTTTTACTATTCTATTTTGAGATAACAATATTTGCAACTTAAAATACCCGTCATATTGTTGCTAAATGTATAATTGCAATTTTAACAAATAATCGCCCCATTTTAGCTCTAAAAGATAATGGTTTTGACTATATTGATGATAAGCAGAAAATGTCAAACAAATAGCATACGTGTATACGGTGAAAACCGGATATGAGCCGGAACGGTGGTAAGGTAAATCGGTGATAGAAAAGGAGCGAGAACATACCGGATGCTATCCGGTCCTACCCGGGGAAGGCGTCTGTACCGGAGCTAAACGAGCCTGTCTTCTCCGTTATCGAAACGGCCAAGTCTGCTGATCCGAGCGTCTGTGGCCGTTGCCCCGAATAGCCGTTGGACCGAGTGGCCGTTGGTCCGCATAACCGTCGCATCCGGACCCCGCACCAGTGGCGTGCTGTCATAGTCAACTACCTACCATGCGTGTATCAGACGGCGCCGTCAGTCTAATCCCACCAAATCCGTGCAGGGCTGTCCTTGTCATGATTATTTTATTAGTCTTCATTTGTGTGAGATCCAGAGGGTGGCACTATAAATAGGGCATGTCCTCCTCCCTTAAAGGGGTTGGTTCCTACATTTCTCCAAGAACACTTGTAATAGAATAGCCCATATATACAATCTTTCCTTCAATTTCTGATCCGGCCACGATCGTTTTGTTCACGTTTTTAGCGTATTTAATCCATCAAGCATTCTACGCTGTTCATAAGCACTTGTGTTCGTAAACAAACCGCCATCACTAGCCATTTCATTAAAGAACTCTTGCATATATATTTTCTCTATCTCATATATATATATATATTAAGATCCAAGCACATATCCTATACCCGCTTATAAATTCAATTGATTATCCGATTTCGGGGTAAACAGTTTGGCGCCCACCGTGGGGCTAGGATAATAGTGGCTTTCGATCTTGACTTATATCACATTCATCAAAATCGAAAACGCCCCTGCCCGTATCTACGAAAACGGACTAAATGGCCGACGCTGAGCAATCCGGTCATGTCAACAATACTGAAATTGTGGCGGAAAACGCAGGCAGCGGATGACGGAGATTGCCAAACCCCGCTGACCCGAACCCCGTCGATTCAAGGGAGGGACTCGACCGGAAAAATACCGTGGATCAAGAGAATGGCGCCCTGCCGGCCACCGATCCTCTAAATACTCACAATTCCGCTACATTGTCTCGGACCCAGGGCCGAGGAAACCCGGATGCGCCAAATGACGGTGTGAGCTTACGTTTAATTTTTGAAATGTTGCAGGAACAAAGAGCGGCGATTGCCGAGCAAGCAATAGCGATTGCCCGGTTACAGAGCGGGAAAGGTGAACCGGGGCCGGAAAAGGCAAAGGATACTGCTGAGATCAGAAGAAATGAGACACGAATGGTTGAGAGCGACGGTTCCGGAGCCGGCTCCTCTACCGAGGTTCTAAAGATGCTCGAAACTTTGGCAAAACGGGTAGATTCGACCGAAAAGAGGGTCGAGACATACAATTCTCGGGTGGACCAAATACCGGGGGCCCCACCTTTGTTGAAGGGGCCGAATTCGAAAAGGTACATTCAGAGACCTTTTCCGCCAAGTGCAGCCTCGAAACTGATCCCGAAGAGATTCAAAATGCCCGATGTACAGAAGTATGACGGCACAACGGACCCGCACGAGCATGTGACCTCATATACCTGTGCCATAAAGGGCAATGACATGGAGGAAGATGAGATCGAGTCGGTGTTGCTGAAAAAATTTGGCGAAACTCTGTCGAAGGGGGCGCTGACGTGGTATGACCACCTACCCGAACATTCAATCACTTCCTTTGAAATGCTCGCCGATGCCTTCGTAAAGGCACATGCCGGTGCCATAAAGGTGCAGGCCCGTAAGTCCGATATCTTCCGAATAACCCAAAGGGACAACGAGCTACTGCGGGAATTCGTTAACCTGTTTCAGAGGGAACGAATGGAACTCCCCCCGGTACCTGAAGAATGGGCCGCACAAGTTTTCACAAAGGGGCTCAACATGCTAAGTTCAGCTGTTTCGGCCAAATTGAAGGAAAATTTGTTGGAATACGAGGTCGTCACATGGGCCGACGTCCACAATCGGTACGAGTCAAAGATTCGGGTGGAGGACGATCAGCTCGAACTCTCTCCGGTAAAGTTAAAAGTGAATGGAAGCTTCGAGAAACCGAGGAAGGGTTATGAAGCGAAATCCGAATCATCTAAAGAAAGGTTTCGGCCATACTCACACTCAGAGAGATCAAATTTCAGGTCGGAGAAGCCAAGGGAAGGCCCGAGCCACTTCTCAGGTCGAGGTAGCAAGCAGGTCGAGCACCCATCAAACAGTCGGGGGCTCTCGTTCAGGAGCGACGCCGGAAGTTCTGCCAGCAATAAGGTTCCACCCAAGATCTCGGAGTACAACTTCAACGTCAGTACCTCGGATCTTGTCTCGGCCATCGGTCGCGTCCCGGATGTGCGATGGCCGAAACCACTAAGGACAGATCCGGGACAACGGGATCCGAATATGGTGTGTGAATATCACGGAACCCACGGTCACAAAACTGAGGATTGCCGCCAGTTGAGGGAGGAGGTAGCCCGGTTATTGAAAAACGGCCACCTCAGAGATATATTGAGCGAGCGAGCCAAAAATCATTACAAGGAAAGGGAAGCTCAATGGAGGGTCGAGCCGGTTGAACATCAGCATACGATCAACATGATAGTTGGGGGTATTGACATACCTCGGGGTCCGGTAATGAAGCGGACAAAGATTTCCATTGTTCGGGAAAAACGCACCCGGGATCATTTACCCGGGGGTTCCATCTCTTTCGACGACGAGGACGCAGAGGGCGTCATTCAACCGCACAATGATGCGTTGGTAATTTCTATACTTATCTTTAAAACTAAGGTTAAACGTATCTTGATTGACCCAGGTAGCTCAGCCAACATCATTCGGTGGAGAGTGGTCGAACAGCTGGGGCTGCTTGATCAGATCGTACCAGCAACCCGGGTACTCAGCGGGTTCAACATGGCAAGCAAAACCACAAAAGGGGAGATCTCATTTCCCGTGAACGTTGAAGGCTCCATTCAACAAACTTTGTTCTACGTGATCGAAGGGGACATGAAGTACAATGCATTATTGGGCAGACCTTGGATACATAGCATGAGGGCAGTACCTTCAACGCTGCATCAGTTGCTGAAATTCCCCACCCTAGAAGGGGTGAAAACCATCCGCGGTGAGCAACCCGCAGCAAAGGAAATGTTCGCTGTGGAGGAATCAACGCCCCGATCCAAGGAGCCGGCTCACGAAGAAAGGGGTGTAACCGGAGGGGAAGCCCCCCAATAGCAATCAAAGAATACCGGGTCAGATCCGGTATATGAAGAGGATGACTTCGGAGTACCCAGATCTTTTGTCATGCCGGATGACTCAGACGCGACCAAATCAACCGTGGAGGAACTGGAGCAGATCATCCTGTTCGAGTTCTTACCAGACAGGAAGGTATACCTGGGTATGGGGCTCACCCCGGAGCTCAGGCGCAAATTAATTGAATTTTTTCAAGCTAACGCCGATTGCTTTGCATGGTCGCATATAGATATGACAGGTATATCACCAGAAATAGCATCACATAAACTCAGCTTGGACGGGAAGTTTCCCCCGGTGAAGCAAAAAAGGAGGCCCATGGCGGAGCCAAAACACGCCTTCGTCAAAGACGAGGTAACAAAGCTTTTAAATATAGGTTCCATCCGGGAGGTAAAATATCCGGATTGGCTCGCTAACGTAGTGGTGGTGCCCAAAAAAGGTAATAAATTTCGAATGTGTGTCGATTATAAAGATTTAAACAAGGCATGCCCGAAGGACTCATTTTCGTTACCTCACATCGATAGAATGATCGATGCGACGGCCGGACATGAAATGTTAAGTTTTCTCGACGCTTACTCCGAGTATAACCAGATCCGGATGCACCCGGAGGATCAAGAGAAAACGTCCTTCATTACCCGATATGGGACTTACTGCTATAATGTCATGCCTTTCGGATTAAAAAATACCGGTGCTACTTACCAACGCCTAGTTAATGAAATGTTCGAAGAACAAATAGGGAAAACGATGGAAGTTTATGTTGACGATATGGTTGTCAAGTCCCTGGAAACAGAGGACCATTTAAAGCATTTGCAGGAAACCTTCGATGTGCTCCGCAGATATGGCATGAAGCTCAATTTTGAGAAGTGTGCCTTCGGGGTAAGGTCCGGTAAATTTCTGGGTTTCATGGTGTCAAACCGGGGAATTGAAATCAATCCGGACAAGATCAAATCCATCGAGGACATCGAAGTTGTGAACAACATAAAAGGGGTGCAAAGGCTCACCGGAAGAATAGCGGCGTTGAGTCGCTTCATATCAAGGTCCTCCGACAAAAGTCACTGTTTCTTCTCCTTGCTCAGGAAGAAGAACGACTTCGTTTGGACACCGGAGTGTCAAGAAGCTCTACGGAAGTTGAAAAGGTACTTGACCAGCCCTCCGTTGCTGCACACGCCGAAGGCCGACGAGCCGCTTTTCCTCTACCTAGCTGTCTCCAAAGTAGCGGTGAGTGGCGTTTTGGTCCGAGAAGAATCAGGTACGCAATTCCCTGTCTATTATGTGAGTAGAACTTTGGGGGATGCGGAAACCCGATACCCTCATCTGGAAAAACTGGCATTAGCATTGGTAAGCGCTTCTAGAAAACTCAAACCTTATTTTCAATGCCACCCTATATGTGTAGTGACCACTTACCCTTTGAAAAACGTCATGCACAAACCGGAGCTGTCCGGTAGGTTAACAAAATGGGCTGTAGAAATCAGCGGTTACGACATCGAATATAAACCACGAACGACCATCAAATCCCAAATCTTGGCCGATTTCGTGGCAGACTTTGCCCCAGCTATGGTTCCCGAGGTCGAAAAAGAACTTTTGCTGACCTCGGGAAAAAGCACGGGCATCTGGACCCTGCACACGGACGGAGCCTCGAACCTTAAAGGTTCCGGGCTCGGAATCGTCCTTAGAAGTCCAGCCGGGGATGTCATTCGACAGTCCATTAGAACTGCTAAATTGACTAACAATGAAGCCGAGTATGAGGCTATGATTGCAGGTTTGGAGTTGGCTCGAAGTATGGGTGCCGAAGTCATCGAAGCTCAATGCGACTCGCTCTTGGTCGCAAACCAGGTGAACGGCGTTTTCGAGGTCAAGGATGAACGGATGCAGAGGTACCTCGAGAAGACCCAAGTGGTACTTCACCGATTCAGAGAATGGACCGTGCAGCACATACCGAGGGAACAAAACAGCGAGGCCGATGCCTTGGCAAGTTTAGGATCCTCGGTCTACGGGGAGGAAATCAACCCCGGGACAACGGTACACCTGTCAAACACGGCCATAGAAAACGGACACGCTGAGATAAACACAATGGGCCTAACTTGGGATTGGCGCAACAGGTACATCGACTACTTGTGTGATGGTAAGCTCCCAAAAGACCCAAAGGAATCACAGTCATTAAGGACAAAGGCAGCCCGATTTTGCTTGGTAGACGGTCAATTGTATCGACGATCTTTTCTCGGCCCCCTGGCTAAATGTTTAGGCCCCGGCGAAACGGAATATGTTATGAGAGAGGTGCACGAAGGAACCTGTGTCAACCACTCCGGTGCCGAAGCTCTGGTCCGAAAAATCATCCGGGCCGGTTATTATTAGAACCGGATGGACGAGGACTCTAAGAATTTCGTCCGAAAGTGTGACGGATGCCAGAAACACGCCCCGATGATTCACCAGCCCGGGGAGCTACTGCACTCGGTGGTCTCGCCCTGGCCTTTCATGAAGTGGGGAATGGACATTGTGGGCCCGTTACCACGGGCACCGGGTAGGGCCCGTTTTATTTTGTTTATGACTGACTATTTCTCTAAGTGGGTTGAAGCGCAGGCCTTTGAAAAAATCAGGGAAAAGGAAGTCATCAACTTCATATGGGATCATATCATCTGCCGATTCGGCATCCCTGCCGAGATAACTTGTGATAATGACCCTCAGTTCGTAGGCAGCAAGGTCAACGGTTTCCTCGAAGGCTTGAAGATCAAGAAAATCGTATCAACCCCATATCACCAATGTGCGAACGGGCAGGCAGAGTCCACGAACAAAACAATGATCCAAAATCTGAGGAAGAGACTTGAAGCATCAAAGCACCATTGGAGGGACGTGTTGCCGGAAGTGTTGTGGGCTTACAGAACCACATCCAAATCGAGCACCGGGGAAACTCCATTCTCGTTGGTTTACGGGGCCGAAGCCCTTATCCCCGTAGAGGTCGGTGAACCGACCCTCCGTTTCAGGTATACCACCGGGGAGTCGAAAGAGGAAGCCATGGCCGTGAAGCTCGATCTCACAGATGAACTACGCGAAAGCGCGTCTGTCAGCATAGCGGCCCAAAAACAGAGAATGGAAAGATACTACAACCGAAGAGCGAACTTTCGACATTTCCAAGTTGGGGACTTGGTGCTTCGAAAAGTTAACTTGCACACCAAGAACCCCAACGAAGGAAAGCTAGGTCCGAACTGGGAGGGCCCGTACAAGGTAACCGGTATAACGGGCAAAGGATCGTACCAATTGGAATCAATGGACGGGCAGCGTCTGCGCAACAACTGGAACGTGGCCCATCTAAAGAGATACTACTACTAAGGTATGGCCCGTACTCTCTCATTGACTTTTCTCTTTTGCAGGGGGTCGAGAACGGGAGAAAAATAGAATTTAGGTCTGAAAACACGTGTTGCACTCTTTTCCTTGGTGCGGTTTTGTCCCAAAAAGGGTTTTCCGACAAGGCTTTTAATGAGGCAACAAGTACAACGTGTTACTGAACAAATAAGAAGAACATAACAGCACTCACCCGACCTAAAAAGCTCGGATCAGTGCTGGGGGAATACTATGCCCATACCGAAGATGACACCGACCAAAGTAGACGGGGAGACTCCACATTTGCTACGGCAAAACAAAGGCCCGGCCACCGGCCTTAGCCTTCAATGTAAGGACCAAACGATCATAATGAATCGTGTCCCATTCGATATTTGCTACGGCAAAACAAAGGCCCGGCCACCGGCCTTAGCCTTCAATGTAAGGACCAAACGATCATAACGAATCGTGTCCTACCCGATATTTGCTACGGCGAAACAAAGGACCGGTCACCGGCCATAGCTTTCGATGTCAGGACCAAACGATCATAGTGAATCGTGTCCCATTTTTACACTTGCTACGGCAAAAGAAGAAAGAGTCAAAACTCTCATATGAACAAACGTTTTGCAAAATCAAAATTGTCAAAATTTACTAAAGTTAGCAGCTTTTACTAAGGCCGAAACTCGGCAAAGGCAACTGGCCAAAATTTGACAAACTCCCCAAACGGGGGCTGCCACATCAAAAACTTTGTTAGCCAAGGCTGAAAAGACACCGTTTCTAAAATACAGCCGAAGAAAAATATCGGCTCTAATTGTCACACCCCATTTTAACCGGGTTGATTTTAGGGAGTATGACGTATTGGTGATTCCTGTTTTATTTTATTTAAGGAGTCGCCACCTAATTAATTTAATGGTGAATTAGGACACCTAAATATTAACTAAAGGAAAGTTAAACTAAACCTCAATTAATAGTCTACTTAACCAGTGTGATTCTAGGTAAGGGCTCTATATTATCCTAAAGGAAAGGGGTTAGGCATCCTTTAGAATCCGTTAACTTACGGTTATCCGACCAAACTTAAGTTAATTAATTAAATTTAATACAGTGCTTAAATTTTATAAAAATGGTTTAATATGGCTAAAGTTTTGAAGGAAAATAATGTTAAAATAAGATTTACAAAAAAGATGTACTGATTTGTATAAAAGGAGAACTTTAAAGGCCATTTTTTAATACGATTTATGAATGTTGTTAAGATTTTAGGCGAAAGTATAATCGTGCTGTTAAAAAATAATATTCGTAAAAAAACATAATAACTTATATAAGAGAAGATTCTAAAAGTTTAAATGTGACTTGAAAATATCGATGAATTGAAAATATCGATGAAGCCTTAAATAAAAGATAATATTTAATAAGGTTTATAGAAAATGTAATAATTTTGCATGAAATAAACTTATAAGCATTGTTAAGATAAAAAAATGCCATTTAAAGAAGATTTATAAATGTGACTAAACTTTAAAATAAAATGCTGTTTAATATAAGATTTATAAATATGATAATATTCCCATAAATAATAGCTGTTGATAAGAGATTTGGCAATTTTGTACTTTGAATAAATCGTATTATTTGGAATTAAGATAACGGAAATAAAATATGATTCTTTTTACTTAAAATATATAGTCATGACATCTTGCAAATCAATTATTCCAAATAAATAAATATTAGGCATCATAAATAGTCTTATCATGAAAAGAAGATTGGGAATAAAAATTATGGGATTGATTGTTAGTCCTCATTAACTAGCTACCCGTTACTAAAACTAAACGTGCTAATTTATTAGGATTTATCTAAGCTGAGAAAACGAAACAAACTAAGAGTTAGTTGCATAATACAATTAAATGCACAGAAAATGAATAGAGGAGTAGATAATTTAAATGGGCTCAGCCCATTTTGTTCTGCTACGGTCTGTTTGCTGCTGTCGCTACTGGGCTTAGCCCAGAAATTCCTTTTTATTTTGCTGTGGATGGATTGACACGGGAGAGAGATTACGTTGGGCTTTTGGCCCAACACCAAATGCGGAGGAGGACGAGTCTCTCGGACTCGTATACGGTGGTCATGCATAAAATGAAAAGGAAAGGATTAGTATCTAATCAATGGATAAAGTTAAACATGTAGAATATAAAATCAAAAACAAATTGGTAAGATTGTGTATATTCTATGTATATTTTAAGTATATCTCAGGTATACCTTCCCTTTTTTGATAGCCTAACATGCATCCTATATGTGTTTCAACTTTTAGGTAGGTCCCAGGGCTTATTTTTTTAATCTGATTGGTCAAGCCCTTTCCCTTTATACTATAATTATTCCTAAATTTCTATAGGGACCATGCTCGGATAATAAAAAAAGGTACCCAGCCAAATAAAGGTATATAGCCATATATTAACGTTAATACCCAGATCCTAACACTTTTACATGACTGCAGGTGCTAGTTAGACCACCGGGATAATCTTATGAATTCAAAGTGATGCCAACAAGGATTTCCCAGCAACAGAACAAGTCATGAAATGGCAAATTCTAAAGAAACAGTAACAGGCTAGTCAAAATGGGGCATGCAAGATAGGGTATCCATGTCAAATGCAAATCAATTATTACATATACAGAACCAAAGCCCCTTTGTGTACACATCCTTACAGGCAAGACATTGTAATTTGTGGAGAAGCAATTGCAGCTCAGGCACATATATATGATTTAAACAAGCACCTGATGTAGACTTCCCACAAGACATGAATTGGTAATAACTGAAGAAAAACAGCCAGCGGCCACTAGTGTTATGTTATGCTGTTGAAACAAGATCCCATACAAGAGGCAGTCATGATGCAATGGCCAAAGGCGTTAAGCTACGTAGCATAGAGAAATCAAACATGCAAATAACAAACAGGTGACATGAAACCATCTGGGCGAAGGATGCATAGCCAATGTAAAAGACTAACATAGCTTAATGAGGAACTCAGTAGATAGGATAACAGATAAGGATGACATAACCATAACACAAAGTCCTAATAATAGTTCGGGGCATGATATTGGCACAGACCCCAATACTTAAACACATTTTGGCATCCTTATTGTGGAACCAATCAATGAACCAAATGAATTAAGCCTCACGGCATAGATAGCTTTACATCTTATTAAGCATGCCATTTTAGTTTCAAAGATGCAACCTGAGTGAGCACACATAGCACATATTACACATTGTAATGCACACACAGCACATATTAAAACATTGATGAATTAAATCTGAAACATAAGCCTGAGTGAGTATGCTTGATCCCACATACTAGACAACACAATTATATTCAACTGGGGAAGATCAGACCATAGACAACACATAAAACATGATCAAATCATCAAAAAAAATGATTAACAGCAGTGTATAGCACCAACTTTTCTCACACAAAGTTAAAACATGAGGATCCATACTTTACATTTAGGTAGGCTGGATCAGTTGGAAAATAAAATGAACAAACCCAAAACACAACAGCAACAACAAACAAACAATATGGTCTGCTCAAACAAACGCCTATATAAACTAAGCAGCTACGGCCAATACCAATATATTACAGGCCAACACATATTTCAAACAAGTTCACTAGTACATCCTTGGCAAATTAGGATCATTTAAGATTAAGCTTTCTTCCATATATATCTTCAAATTAGCATAAGAAAACAAATAAGGAATGTTTGTTGAGGGATCAAGACTTATCATTCAGTCTAAACAAACTCAGAACAGTTTCCAGCTCAAAACTAAATGAAGACTGCTGGAAATAGCACAATTCCTTACAGTATTAAATCAAGTGTACATGGAAAAATATAAGGACACATAAACATAAGGTAAACCAGCTTCAAGACATAGCATAATACAATAGAGGAGATCAACAGGTATGGCATTTGCGGAGATCATGCAGAATCATTCATACAAAACCCTCAAACAGGCTGAGGTGTCTTATGCAGTCCAAGTAAAACCACAGGGGGGGATAATCTAATGCCCCGCTAGCCATAGCTAGACAAATATGACACAATTAAGCAACTGAACTAATCTATAACCAATCATTGTGGAGCAGGCACACCATACTTGATCTGCCATAAGCTAAATAGCATATGGCTAACCCCCAAACAAAACAAAATGAACCACTGCAGAACAATCAAAAGGAAAACATATGCACATAATTAGCAAACTACTAACTAATATGTAGAACTAACCAAATGAAGAATATAGAAGCAATATAGACCTAACTAGCATATGACTACCCAAATTGATATCTAATATGGGGCTGAACAAGTGCAGGACTATAAACAGGATTAATCTAAACTTAAACATGTATGATGCAACCTATACAGCTACAGACAGGAAACAAGATATGACTAGCCAAACAGATCATATAAGTAGTCTGAAACACTCGAGCAGTTATTAAATTTAACTAAGGGAAGGTGACTTACATACTAAGGGAAGAGAGCACCTAATTGATTTCATACAAACAACAGGGAGATAGCATCATACGTGAAAAAGAACCAGGCAAGTAAATTTCATTCAAGGCAGGGGAGTGTCAAAATCATAGTAGGGAAACAGCAACCTCAACCAAATTGAAACTTCTTTCTTTCAAATATAGAATCCAAAAGAAAAAGGGACAGAATTGGTTTTAAATATTTGTATTCCTTTAAAGACTATTTAGCCAATTTATATTAGATTGACCAGGTCTTATTTTGATTAGGTTTAACTTGATTAAGCTAACATGCACAACTATAAACAACGGAAAGATTATATGCGCTCAGACTGGTCATTAACCAGATTAACTAGGAATGAGACTCCAAATAAACCCATACAATTTACCAGATTGAATTTTCAGTATGCAAACCAACTATGTTCAAATAAGCCGAACATCTTGAACCTAATGAACAACAACATCCGACAATATATATAAATTAAGCTAAAATGTAATAATGACTCATCTACTACTACAGCTAAGCCGAACATCTAACTAAACCATACAAACACATAAACATACAAAATTAAAAGGAAAGGAATGGGATTTACCTTCTTCGGGTGCAGCGAAGTGAGGCCCCGAGTCTTCGAATTGCCTCGAAACACCACCAAGTTCTAAGTCGATATCCTTTCGGATTCGAAACAGCCAACAAAAAAATAAACCAAAAGCGTTTTTTTTTTCGAATCGATATTAGGTAATATTGTGATAGTTAAAAAAAATATACTTTGCGAGGGGTTTCTTGAACCGAAAATCTACTATTATTTGGGAATTCTCTGAATCAAAAGGATCTGTTCTTTTTGGGTTTCAACCCTCAAACCCCAAAAAAAGATAAAAATCCAAATCCCCCCCCTTTTAATGGCTGATGAAACCAATATTTATAGACTGATTTTCGGTTTGAGTTTGAGAGGAGCGTGGACAAAAAGGAGTGGAGCGCAGAGGCATGGGAAACAAAGGAAGGTGGAAGGGGCAGAAGCGGCAGAGGCAACGTGGGGGAGACGATGACGATGAAAGAGAGAAGTGGGGAACGACAAGGTGAAGTGGAGGACAGAGGTAATCGTGGAGGCGTGATGGAGGTAGTGGAGGTGTCAGAGGTATGTGTGTGAGGGTGAAGTGGGGCGGTGGAATCGAAGAGAAGGGGAGGCGGAGAAGACGATGGAGTGCGGCGGAGGAGGGAAAGAGGCGATGGGGAGAGAGAGAAGAAAGGAACGAAGAAGGAGGCGGGGTGAGAAAATGAGGGAAACCCTTCCCTTATTTTGTGCGAAACGGGTCAGACCCGGTCCATTTATGGACTGGGTCAATTTTTAGATCGGGTATTAAAAGAATAGACTAATAAATTGAAACACGGATTATTCTAAAAATTGAGATAAGAGATACGGGCTAGTCCAAAAATATTTAGGAGTTAATCGGACTTTGATTTGAGGTCCGGTAAGTCAAAATACGGACTGAGCGCATGAAATAGTTTGGCTTCTGAATTTGAATAAAAGACCCATTTTAATTAATGATATACCGAGGGTGACAAAAATATTGTTTAATACAAAATGTGTGATTATTAGGACTCGGGTAATAAAGTCATATGGTGTTATAATAGCAGTACAACAATATTTTTGAAAATCCACAGTGAAATAAATACTATTATTTAATTATGCAAAGGTAAATGCGATGCGTGTGCGTAAGCTGGTAAAATGCCGAAATGATAAAATTGTGAATTATAATAAATGCGGTAATAGTAATAATAATAATTGATAGAATAATGCAATGGCGGTATTGATAAGAGGCTAATAATTATAGTAACATAATATATATTTATTTTATTTTTCTCAAAAATATTAGAAGCACAAATAGGTATTTCGGAGGAGAGGCGGGACAAAATTGGGTGTCAACACTAATAAGACGCTCCTCGAATATTCGGAGACGACGGAACTATCGAAACATCGGACAAGACCCAAACGGGACTGATGAATCAATGACTACGAGTCACCTCGTCCCAAAACGGACCAGCAATAAACAGCATAAATAAGGACAAACAATCAAAACGAGGAAGCAGAAAGATGCACTTTTCATTTATACAACGAATGATTCTTTACATCAAATGAAGAACAAAGCGCTATGAAAACACAAATACCAAAGTACTGGCCCTATGCTACCCGGCACGACTAGAAGAGGATGAATGCTCGGACTCGGTCCGCTCGGAGTCGTCTGACTCGGACCCGAGGGCAAGGTTAGCCTCCTTCTCCATTCCTTTGGCTTCAAGTATCAGGGCCGGAAGATCCTCCAGGCCGTGCTCAGCTTGCTCGAGGGTAAGACGCCGAGACTTCCATTTCTCATATTCAGCGACAATAGCGGTATGAGCCTCGGCCGCCTCCACACTTTTCCAAGCTGCCTCCAAATCGGCCTCAGCCTTGGCCAGTTTGGTTTCCAAATGAGCTCGGTTCCTCTCAAGATCATCCCTCGTAAGATTGGCCACATCCAGCTCGGCCTTAAGGGTATCATTAGCGTTAATCACCTCCTCAAGTTCAGTTCTAAGGCCCTCGCATATCCGAGCCCGCTCCTCGGCTTTCTCTTCGAGTACCCTGCTGCGCTCGTTGAACAAAGCAGCCTCGGACTCAAGCTGCCGGTTCCTCTCGGTCAAGCCCGTAGCATCAGCCTTCATCGAGTCAAGTTCTCCCCGAAGTTGGGAAACCGTGGTCTCGAGTTCATCTAACCGCAAAGAAAATTGGGTTTTATCCCGGCTAAGGCCGATCTTCTCGGCCTTGAGGCTCTGATTGTAATCAGTCATGGCGGCCAGATCACTCTTCAATCGACGGTTTTCGTCCTTAACCGCATCAAGCTCGGGGCGAAGGTTGGCCAGCACGACCGCCCGGTTTAATTCTTCTTCTTTCTCCCGAAGAAGGTGTTGGTATTTCTCTGTCTCTCGGCCCTGAGCATCGAGTTGGCCCCGAAGATCGTCTACCTCATGTCGGGCACGGATGAAGGCCTCATTGACCAGCACCACACTCTGCAGATGAAGCAAACCAAAAGACTTAGGCAAGGAAAGGATGACATTCTCAAAATGAAATGTATGAGGGGGGCTAAGAGTCTTACCCGGTTGCCCGCGTGCATACCCTCGTTAATAAGGCATTCCCAAGTAACCCCGGTCATTTTGCGTCTGTCCGAATCTGATACAAGGGGACGCAAATAGCTCGCTACGCCCACCGGACGTGATAGGAAGCTGCAGTCCTCGGGGACGGTGACTACTGCTGATCGGGTTCTCCTTGGCTCCACGCTCGGGGCTGGGAAAATGTTCACCAAGCTATCCCTGGCACAGGATTCGGAGGCCCGATAGGCCGACCTCGTGGCTCGAGGGATAGGAAGGTGACCGAATCCCGCTGCTTCGCAGGACGCGGGGGGAGTTCTCGAGAACATATCATCAAAGTCATCCACCCGCGTAGCCGGGGTAGATGGACTTGGAGCAGCCTCGATAAATTCGGCAAAGGCCGAGGGCTCCACAGTTGTAGCGGGCTCGAGCTCGGGAGACGGACGCGCGCCTGTGGGGGCTTCGCTCTCCGGTACTGGTTCGGTCCTTTTTTCGGTTTCAACAGCAACCGCTTCCCCGGACCTCTTTCTTTGAAGGGGAGCATCTTCCGAAGAAGTTTCACCTGAAATGTCGACAAAGTCAATCGACCGAAGAGGAGCTGGTGAAAGCATTTCTTCCGCACCTGGATGTGGAGCAGGAACCAAGAGGCCTTCGCCAATGGAAGGAAGGGGCGGAACGGAGATCACCTCTTCCGGTATTGAAGCCACGGTGGGAACGGAACCGACTCTTCGAACAATGATGTCGGGCTCTGCCTCTTCCCTCGAAGGGCGGGCAACGCTCCTTGCCTTCTTTCCTTTCGGCGTCTGCCCCTTTTCGGAGGGCCGCTTCCTTTTTGCGGCCTCGGAGAGGACGCGGGAAGAGCCTGCTGTGTCAAATTCGGGCGTCGATGCTGATAGGGCGGTCCCCGATTCCGACCTGGGGGCTACCGAGCCCTTAGGCAAACCTGAAAAGACAAGATGTTAGCAGAAACCAGATGGCGAAACGAGTAAAAGAAGAATACAGTAGGATAAGAATAGAGGGCTACCGTGATTTTGGGCAATCTATCGGCCACGGGACAGGTGGCCCATGTCCGGTCTTCATAGGGATGCTGGGCGAGAAGCACTGTGACCCAGTCGTTCAAATCCCGGATGACCGGAGGAACGTACCCATTGGCTAGCAAAAGTAAAGAATTTGAAGGAATAATCAAAATTTGACAAAACAATACCAAAGCAATTATTCGGGGCTTGGGACTTACGCTTGTTATTCCATTTCTCCGGGAAAGGCATATGCTCGGCTGGAATTATGTCCTCGGTCTTCACCCGGACGAATCGCTCCAACCATCCCCGGTCTCTGTCTTCGTCCATTTTCGCAAAGAAAGGATTCCGGCTGCACTTGGCCAGTTTCATTACGCCACCCCGGAACAGCCTCGGGGAGTATAGGCGTATCAGGTGAGCTAGTGTGAACTCCTTCTCGACATTGTTGGCCAATGACCGGAGACACGCTACGACCCTCCAAACATTTGGGCCAATCTGGGCCAGCGTAACGCCGTAGATGCGGCACATGTCGAGAATGACCGGATCCACCGGAGGGTTTAGTCTGAGAGTGAAGGGGTATGTGTAAACGTACAAAAACCCTTCACGGTGGTCGGTAACGGATTCATCAGGTCCGGGAGCGAAGACCCGAACAGGACGAGTGTCCCACCCGCAATCGGCCCGGACTATGTCAAGCTTCTCCTCGGTGATGGATGAGGGATACCGCCTCACGTCGTATCCCCTGTCTGAAACGGAGGAAGGCTTTTCGACCTCAAGGTCTTTGTTGAAATTAAATTTGGCCGGTATGATATCCGATGCCGTAGGCTCGAATTTAACCGGGCACGCAGGCTCGACACCCGAGGACGATACCAATGGGGCATC
This sequence comes from Lycium barbarum, assembly GCF_019175385.1. Lineage (NCBI taxonomy): Eukaryota > Viridiplantae > Streptophyta > Magnoliopsida > Solanales > Solanaceae > Lycium > Lycium barbarum. Next base: position 118,931,444 of record NC_083345.1, on the reverse strand, counting down.
ATGGGAAGTTGATTCGGACATCCTGAAAATGTGAAAGAAAGAAGGCCGAAGAGAGGAATTTAAGAAGAACGAAGGAACTGATGGTTCGATAAAAGGCAAAATTGAAACAGCAACGCTCGAACAAAGGATACTCGACAGCAGCGGTGACGAGGTTGACTCTTGTGCACACGATATGAAGCAACAGATCAATAGGGAGACCAGATTTGAAGTTGGTTGTGTGTTGAGCAAGAAGAAAAAAGAACACAGAATTGAAGTAGGGTTGAAGAGGAGGCAAAAACGTGAAAATGGCAAAGTAAAGGGGTAGAAGGCCTTATATAGGCGTGTTAGGGGAGGAACGGCTCCCGAGGACGGCCAATCAGATGGCGCCACGTGCCCCATCATTAATTTGAAGCGACTCGAAACGACGTGAAAAAGGCGGTTGACAGAAGCGGACCATCAGGGTTGAGACACGTGGTAGATAAAGGGCATGCGTTACGCGCTCGTTCCCGCCGAAATATGAAGGTGAGGTCGGGATGAGAGAGCCACCGATTTAGGAACTTATCCACTCCCCGTTACTCCGATAGATCGGGGATCCGGGGAGTGTGGGGGCTATCTGTATACGGTGAAAATCGGATATGAGCCAGAACGGTGGTAAGGTAAATCGGTGATAGAAAAGGAGCGAGAACATACCGGATGCTATCCGGTCCTACCCGGGGAAGGCGTCTGTACCAGAGCTAAACGAGTCTGTCTTCTCCGTTATCGAAACGGCCAAGTCTGCTGATCCGAGCGTCTGTGGCCGTTGCCCCGAATAGCCGTTGGACCGAGTGGCCGTTGGTCCGCATAAACGTCGCATCCGGACCCCGCACCAGTGGCGTGCTGTCATAGTCAACTACCTACCATGCGTGTGTCAGACGGCGCCGTCAGTCTAATCCCACCAAATCCGTGCAGGGCTGTCCTTGTCATGATTATTTTATTAGTCTTCATTTGTGTGAGATCCAGAGGGTGGCACTATAAATAGGGCATGTCCTCCTCCCTTAAAGGGGTTGGTTCCTACATTTCTCCAAGAACACTTGTAATAGAATAGCCCATATATACAATCTTTCCTTCAATTTCTGATCCGGCCACGACCGTTTTGTTCACGTTTTTAGCGTATTTAATCCATCAAGCATTCTACGCTGTTCATAAGCACTTGTGTTCGTAAACAAACCGCCATTACTAGCCATTTCATTAAAGAACTCTTGCATATATATTTTCTCTATCTCATATATATATTAAGATTCAACCACATATCCTATACCCGCTTACAAATTCAATTGATTATCCGATTTCGGGGTAAACAATACGGAGTAAGCTATTATCTTAACTTTGAAGTCTTCCTATTCTTAGCAATAATTAAATAATTATATGTTCAAATTTAGAGAAATTATTTCCTTATCAAAACACTTGGCTATAGTTGCGCGATATGCTATTAGTGTCTCAGTGTTCCAAATAAAAAGTATAATCATTCAAATATGTATAGTAATGCCCTTGAAAATCTCTTTCTATTTTTTTTGGAAAAAAAAAACAGAAATGGATTAAAAATACGTTTAAATTATTTAAAAATAGAATTAAAATGTTGGTTTTGGTCCAAAATACCTCTAAATTATTAGAATTAGGACAAAAATGTCCTTGTTATTAGTAAACTGACCCAATTATACTCCTATTGCGTTAACAAATCTCAGTTCTGATGTATCATTTTTTATTCTATTTCCTATAGTTTGAGCACATTTTTAAACAAAAATTAAAAGATGGATATTTTTATTCTATTTTTAATAATTCAGGGACATTTTAGTCATTTTCTATTTTCTTTAAATAAAATATTTGGGTTATCCTCTTGTATTCTGGCTTTTCATACCATCACATCATCACTATAAATAAGAAGAAGAAGAAGAAAAGAAAACCATTGAATTTTATTACATAGAACTTATAAATACACTAATCTTGTGATATAGTTTTATATGAAAAAAGAGAAGATTTTAATTTTTTAAGGATTATAAAAATGTCCTCCAATACCATGAGTCTTGGAATTTCCAGTAATAGTAGTGTCATCAGCTTCCACTTTTGTTCTTGTACTTGTCATAACAATTTTAGTTTCTTCTATTCATTTTTGTCAGCTTTTTTGTCTTTTGGGTGTACAATTTCATTACCCAAAATGGACTCTAATAAAAACAACTCCTATTTTGTTTCTTGTTCTTGAAGAAAAAGACAAGTGAATTGATCAACTTTTTTTCAGCTCTTTTAGTTTTATTGGACTCTTTAAAATATTCCATTCAGTTACTACAGAGAAATGGTGAAAGCATCTTCAGTAGCAATGGTTTCTTTAGACATTTGCAGCAGGTAATTTCTTTTTTCCTTTTTTTTTTTTTTTTTGCTTTTTAATTCAAGAATTGCATTTGGGTTTTGTTGGATTATAGTTCTTGTTTTAATTTATCAGGAAAAAATGTGATCTTTCTTTTAATTTATCAGGAAAAATGTGATATTTTTCTTTAGAAAGGTGTTTGATGAATTGGTTCTTGTTTTGATTTATCAGGAAAAAATGTGACCTTTATTATTATTATTTTTATTTTTTGCTATTCTTTAGAAGGGTATTTGTTGAATTTTGTTTCTTGTTTTGATTGATCAGGAAAAATGCTAGCTTTCTTTAAAAGTATGATTGTTGAATTTTGGTTCTTGTTTTGATTTATCAGGGAAAAATGCTACTACCTTTTTTTTTTTTTTTTTTTTTTTTTTGGTTTCTTTAGTTTGTTGAATTTTGGTTCTTGTTTTGATTGACCAGGAAAAATGCTAGCTCTATTTCTTCACTTTTTGTGTTTTTTTAGAAGGGAGTTTGTTGAATTTTGGTTCTTGGTTTGATTTATCAGGAAAAATGCTAGCTTTATTTATTTACTTTTTGTGTTATTTTAGAAGGGTGTTTGTTGAATTTTGGTTCTTGTTTTGATTTATCAGGAAAAAGCTAGCTTTATTTCTTTTCTTTTTGGTTTCTTTAGAAGGGCGTTTGATGGGTTGCAGTTTTTTTTTTTTTTTTTTTCTTTTTTTTTTTCATTGTAATTTTTATTAGAGAAGCAATTGTGCTAGTACTAGGCAAAATTCCCAAACCCTTTATTCTGTGCGATCATCAGGTATGATTTTGATGGTCGTGTTGGATGTTGGATTGGGAATGAGAAAGGAAAATGGAACAAATTGGCTACAAGGACAAAGGCACCCAACTTGGGAATGAGCATTTCACCTATGGCTTCCTATTCTGCTCTAACAGAAACCCGATGTTCATCTCTTGCAAAGTTTTATGAGGAGGTTTGAGACTATATTTTTTGTGATATACTGCTTTATAGATCAATTCTTGCTGTTAAAATGGTTGATTTGATACTTGTTTAAAATGGCTCCTTTTGTTCTATTTCATGTGACACTCTTTCCGTTTTAGTCTGACAAAAAATGAATGACACATTTCTATATTTGGAAACCTTTAGCCTTAAACTTCTCATTTACTTTTAATGGTATGCTTTATTGCTACTCCCTCCATCGTATTTTAACTGTCACTTAAGAAAACGAAACATACAAGTTATAGTTTACTAAGTTACCCTTATTTAATGGTCAAACTCTAGTCTTGAATTCCTAAAGTGGCAATTATTTCTTTTAAGTTAAAACGGCGGTTAAAATGGGATGGAGTGAGTATATAAATGTCATCACATGTGTAATAGTACAAGTTATAAGATCTTTCTATCTTAAAAAATTTCTTATCTTAAACTTTGTAGTTTGTACCCTGTCAAACACCACCATATAAAATGAAATGGAGGGAACATATAAATGGGCCTATTGTTATTTGTTTGTTGGGGTATCTCGGTCTAGATTTAGAGCATTGATTGAGGTTTTGTGCTTTGGCAGGTTCTAAAAGATGCTAGGGAAAAGTTTACACAGGAGATTTCATTTCAGTCCAAGGACAAAGATATTTCCCTGGCAAAGGTAGATTATTTGTCTTGCTAAGCTCTTTTCGCTCAATGCAGTTATCTGTTAATTCGAGCATAGCCACCTTTCTTGGTTTCAAGCGGCAGAAATGAAGTGGCAGTTCGTTTTTGGAATGTTCTAGTCATAAATAGTTCCCAACGTTGTCGTTTTTAGATACGTGCAAATAAGTAAAAAATTGTTAGCGTATGAATGGAGACAATCAGGCATAAGAAACCATAAATTGCTTCTTTCATTTGCTTTTACGTGTAGTTAATGCATTATTCATTTGGTTGTTTGTCACTTCTATTATCCGGATTAGACTTTGCTCTGTGTTGCTTCTGAAGACGAGGCATTTATGGCTTTCAACCGGGAAATGGATGCTTATTCGCTCCAAAATGAAAGGAGATCGACTTCATTGCCGTCTGATAACCTAGACTGGAAACACGTGGAATCCATGCTTCTGGGTGGAAAGAATATGAGTGAGTGGATGGCTGAATTGGATTCCATCGCAAGGGAAGTTGAGGCGGAGCTAGTTCCGAGAGATATAGGTTGCCATTTTGTTGAAGTTTTGGATGCAGTGAATGTTGTTCTTTTTAAGTCGAGGGGTTTCAAAAGGTCGTCCGTGATTGTGGATTCGAAGTGTTCGTACCTGCATTCAGTATTAAGCTCTGGATATTGTAGTGGTATATATTAAAATTTGTCTCACCAATATCATCATTATTTTTCAATTGCTTGATTTCATTGATGCAATCTGACATGATGTTTAACTTATGTGCAGCAATTTTGCTTAGTGTCATTTACATTGAAGTTTGTCGAAGACTTAATCTGACCATTGTGGGATCTCGGATCGGGGAAGAATTTTTGATATGGCCCCAAACTGGAAACCCTGAGGTATTTTGGTCTGAACAAATGGATGTTGTTGATCTTTTTTTAGGGATAATTACATTTTTGGACCGCTCAGAAAAATAATAGCCAACAAATGTATAGGTTTTGTATGCTATATAAATAGACATATAATATACATATTGTATAAATAAGCAGTGTATATGTTTTGTATATTTTGGCTACCGCCGACGGGCAAAAAATGAAAAAAGCCCTTCTTTTTTGCTGGCCTGCCCATCTGCTACTTTTTTTTACTTCTGGTAGTATATCCCTTCAGAATTCATTAGCAATAGTACATTGATGACCTCTAGTCTAATTGAGTTGATATTCTACATTTTGCAACTGTTATAGGAGCTGTTCAAGGTTACTTCTGGTCACAGCTTGTTTGGTATTGTTAATGGCAAGTGTGTCAATGACCCTAGATCGAAGGCATCGGACATTGATAGCAATTCACTGTCAGGGCTTGAGATTGCAACAAACCGAGATATTATTGGAATTGCTTTGGCTAATCTCATGGTGAGTTTTATTCTTCTAAAAGATAGAGTCTATTGGACTTTTTAAGCGCATATTTACACATCTCATGGTGTTTTATGAGTATTAATGTAGTCATAGATAAAGTCATAGATAACTTTGGTACTAACAAAATTCTTTTTGCAGAGGATTCACTGGAAACGTGCGTCAAGAGCAAATCATGGTTTGATGCTGACTTCTCCGCTTAGGTCTGTGGATAACTCTGATGAGAAGTATAAGAAGACCGATGCTTCAAGTGTACCTTTACTGCGGCCTCAAGATTTGAGGTAAAAAGATCATATGCTCTATTTCATCTTTGTTACTACCGCTGGTTCTCTTTCCTGATTAAGCAAGGCCCACTTTGTGTTGTCCGTACAGGTTCAAGATGCTAAATTTGCAGCCTTGGCATGAGAAAGGGAGAACTGTGAATAATTTTTGGCCACATTATTATTCTTATTGCTTCTAACTAACAACCACTTGATCTACTATGCTGCAATATTGCATGGGTTTTAATTCCTCCATCTGGTTTTTTAGTTAGTCGAGCATAATTAGGTTCCCGGAACCTTCTCATTTATAGCACCATTTTGTTTGACATGGTCCCTTCCACATCTAAACTTGCCAAAGTTGGCTATCAATCGAATGAGGAATTACCTCGATTTGGCGTCTGATCATCATCTCTAGTGTATTAATTTTTATCCAAAGTGCAGAAACAAGCTAGAGAACAGTGCTAATACAGTCAGACCTCTCTATAACAGTCATCATCTTTAATGACATTTCACTATTACAACCATGTTTTATGTGGAACTGATCTTTCATGTCATGTTATATTATATGTTTTCTGTGACGGCATTTCACTATAGCAACTAAAAAGTATCGGAACAAAAGATGTTGTTATAGTGAGGTTTGACTGTAGATTCATTTACTATCTAAACTGTTCTCAGGTGGCTGTCTTATATAGCCTATATAAGACCCCGTATTTATTTATCTATATACAAAGGTCATGCGTTCGTTTTATTAGTTCACTCAGGTAAATCGTCTTTTGTCCCAATTGTCATGGCAGAAGTTCTGACCTTAGCTATTGGGTGTTAGTTTGTGTGAAATATCATTCTCACTTGTAATGACAATATGTCTGGGATGGTAACAACTTTCTAGGCTGGCTATTATGGCTTCGCAAAGATTGCTGATTCTGCAGCCGCACAATTGGGCTCTGAGGAGAGACCACGGCATGATGTTATACTATAGCAGGTAAATAATGACACTCAATTGAATAATACTCCCTCTGTCCCAATTTACGTGACACTCTTTCCTTTTTAGTCAGTTCCAAAAAGAATGACACTTTTTATTTTAGTATTTCAACTTTAAACTTCCCATTTTACCCTTAGTGAGATGATTTATCGCCGCACAAATATCTATGGTTTGTTTTAGACAACAAAGTTTAATAGTCTTCTTTTCATTCTTAAACTCGGTATCCAGTCAAATACTTTCACATAAATTGGGCAGAGGATGTCATACTGTTTCTGTTCTTTCTTCATTTTGTGAAAATTTTCAAACTATTAATGAATTTGACAAAAACAACTCAGGGAGTACGAGAAGGCGGTCCAGGAGCTAAGCATTTGCATGGCCTTTGCACCAGAAGAAGAGGCTGATGTTCTAGAGGCGTTTGTTGAGAAGTTACACTTGTTGCGGGTCGAGTCATCATGGAAGAATCTGGGACGTAAAGGTCGGTTAACAGTTACTTGACTTGTTTGTACAAAAGCTCTTTCTGGCTAGTTGAGCCATAATAGTCAATCGAGCTTGTATTCGAATACAACCTGTAGAATTTTCGCTGTAACTTCCTTTTTTGACTTCTGTAAATATTTTCCTTGCGTTAAAAAAGCTTCATTTTCTGAGTTTCCATAACAGGAATGAATGATATTAACTTTGAAGGGAAAGTTCCTTTTATAGCCTACTGGCAGTCATCTAACTGTTGATCGGCGAGTTCAGCAGAACCTAGTTCTTCTGAGGCCGAACCCTATATGTTTGAGCAAAAAATAAGTACAAGTGGAGTTAGATATACATTTTAGAACCCACTATCACGACGCAATATAGTCTAATTCTTGATCTGTCTCTGCCTATGGTGGTCATTTCTCATGCCAAAAAAGGAAGATTGATTGTTGTATCTTTAAGCTGAGTAAAGTGGTTTTTAGGTACTGCTTAAACTATGACTCTGGTCATGATCAGTGGCAAAACCTGAATTTTCACTTTACGAATTTAAAATCCTCTAAGAGAATTCAACATTTATCATATATGCTCAACATTTATCATATATGCGTTAATACGTGAAATACAATTGTGACATGTTAATAAGTTTTCATCGAAGGGGATTCGTTGCGCTCTCCTAGCTCTACCCCTATTTATAATGAGAGGATATATATCGTTATCTTTTGAGTTATTTAACGAGCTTATGGCTGATTTTGAAGATTATAAATAGAAAATGTAGACCATAATTTGCTGCTTAAGTAAGCATATAAGCTAATAATAGCTTGCTTATCTAAGCTATAAGTTGATGCGTGTTTTCTTAGAGCCTGTTTGGATGGGCTTATGCCTATAAGCTGTTTGCAGCTAAAAAACATAAGTTGGGTAGTCTAACTTATTTTTTTTTGGCTTATAAGCTGTATAAGCTGCCTTAGATAAGCTAAGTCAAATGGGCCCAATTATTTTTTTGAGCTTATTTTAAACACAAAATGACTTTAAGTTGGCCAGTCAAACACTCAAAAAAACTGAAAACAGCTTATAAACCAATCCAAACGGGCTCTTAAATAACCTTTACCAAGAATCAGAGATTAGAATAGTCTGATAGTAATTTAGCAAATCAATATGATATTATTGATATAGATACCATTATTGTCATAATGCTATCACGAGTCACTTATACCAGTCATTCTCCAACTGTTGTTTTCTCGAAAGTAGGCACAGAATCATTCAAATTGTTAATTCTTTTACTAACGTCATTATCGTTGGTGTGCCCTCATTCTTGAATCTTTGATTATGCTTGAACTAATGGGTTAGGTACTGGGTAGATGACGACTTGATTGACATTAAAGTTGTTTTCCTAATTGGTCTATTTAATTATTAGCTGGAGTTTGGAGATAAGATTGACAAGCCTGCAGCTTCCCCCCCACCCCCTTTCCCCCAACGAAAATGACGGGCATGGGGGCAGATCGTTTGTTGGCCCACTGGGAGGAAGGGGAGGTCTAGGGGGTCAGACGTACCAAATTTTTTAAAAATTATTGATTGTCGTCAAGGGTGTGACCTAGAGGTTAGTAAAGCAAATGCAAATTAAGACCAAAATTTAGATTTAGCAGCCAAAAAAGGTTATTTTTTCGTTCTTCCCATATGCCTAAACCTTGGTCGGTAGAGTTATTAAACAAAACTATTGATTGATTTCTTTTATCTTGCTTTGTGGGAGAGGGTTGGGAGAACATTTTTTCCTATGCTTGCAGCTCCCTTCAAACCCCCGCCCGACTAGCGTGGGTTGGGGGGGGGGGGGGAAATTACTGTTGACTCATGTGGAGGGGCGGGTATCGGGTAGGGGGGAGATTACCAAACTAAAAGGAAAAAAAACTATTGGTTGCATTTGAGAGTGTGACTTGGTGCAAATGTAGGTGATTTTTTCTATTTGTCCAAATTTTGATGGACATGATTATCCAGAACCTGTTTTTTTTTTAAATTAATAGGCAACCGATGAAATAGATAAGTGAACATAAGCTGACTTGAGCACTGTCATTATTAAAAAAAAACTATTGCTTTCTTTTGTCTTGCTCAGCTGAGAGCGGGGTGATAGACCATCTTTTGCTATGGTGGGAAGTGACATAGTTTGACAATGGAAGGGAAGTGATCAAAACTCTAAATTCATTCTTTTCTGTCAAATTTGAGTTGAAGAGGAAAATCAAGTGCAATAAGTATGTCTTGTGGAATTTTCTATCAATCAATCAAATGATCAGACCTCAATTTAGTTGAGATTTGTTATATGAATATTATCTATCAATTCCGTCAAGAGACTTCATCATATTTAGACTATTTTTTATGGGATAACTACGTGATATAACAAACATATAGTGGGTATTGACATTTAGTAGCTATAGTTTAACTTAATTACTTCTCATAGCAAACATTTGTGTATTAATACCATTGAGTAACTATATATATATATATATATATATATATATATATATATATATATGTATACACACACAAAATAGAATACTCATCCCACTATTCACTTCCAACCCATCTATCCCATTTCTCTCCCCCCTCTTCTCCCCACTGCTCCGCCGCTGGCCACCGCCGCCGCCGGAGCTCCGGCCAAAATGCTGTGCCCTTTTTTCCACTGCTCCGGCAAAAATGTCGTCCCTCTTCTCCCCACTGCTCCGATGAAAATACCGTTGCTATTCTCCGGCGAAAACGTTGGCTGCTTTCACTGAATCCACCAGATCTGAAGCAAAGAGCATCAAATTCAAGATCAGATCTGGTTGTTAGCAACGACGTCATGCCTCCCGTCGCCGCCGTAGCTCCGTCGTGACCACGGCCTGTGCATCCTCCAGATCTGGTTGTTTAACCCCCAATTGTTTTCCACTTTTGTGTCTGATATTTTCCCTACACCATTAGCTACTCCACCCGCCCCCCTCAAAAAATTGTATCCCCTCGATTGGTCATTTCATCCATGGCGTTTCTCTCAGTCCCCAACATTTTCTCTTTGGCTGGTCCTTCAATTCCATCTCGTTGCTCGACTCCATCAGCATATCAGTATTCATTGCAGCTAAAGTCATCCAGCAGACTAAACCTCCCCGCATTATGCACCAGTTACGAAGTCGGCACAGCATTTTTGGCCGAGGAATTCGGTGCTCAAAATGGAAGAGCGGAAAATCCTGGACTTGAAAGTGGCAATTTTGATAGCTCCAGATCTGGTTGGTGTTGTTGTTGTTGTGGTTCGCCGGAGAAGTAAGCTCTGGTGATGGCTGGCTGTTGTTGCTGTTGGTTGTGGTTTTATCTCTCTCTGTTGTTGGCTGTTGTTATTGTTATTGTGAAATTTCCGGCCGATCTAGCCGGAAATCGTCGGCAGATCTGGCCGGAGCTAGTGGTTGGTGTTGTTATATACACGAATACGGTGGTTGTATTAACTTTTTTGAGCTTTTTTTTGTTAAATGTTTAGATTGTATTCATATTTTTATAGTGTATTTATTAATTTTTTGTGTATCTATGTTTTTATGTATTCAGTTTTTACTCGTTGTATTCATCAATATAGCGAGCTCGTTTATGAATATAGATAGTTATTTCATGAATACAGTGAAAAAGTAGCTACAAATTAATACAGTTGAGTTTTATGAATACAGCAGAAAAAAATTGTATACAGCGGAAAAAAACGAATACAACAATTATTGGTGTATATGTATTCAATTTTTACTCATTGTATTCATGAATACAACAAGCCAATTTATGAATACAGATAGTTATTTTATGAATATAGTTGAAAAAAAATTGTTGTATTCATGAATACAGCTAAAAAAAAAAAAATTGAATACACATGTGGGAGCTAGGCTGATTTGCTACAGAACGTAAATATTGAAACATTAGCTATGCAGCTTGTTTAACCCCCAAATATTTGCTATTTATGTAAAATGCCCATTTTTTATTAGTTGTCAATGTATGGCAACCCTTTGTATCATACTTGTCAACTAAGAAGAAGATCAAGAGTAGCCCAGGTGACCCTATAAACGACAGCCTTAAATAAATTTTCTTTTCTTTTCGTTTGTGTCAAATTTAAGTTGAAGAGGAAAATTAAATGCAATGAAATATGTCGTGCTATTGTCTATCAACATTCTATATTAATTCCTCTTCTGGTAAGAGGTCTTAGATAAAATAGTCATGACATTATGTGGTATTATTTTATACGATATTTGGTTGATATTTTAGGACATGTATAATTCATACCGGGATTATTTAATACACCATAGGTGTATTATCTTATACCGCCACCATGAGATAACTTATCCATGGACAAAAAACTAATATGACAAAACTAGCTTTGTTTTATTCCAAGAAACCTACAAAGATAAAGCATCCAAGGGTATAATTGTAGCAAATTATTTTTTAATTTTCTAAAATATTCAAATAGTATCTTTTGTGTCCAATTTTAGTGCAATGAACCAAACACCCAACACAAACTAATCTCTATATTATTTATTCATGCATTACTAATCCCTGCATTATTAATTAATCCACGTATAACTTGTGTTTGAACCAAACCAACCCTAATTGACTTCATCATATTTAGACTATCTCTTTTATTAAATAATCTATTGCAACCTTCTGAATTATGCTTGTCAAAGGACCCTATAAATGGAAGCCTTAATAGATAGAGCACGTGGTACGCCTAGTCTTTTCCCGTTGTTCTGTTCCCGACATGAAAAAGATGCATGAAAAACATTTTTCCGATGCGCGGACGAGGGAGCATTTTCTAGCTGCAATATGCACTCAATGTGACTCATCTTAGTTTTTTGAAATTTCTTTACCATTTCTTGTTGGGTGTGTAGCATTTTTTGGATTTTTATCATTCAATACTCTCTTTACGATAAAATCAACTACAATAACGACCACACACAAAAATCTATCTCACCAAAATTTAAAATATTGGTTCAATATTTGAAATATTGATAGCCAAATCAATATTCGTAATTATTATTGACAAAATAAGGCTTAAAAAACTATTATCGATGACTCTAATTTTATTTACGAAAATAAGAAGCATTACATGTAAAATATCCTAATTACTTAAGGGAATAAGCTTAAGTAATTGCCCTTGAATTATTGCTTTCCTTTAACTTTGTCCTTTATTAGAAGTTGGCAAAAACAATTACTCTCGCAGTGACCAAACACTTGATATTACTAAGAAGAATTAATAGCATGACAAAAATTGAAGATTATGCCAATTTAAAGCTATGTCTATTATTAGCGAGTTCTACCCCTACTATAGTTCCTGTCGATTATTCCAATGCTTCGTGGGGTTGTAATAATTTTACCAATAAGTCAGTCTCCCTCTTTTCTTGTTTGGACTCAACTAGCCTAAGAATGAAACATTTTTATCGTTGATGTTGTTTTGGAGCATAAATTTGAAGTAAATGGTTTCATCAGAGAAAAGTGGACAAAAGAAAAGATCATAAGAAGGTTTTGTGTTTTTTTTTTTTTGGGTTGGGGGGGGGGGGGGGGTGGGGGTGGGGTTAAAATCAAAGAAGGATATTAGATAATTGAATTAAGACACGTAGAGCTTAACAACTTCTAAACTACAAGAACTCATCTTCAAATTACATAAATAGTTAGTTCTAGTAGTAGGTTAGATAGGTAGGTTGTAGTTGGTGCTTTAGTTTGTTCATGGATAGTAGACCTCTATAATTTAGCAAAGAAAATAGCATAAAGAGAATTTATTCCTCTTAGCTAGGTTTATCAAATTTCTTTGTTTTGGTTCAGTATATTTTACATTTTTTTTGTCGGGTTAATTCCAATGTACTCCATCCATACCAATTTATGTGGCATTATTTGAATTTTGAGAGTAAAACGACTTCTTCTTAACCACAACTTTTAATGTCTTTTAAATATTTTAAATTTTAAATTATTGTGGTTCATAGTATTCCTCACGTAGTTTTTAAATATGTAAATTTTAGAGTTAAGTGTCAAAAACACACCTCAAGTATTAACTTTTTTTGAGTTTCCTATCTAAACTATCAGGTGTGAGAGTTTCCTACCTAAACTATCACAACTAGTTTGCAAAACATATCTGACTATCAGTTGTTCACTTTTCCTACCTCAACTATCACCAACTAATTTGCAAAACACAGACCAACTATCAGTTGTTCACTTTTAATGAGGTGTGTTTTGCAAACTAGTTGGTGATAGTTCAGGTAGAAAAAGTGAACAACTGATAGTTGAGATGTGTTTTGCAAACTAATTAGTGATATTTTAGGTAGGAAACTCTCACACCTGATAATTCAGGTATGAAACTCAAAGAAAAGTGATACTTAAGGTGCGTTTTTGATCCTTATCGGTAAATTTTACTAAAAGTTTAAAGATTTAATACTCCTTCCTTCTATTTTTACTTGTCTAGACATGAAACACCCTTTAGGAAACAATAAATAAAAAGATAGTTTTATTATATCACCTTAATTTTATGTTGAAAAATGAGTTGAAAATAATTATAGTGCTTAACAATATGAGTAAAATATTTGTCCCAAAGATACTTGTCCATTTAACAAACCAAGATAGAATTAATTAAGAAAATTCTATTTTGTCCTTACCATTTCTTGTTTTTTAAAGATGATTAGAGTGCAATTTATTAAAGAGAGATAAGGGCAATATAAAAAAAAAATACACATTTATTTATGATTTCTTAAAGGGTGTGCAAAAGAGAAAGTGTACAAGTAATATGGGATCGAGGGAGCAATGAGTTTAAGTTATAAGGGATTTTTACATCATCAAATCATCTATTTATTGTAGGGAAAAGGTTTCAAAACACACTGCAACTTTGGCCGAAATTGCTATAACACACTTCAACTTTGCGGGGGTCCTATGACCCCTTTGGACTATTTTAAAGTGGAATTATTACTGTAATGGTTCGCTTTTTACACGGTGTTAAGGCATAAAAGCTACTACGAACTCGTTGGTGCTCTTTTGGATTTTTTTTTTTAAAGAGTCACCACCTAATTTTTAGGAAATTAGGAAAACCGGAGGTGAAGGGTTTATTCAAATACCGTGAAAAATCCTTCGTAATCCAGAGATCTAGGTAAGGGTTCTGATGATCCGCTTGGGAAGGTGTTGGCACCCCAGTGTTAAGGATCCGTACTATACAGTTGACCTTCGAATTCCAACGTATGAGTATTTGCATGAACTGTCTATTTAGTGTTTATTCTCGCAAAAAATCTTGTCATTTTTGCATATCATTTTGAAAAAGAAATTAAATATGTTCCTTTTATATATAGGTACGTAGGTTCGGATTTATACTATCCGGGTAAAATAATTCCCCCCTTTAAGGGTGATGTATTTCGTTTGGAAAATGAGTATAAGATTGTTGTCTTTATACAAGTTATTTGAAAAATATAAACTCATTACGTTTTGAAATGTCCAATTTTGTCCATGCTTAACTCATACTTTATTTGGTTCGATCCGTATAACACGTTTGGAACACTTTATCCGAGAATTCATATATATACGAATGTATTTATCTTAGAAAATGCATTGTTTAAGACAATTTATGAACTTGGTTTTGTGTTTTGGACTTTCATAGCCAACATTTGATTTTGAAAGAGATCTACCTATTTTGGGCCCAAATGAGTTTGTTTAAAGGCTTTAGGAGTGTTTATATCCTCTCCTTTTTGTTTTTGTAAATGGAGTTTGTCCCGAAAAATCCTTTTGCTTTGGCCAACTTAGGCCTTGTCTAGTTTTTTTTGCTAAAATCAGTGGGGTTTAGCCCCAAGTTATGCCTAGTTGGTTGTGAAAACACTTTATCTTTAGTTTTAGAAAAACGAAACTTGGTTTTGGTTTTGAAAATCCATCCGTTTTTCTTAAACACATTTGCAATACTTATGACTTTCAAATACTCTTTTCGCTTCTTGTTTAAAATTTAAAACCGTGTCAAATAGTTTAGTTAGCCCTTTTTTAAGTTATCAAAAATCGTTACGCTAAATCCGGGTTTTTGAAAGAAGTGGTTTGGGGACTTAGAGTCAATCTACGGCATAAGTACCGTTGTCCTAAGACTACTAGTTCACACAATAAGGATTCCACTACAACATATTTTGTACAAGCTTTACAAATACATAAAAAAACTCAAAACAAAACGAAGGAGAGGCAATGAGCAAACGATGTAAAAGACTAGGGGCGTACCAAGCCCCTAGCCAGCCATTTTCACCCATGCCTGGGCCTTCTACGCACCAAGATTTTACTTCATCTTTACGGACTCAATATCTCCGAGGAAAGAGTTTTCCTTACTGGGCCTGAGGTCCAATAGGCAGGCTGACCCAACCAGAGTGGCCATGTGGTGAGGGAGGCAAGAAAAAGGGAAACCGGTTAGTTTATAATTCTTGAACTTATCATGACTATACTAAAAAAAAGCAATACACATCAAACATGTACATATTCGTCAAAACAGACTCAACTATCACGATTATACTAAGAAAAAAGGCCATATACATCAAACATATACATATATATCATCACAGATTCTACAGGTCAAGGAAGCAAGGCAGTTGTGTCGAGGCTTATATATGAATACCACCAGGCCTGTTGGCTGGTGTTACACCTTGGAAAACTTCCCGTTAACGTACAAGTGAATAGGATAGTGAAGGGCACGATGTATACGATGTTTTGATAAGTAAGAAATAGCATTTGATGATCCTAACTGAGATTCAAAGACATTTGACGTGAGGAAAGAAAGTTGTCAAGGAAAGCAAGGGATATGTTGCGTGTCGGGTAAGAATTATGAGCGACGAGCTAATGATGGCGTAATGATGTCTTGGAGAAGAGTGATAATGTCCCTTAGATTGGTATTGAGGTGTTAAACAAGTGTCAAGAAGGTTCCATAAGGATTGGAGATCAAACGAGTCGACGAGAACGAGTTTCGGAGAGCTGGGCATTATACGGCCAAACATACTGGCCGTATAAAGCATACGGACCGTATGTCCAGCCGTATGTCTTTCCTAGAATGAGGGTCTTCACTGGACCAGATCTACGGCCAGACATACGGTCAGTATAAATTATACGGACCGTATGTTGGTCCGTAGAATCCGGTCGGGACAGATTTTAAATGTTGATATAAGGACCCTCTCCCATCTATTTCATTTCATTTCACTTCTCCACACTTCAAGAAACCTCTAGAACTCTCTCCATTATTCATCCACAAGAAACCAAGAGAAATCTATGATCAACTACATCAAACCCACAAAATCAAGTGTAGAAAACATATCAAAGTTCATCTAAGCCAAGAAATCCCAAGGGAAGTGAGCTAGGGTTTTTGTGCAAGAAGAGAATTCCCACTCAAGGCTTATTCTTCCATTATCTAAGGTGAGTTTATGATAATTCCTTGTTGTTTAAGGTGTTGAAAGTCAAAAACACTTGGATTGTAGAAAGATATAGGAAATGGGTCATGAATGTGTAAATAGTGGCATTGTTGAGTAGTAGTTTGGGGTGAATTACGAATATTGGTATGTTGTGACTGTAAGTATGTTGTGAACGACATTTAGAATATGGAATAAGTATTATAATGGAGAAAATGCAATAATGAGCTATGACCATGATTATGGAGAAATTGGAGTGAAATGGTGAAATGTGGGTAATATAGACGAATGATGACGGTTGCTTGCGATATTGTGAATGTTGTTATGGATGTTTGGGAGTTGATATATAATATGGAGAAAGTCGTATAAACAAAGGAAATGCTGCCCAATTTTCTTTAGCTTTAGTAAGCATGTTTAAGTAATCGATTAGCTAATGTTAATGCAAATTCTCTTGAAGGTAAAAACGTAGGCATTGAAGGAGAACAAGCAAGCAATAGATTAGTTAAACAAAAAAGGTATGTGACGCTAGTCCTTTCTTTTTATGGAGTGAATCCTATAGCATGATTTTTCCTTCTTTTCCATGAATCCTCTACATCCCGGAAAGCTAAGAGTCTATGTTCATGAATAGCTACATGAGATAAGAGATATGTTACGAGCCCAATAATGTTGATGATGAGTTTGAGTCTAAAGATTCTAGAGTTCATGATATGATGTTCCTATAAAGTTAATGATGTTGTTTATTGTATACACTCACCTTATATACTATTTCCTTCAAGGTGAGGCAGAATGCTTACAAATGCTCCATAATGGAATCGGGGGTTCACGACCTTATGTCACCTCGATAAAGTATAGCTGTCTTTGAGTTTCTATGCATGCATTATGATGAGTACATATTGATGATATTACACCGCGCCTATATGGCCGGGCAGCACCGCTAAGGCGGGCGGTTTATAGATGATTACACCGTGTCTATATGGCACGGGTAGCACCACTAGTGGGCGGCATGAGATGGTACCCCGGACGCGGGAGGCCTGGACGCGGGCTAATAATTATCACACCGTACCTATATGGACGGGCAACTTATACGTTTATGCATACATGATATCATGATGATTATGAAGTAAGCCAGCATGCATTATTTCTTTTATAATTGACAGTCAGATACAGTTGCTCCTTATTTGATGCTTCCTTTATCTCATTGACGTATTATTATTACTTATGCCTCTCATACTCAGTACAATGTTCGTACTGACGTCCGTTTTCTTTGGACGCTGTGTTCATGCCCACAGGTAGACATGGAGGTGATCTTGATCCAGCCCGTAGGAGCTATTAGCTGACTTGAGAACACTCCATTGTTCCGGAGGTGCCTTTGATTATTCTTTTGTGTACATACGTATATTTTGGGCACGACAGGGTCCTGTCCCGTCTCTATGTGTAACACTCTAGTAGAGGCTCGTAGACGCGCATGTGTGGGTAGTAGGGTCTCACAATGTTACTGTTGTATATGTTTATATTATTTTGATAGCCGAAGGGCATATGTGTGTGTGTATATATATATATATATATATGTTTATATTATTTTGATAGCCGAAGGGCATATGTATATATATATATATATATATATATATATGAAAAGTAATTATGTTTCCAAAATGAGAAATGATTTTCTTATGATATGAGTATGATAAGTAATAGAAGAGTGGTGCTCGGTGGTTAGCCCCGGGTACCCGTCACGGCCCCTAGTTGGGTCGTGACAGTTGGTCCTTGGCAATAAGGAGGAAGGGTAAGTTGTTGCCACCGTATTCCTGATGCCGCACAAGTTCCAAAAGGTTTCACGAACCCCAGGCATAGCTGGTCACCGGGGAAGGCTAAGACTAGACCCCCACCCTAAATTACCTTGTCCCACACCAACTTAACCACAAAAACATAACCAGATCCCAGGATAAGACACTGCACAGCTGCCCAGATTCACCATACAATGCGATTTAATAAAACAAAGCATATAAATTCTTGGAGTTGTAATAGAAATATATGACACATGCACACACTTATGAGAGAGGCCAAAAACAGACCAAATGAATCAAAGAAAATACAAAACCAAGCCCACAGTCATAGGGTGACACAACTGCAACCCATAAATTTATAAATGGGACAAGGGCAAAACAACATAGTCATAGAGAAAAATAACACAACTGCAATATCAAATATGGAAGGATCTGGGAAGATAAATCAAAGTCACACAGTCATGAAATGGGCACACAAGCTGTGACACTTAAAGGGGCAAATCAGTACCAAACATACCGCCATGAAATGAACTACAACATCTTAGCCTCTTACCAATGAGAAGAGCACATAGAACCAAACAAGGATATAGCTATGGCAGGGGGGGGGGGGGGGGGGACTGGGTTCCTCCCATGGCTGAGTCTTATGCACCAGGCCTGAAATCAATCTAGAGGGGAAACTAATGTACTCTCAAGGACAAGTAAATAAAACCAGATAAGGAAAAAGAGCAAGCCAAATATGCACTTCTACCTAACCTTCCATCTTGTTTCTATTTTAAACTCATGTGCACAATTATTCTTCATTTGGTCAAAGCCAAAATCAATCCTACTAGTTCAATGCTAACTCTAAGCTGGGGAGGGGGGTCTCACTAAGCCTAGGGGGCAAAATCTAGGTGGTTTCTAGAATTCTTGGCAATGAGCATCAGCCCCCATAAACCACAGAAGTGCCATGGGACCTCTTATTTGAAGGAGATTGTTGTGAACCAGGTTGGGCCTGGCTTTCCTCTTCTCTTTTCCGCAAGACCCCTCTAAAAGGCCTTTCTTAGGTCATGTGGCTTTGGTTCATTTCCAGCCTTCTCTATGATCACATGGAGATTGTGTCTTTCAAGGTTATCTAGCCTAGAACTTAATATAAATGGGTTCCAAGTGCACATGCTCAAACCAAACAGACCTATCCATTTATACTAAGGTCAAGGCCATTTCCTAGAAAAAAAGGGGGCAGGTTAAACTAATTCAAGTGATAGCAGGATCAGGTTCAATCAATACAGACTATTCAGGCTCCCTTGGCTTCCCAACCTCATCCCAAATATGTCTAAATTCTTCACAGATTCAAGTTATGACATAAGTCTCATCCCAATTAACCCTAAGGGTACACATGACCAAATTAATAACAAAGCAAGCACAACATTCTCATAGGGTGCATGATGCCCAAGGTAAGAAAGAAATGACACCAACCACATAAGCAAATCACTAGGAACCCAGATTAAAAGGTGCAAAAAAGGCCTAGGGAAGACTCCACAAGCAGTCAAGACTTCAGGCAGTGTTTCTTATTCCGGGTAAAAGAGAGTTTGACAGTGTTTATAACTTTAGAGCACACCTTTAAAACTAGCATCCTTTAAATCTTACCTCTCTTTTATTACGCAAGCATGTAATAGACATGTTAACTAATCAGGATTACTTGTTAACAAATGAATGAGCTTTAAAGATCTTTGTTAAATAAAAGAGATTTCCAATGGGCAAGTTACATAGGCACTTAGTCAAAACAGTCTTAAAAAAATTTTGACCCTTAGCAATGACCTTTCAAATACTTAGACTAATCAGAAGCTTTTCTCAAGGAACAAAAAGAAGGGAAAAGAAAGCAAGAGATAGGTTTATGGAATGATCATAGTTTTGGTAAACAAGGGGATTCAATCATCACATAGGAAACATATTTCAATCAGTAAACCAAAGGGGCAAATTCTCAGACACCAGTCATGGATAAACAAGCTAAGAAAAAGTGAATAAAAGACATATGATCACACACAAGGGCAAGTAGTAAGCAACAAAGTTGACACTTAGTTCTCATGAGATGGACTCAGACCAGCACCAATACATTTATCAGTCCTACCTTTTTACAACAAAACCAGTTTGAACAGTAAACTCCAAACAGGCAGACTTCTCAGATAAAGAGAAACTTTTAGGAGACATGGTGAAAATCATACAACACTTAAAGTTTTCAAATATTGACAGCAGTTCACTTAACTCTAGATGTATCCAACCCCCCCCCCCCCCCTCCCTTCCCTTTTGATATAGCTAAGTTGTTGTAATCTACCTGAGACCGTTGTGTGTCCCAAGATCATGATGAGAAGGTCAAAAAATGAAAGAACAGTCTCAGGCTCTTGAAAGGGAAACAAGATGAGGTGGGGTCATTACCTCCCCATCTCCTTTTCCTAAGTCCCCTTTCAGCAAAAAGGGATCCTGGGCTCCACTGGTCACTACCTCCAGTTCATGCCCAGGCTCACCTTCTTCTCTCTTAAAACTCTTCCCATTATCCTATAGCCTCATCCTAATTTTCCAGTGACAGCACTAAAGGTCATAGGCAGGTTCAAAACAACCTAACTCTATCACAACTTCCATAGTTGACTCATGACACTATGCCCAAACTTTTAAAGACTTTTGTTGCCAAGTTTCAAACATGATGAACCAGGAACAGACCCACCATAAACATGTAACAACAATAGCAAGCTAATGTTCATAAGCAACTTCAGACCAAGATTATAATCATGAAAGGATCTTTGCTCTTAACCACATTGCATTTTAAAAGAAATACATAATTTCTTTCCATCAGGATCAATTCACAGAGAAAAACATCAACAGACTCCAATTACCATTACTCTAGCCTTAGCCAAATTCTGAGACATTATCCTCAACCCTTTCTTAGCCTTATTCTTACTCCTTTAAAGAACTCAATTCACAACATCAAAAGGGAAATCAAAGCATCCAAAACAGCCACACAAAGACAAAATTAGCAGACTTATATCAAGGTTCCATTTATCCCTCCTCCTTCTATCTCTTACCTTCATAATTATCATAACTTAGGTGATCAATCCCCAAACACAAGTTTTTTCTACACACAATACATTCATGGACATTTCTATACACGGTGGACCAAAATAAACTTACACATACACATCTATTTCTTGTCAAGATACTAATCCTTAAGCTCTTTTCTTTTAATGCCACTTTCAGAATGAATACATCTCATTACTAGGTTAAAGAAAACATGACCATTATCCCCTTTAACAAACCTACTTAACTAAATGATTGACCATTTGAACCAAACAAAGACCACCTCAAGACTACCCTGAATTCAGTTCCTACTGGTTCTATTCAGAAGTGGGTTCAACAAGTTCCAATGCTTACCACAAGCAAACAAAACAGACAAATGCAAGCCAAGTGAATACTTTTGATCAAGTTCTAATCCCTTCCCCCCATAACCATTATTTAAAGTCTCTATCTCAACATGTTACTAAATGTGATATAAAATACCAAGTTTTAAAGCATCAGGCCAACCTTTAAAGCTAAATATATTACTAAATGGAACAAACAAGAATCAAGACAGTATCTTACTTAATCCACCTGCGGCCATTAGACACCCTTAAGGCCAACACATTATCAAGTAGAACAAATAGAATACTATAGAGCACACAACAAACCCTCAATCTTCAAACCAAACACATGATTAAGTAGGACAAAACAGGATCAGACTAGGTCCAATACATATCAAACCTTCAACTTTCCAAACAAACACATGATTAAGTAGGACAAACATGATCAGACTAGGTCCCTACATAACAAGTCTTCAACCTTTAAACAATCTCCAAAAACAAACACATTATCAAATAGATTACTCAGCACCAGATCAAACACATCACTTTAATAGGCCTTTAACCCCCTTTTTTTTAATTAACCTTCAAACCAAACACACTTCTAAATGGGCACAGCTAAGAATTTAAGTCAAATAAATCACTCAAGGGTCCTATAACCTTAAGCCAACCCCTAAACCAAGCACTTTCACATGGAACACATAGAACTAAGCTAAGAATAATACATAATAGACCCCTTTAATCCCATTTAAAACACAAGACTCATTATACACACATTGAACAAACACATAGCTTAAATTACATTCTAAACCATACATAATACACTTAATCAAATGAAATTACACTAATATAGATAGAAATCTAAATGGAAAGCAATAAACTCAAAAGCACCTTTTGTGAGTGCAACCGGGGCAAGCGATGGACTTGGATGCTTTCTATGCTTCCAATGCCAGACTCAGCCACCAATATCGCAACCAAATAAAATATAGCAAACTTTTAGAACTAAGGAAAAACTTAAATCTTTCGGCTAAAGCTTAAAAATACTACTGATGGAACTTTGAACTTGAAAAAATCGTAATTTCAAGCCTTTCTTAGTTCCAGCCCCTTTTTCTTTTTGAACAAATGAGAACCCCAGAACTCATCTTAGAACTCAAAAAACCGATGTGGGACTTGTAGATTTACACAAGTCTTCACCTAAAACTTCAACACACGGCCCAGATTTAAAGTAAAAATGAAATCAATGGCTCAAATCACTTCAACGCTAATGTAAACGACGAAAAATATAAAGAAAAGGGCGAATTTGTACCTTTAGGGGTTGTTTGGCTAATTTTCGTGGAAGAGGAGGCGTGAAGGAGGATGGGAGCAATATATGCTCCGTCCTTTCCTCCACGCCGAACCTTGTTCACGCATCAAGTGGCGATGGGACAACTGAGTACGAGGGAGGGGTAGGGCCAGGGTTTTAAAACCTAGCCTTGAGAGAAAGGGAATGACCCCTCAGGGGTCGTTTGATATGAGGCGGGGAGTATTATTTACTCCGCCTTGGGCCGGGTCTGGGCGATTAGGCCTGGGCTCGGTCCCCTTAAAAAAACGATGGGCCATTATATATATGTGTGTGTGTGTGTGCGCGCATATATATATATATATATATATATATATATATATATATATATATACACACACACACACACACACACACACACACACACACAATGTATATTGTATATACATGGTCTATACATAAATAATAAAAATAAAAACCAATTATTAGCCTATTAGGACTTAATTAATTTTAAAAAATGACTCGTTAAAAATCATTTTGTAGATAATGGTCCCAATAATTTACCAAATTAATTAACCAGATAATTTATTAATTAAACAACTACGCAAACACACAGAATCAAGGTTTGAGGGGTGAAAATGGTCAATTCATTTAATTACTTAAATTGCCTTGGACAATAAAGAGAATAAATCACCCATTAATCTAATTTTCTTTGATTTAGTCAATTAATTAAATAATCATTCAAAATGTTTTTTGCCCTTGATTAATTCCAAAAATATTCACTAAATGTCATAAAACCTCAATTAATTTCCACAAAATTTAAAATAACCTGAAAATTCTCTTTATCAATTTAAAGGGGTGAAATATTATCCCAAATAATTTTCATAAAAATCACCTAGACCTTTTAGGGTGCGCAACTGATTTTATCACCTAGACCTTTTAGGGTGCGCAACTGATTTTACTTATTCTCCAAGGACTCCGAGTATTTAAAAAAAATTATGGGAGGTCAAAAATTAGGTGTCAACAATTACCTCCTTAAAAAGCCAAAACCAAACTTATGTCCAGGGATGGAATACACGCGCTTGTTTTTACCATTTATTTTTATTTTCTTCAGGATTTTCCCTACTTCTTCTTTATTTCTCTACTCTTTCTATACCTTCTTCCAACATTAACACTCAACCTCTCAATTTAGACCTTTACTACGTAGAGGATCTCACATTAAAATCCAACAAAAACATCTCAAAACTTCCTTTTAGACTAAATTAGCAGAAACTTCATTGAGAAATTCAAATCAATAGAAAATCCAAATCATCTAAAAAATCAAATTCACATTTCCGGCAATCATCACGATGAATAAAGATTAGGGACTCCGAATTTTATTTGATTTTATCTTTTGGGTTTTGAGGGTAAAGAGAAGAGATGAAATCAAAGAAACAAATGGGTTGCCGGCGTTGAAGAGAGAGATGGCGGTACTCGACGGTATTTCGATTATCCAATGGTGATTAATCTGTTGAAAAGCCATAGATTGAGTTTCCTTGAAAGCAAACTTGGTGAAGAGCATCAATGCTTCATACGTTAATGGTGGTTTAGAAACCCAACAAAGGGGATGAAGAGAAACATAATGAAAAGGAAAATGAAAATAAGAAAAAGAAAATAGATATTTCTAAAACTGCTTATAAAATAAATTTTAAACATTTTCGTTTCTTCTCTCACTCTCTTTGAGAGAGTGAAATACAATCTCTTTGCCACCTCAACACCTAGGGAGCTAATAATTCCACTTTAAAGTAGTTTAGGGGGGTCATAGGACCCCCGCAAAGTTGAAATGTGTTATAGCAATTTCAGCCAAAGTTGAAGTGTGTTTTGAACCGTTTTCCCTTTATTGTA
Organism: Lycium barbarum; assembly: GCF_019175385.1. Taxonomy (NCBI): domain Eukaryota; kingdom Viridiplantae; phylum Streptophyta; class Magnoliopsida; order Solanales; family Solanaceae; genus Lycium; species Lycium barbarum. The sequence goes on along the minus strand of NC_083345.1, from coordinate 118,906,708 downwards.
ACAGGTAGTCTGTCTTATTTTTGTGATTACGAATTTCATATTTTTAGGAGACTTAGTTGTTGAAATCTTTGAGTGACCTGAAGTGTAATTTTTTAACACTGATATAGTGTACGTAATTTGTACTCATTGCTAATCTAGTAAACAATGATAACAACTAATTTACTAAACTACACTAATAATGTACTCCATCCATTTCAATTTATGTGGTTCCCTCCGTATATTTCGAGAGTATAACGAGTTATGCAATTGCAATTTTTATATTTTTAATTATTTAAAGTATTTTTAACTATTGTGACTTATAGTACTTCTTATGTAGTTTTGAAATGAGTTAATAGTCATAACACATCTCAACTATCATTTTTTCGCGCGTTTCACACCGTGTGTACAAGCTGTTCTGTTTTCCTACATAAATTATTCAACTAGATGTGTTTTGAATACATAATGGTGAATGGTGATCGTTTAGGAAAATGAAAATATTGATAGTTTAGATGAAACTCGTGAAAAAGTGATAGTTCAGGTAGGACTGCTTATTGGTCGGTTCGGTTTATCGGTTTTCGATTTGTAAATACGTCAAGCCAAAACCAAACTGATTAGATATTCGTTATCGGTTTTCGATTTAACTAATAAGAAAATGCTCCGCTTTTTTTTTTTTTTTTTTTTTTGCTTTCTCATGTTTTCATTTGTTCATATACAAACTGGTTTCATGCATAAAGTCTACACAAATTACAAGACAAAAATTATAAAATGCATTGTAGCAATCTTTTAAAAACAAAAATAGGGCAGTTCTTAGTTCATTTCTTCATAAACAAGACCAATTTCTTCATAAGGTAAACACCACCTGCAAGACAAACTATAAAATGCAAAAGAAAGCAGTAAGCTGCATTAGCACCAAGCCAGCAACTTCAAAGATCCAAAACTGAGAGAACTCGCAAGCCTTAGTTTCGTTTGAGAAGTGAGGGAGAGAGGAATTGCAAGCGTTGGTTCATATAAGAACTGAGAATTGAAATAATATTAATTCATTAGAATAAGTGTGCCTGCGGTAAGTAATTAATTTAGAAATAAGCAGGTTTGTATTTAAAAATTAAAATGTAAAGCAACTAATATATAATTAGGGATAAAAATGTAATTTTAATATAAGCTTATAGAGTTATCGGTTTAATCATTAACTAAATTCTTAAAACCGGAAAATCGAGCCGGTAACCTAATAAAAAAATTTACAAAACCGTTTACAAATAACTCGATATCAATAAACCAATAACATTTTTATTGGTTCGTTTTATCGATTAAATTGGTTTTTTCACGCCCCTAAATTGAAGTTGAGGAGTGTTTTTATGGTCAAAGTTATTAACTTTGACTCTCAAAAAGTCAAAAATGATGTCATCACGTAAAATTGAAGAAGAAGAAGAACAAAACCAAACCGCTCGAAAACGAATTCCAAGAGACCCAACAACCCCTCCCTCAGGAATTCTCACTACTACTAGTCATGAGCTCCCACGCTCTCTCTCTTCCCCACCGTTTCACTTCACCGCCGTTTCCCCTTCTTCTTCCTCCTCCAACCACCGCCACCGCTTTTACTCCTCTTAAACTCCATAGGCAGTCTCTTCTTCGACTTTCCGCCTGCCGAGATAACAACAGCGGTAACGGCGGAAATAACGGCCCAAGTAACGGCGGAAACGGCGACAACAATGACGGTGATTGGTGGAACAATTTCTTCAATTTTGATAAGCGAAAATCACTTCTCCTCTTCCTTCCTTTTACTCGTAATAATGAAGATAGTTTTGTTGATTCTATATTGTCCTGTAAACCTTTATTATTATTCCTTGTATCAGTTAGTGCATCAATTACATGTTCCTTACTATTAGCTTCATTTGTACAAGCACAAACTAATAATAATGGAGAGGAAATTGTGTATGAAATTAGAGGAGGAAAGAAGTTTGAACTCATACCTGATTATACAAAGGATGAATTTGTACAATCAAAGGCAATGTGGTACGATTTATTGTTGGACTCGAGATCGGGTAGTAGTTTCGTTTCGAATTTGTGGATGCAATGTAAGGAGTTGTCGATGAATTTGTTGCTTCCCGAGGGGTTTCCGGAGAGTGTTACGAGTGATTATTTGGAGTATGCACTTTGGAGAGGTGTTCAAGGTGTTGCTGCACAAATTAGTGGTGTTCTTGCTACTCAGGTATTACTAATTTTGTGTTGATTTTCTTGTGAAATGAGAAATTTGGAATCCATGTTGTAAGGGGTCGTTTGGTAGCTAGTTAGGAGGTAAGTTATTCCTGTATTAAATCTTGTGTAAGTAATCCTATGTTTGGTAGCTGGTTAGGAGCAGTGTTATGAAAAGCGAAAAGCGCAAAAAAGCTCTAAGGCAGTTGGGGCTTTAAGCGTAAATTAAACGCGGGCTTTAATGAAAGAGGGCGCAATGGTGCAAAAATACAATATATATATGTTTGGTCCAAGACTAATAATAATAAGCATGAATAAGAAATATATGGACAAAGAAATTGTAAAAGCATTACGATAAAGTGAAATATCAATTATCTAGTGTCACCTCTTCAAGAGAGGATCATTGGCAAAGAAGAGTATGTCTTAGAGACTTGATGATGACACTGAAGCGCACATAAAGCGAGGCGAAGTGCTCAACATGTTTTGAGCCTCGCTTTAGGGCTTAAGGGCGCCTTTGACAACACTGGTTAGGAGGTAAGTTATTCATGTATAAAATTAATATGGTGTTTGGTTTGCAATTTAGAAACCCGCATAACTAATATATGTATAAGTTACGAGGAAATCTACGTACTCCTTATTTTATGCGGGATAGAAGATGGATTAACTAATACATGAATAACTAGACCCTGCATAACTAATTCCTGGACAAGATAATACATAGATTTCCTCATAACTAATCCCTGCATTGACTGCATAACTCTAACTAGCTACCAAATGGCCCATTAAGCGTTTAAAATTTATTGGATTAAATCCTTAAATTAAGTTGTACTATATTACATTCAAGATATATTACTCCAATTAAATACTGTGGGTTAATTCCTTGAATAAATATGTACTATTCTGTGTTGAGCTAAACGGTCCAAAGATACTCTTAACATAATGTGATATTATCCGCTTTGCGCTAATCCTGCACGGTTTTCCCCAAAAGGCCTCACATCATTAAGAGTATCCAACACCTTATAAGTAGCTCTTTTTTCTTTTCAGCTACCAATGTGGTACTTTGTTCGCACACCCAACAATCTCCCCCTCGAACTAAGTTCCACGTGGCTCATTACCATAATTCACGGGTCAGAGATTCAACATGTCTGTGTGTCACTCACATCGTTAGAGTGTTTACAGTCACTGAACCCAAAGGCTGTGTATGCGTCTTCAAAGCTATGGGTAAAGGTCGTAAACCGGCCCATAGACGGGCAAAGGCACTAAGCCGGGCCCCACGCTGCACTCCGCCATCTTCATACTCGTCCCGCCAAACCATTGGCTCTGATACCAGCGGTTGGGCTAAAACGGTCCAAAGATACTCTTAACATGATGTGATATTGTCTGCTTTGGGTCAAGCCCGCACGATTTTTCCCAAAAGGCCTCACATCATTAAGAGTATCCAACACCTTATAAGTAGCTCTTTTTTCTTTTCAGCTACCAATGTGGTACTTTGTTCGCACACCCAACATTATGCCGCCAATGGTCTAGCTGAAGCATTCAATAAGACTCTGAGGGTGTTTGGATTGGCTTATTTTAAGTGCTTATTGACTTTTAAGCACTTTTCTAGTTTTTGTGGTGTTTGGCAATGATAAAAAGTGCTTAAAAGCACTTACTTTTAGGCATAAAAAGTACAAAAATAAGCCAAAAGCCAAAAGTTGGGTATTACCAACTTATGGCTTTTAGCTTATAAGTTACTTTTTAAAAGCCAATCGAAACACCCTCTCTGTGTAATTTGCTGAAGAAAGTTGTTTCCAGGTCCAAACGCGATAAGCATGAATGAATAGAAGAAGCTCTATGGGCGTATAGGGTAAATCACCGCAAACAACCCCATGCTCACTTGTTTATGGAGATGAAGCAGTTACACCACTTGAACGCCAGATACCTTCTTTGCTACTTGCTATTCGAGCAGCGCTCATTGAAGAAGGGAACGAGTCTCGCGGAGTTAGAGGCTCTTGTCGAGAAGAGATTAGAAGCGCAACAAAGTCTTGATATGCATATAGTTTTCTTCTTCTTTTGTGGTTATCTAAATCAACAAAATCTGAGTTAACGCATAATCTATTTTAAGACTGAAATAGGTTCAGCTAGCCTAATAATATTATACTAACATTATAATTGCTATGAAAATTGAATCCAAGTGGATGAACAAGATATGATTTCTCTAACTCATGGCTAACTGTTTTGGGATGAGGTGAAGTTGAGTATAGCCTAGTGGTTGGGTAAAGTGGAAGTCCAATGGATTCTTTTTTTTTTTTTTTTTTTTTTCCAAAGACGTTTTTCGAGCTAGCTTATGTGCACCTTGATTAATCTACTGAGTAGGCCATTGCATACTACATGCAAAGATTAGGCTCACATGAGTCTTGTAGCTGAGATTCGAATATGAGATCTCCAAGTTGTTGCTCCTATTTCCTCTGCCACTCAGTCATCCTCTTCCGGATGAAAGTTTAATAGATTATATATATGCTTTTGTTTGTTTTTTTCTGTTTCACCTTTGTGGTCTTGAATCATCTTTAGAAGAAAATCATAGGAGTGAAAAATGCTGATTTATTTTCGTACTTTGTTATGTGTAGGCCTTGCTTTATGCTGTTGGATTAGGGAAAGGGGCTATTCCTACTGCTGCTGCTGTTAATTGGGTGCTTAAGGATGGAATTGGATATCTTAGCAAGATTCTTTTGTCGAATTATGGCAGGCATTTTGATGTCAATCCTAAGAGCTGGAGGCTGTTTGCAGACCTTTTGGAGAATGCTGCTTATGGGCTGGAGATTTTGACCCCTGCCTTCCCGCATCTGTTTGTTCCTATTGGAGCTGTTGCTGGCGCAGGGAGATCAGCTGCTTCCTTAATCCAGGTAATGTTTTTGAAGCCAAGTGTGAATCTGATCATGATTAAATAAGGGCAAGGTTCTGATCTGCATGTTTTTACTGCAAATGCACTATATTGCTGGTATCATGTCTCAAAGATGTGCTGCAACTTGCCCTTAGGTGTTTCATTAAATTTATGTAACTTTTATCTTTACGATAGAGAAGAATTAGATGTTATGCCGCCACACACAGTCTCCTCTCCCTCATCACCGATGGAAAACAAGAAAGAAAAAGAAAAAGAAAAAAGGAGATTAAGGTTCATACAGTAAACAATGATAAGCAAAAATCTTTTGTCTTACAGGCTGCTACAAGGAGCTGCTTCTATGCGGGTTTTGCTGCTCAGAGGAACTTCGCTGAGGTAATTTTTTCACTTCTATATACTGACTTTGGTTGTCAAAATATGTTGGGGACATGAAACTTCCAATGTTCCTGCCTGTCTGTTGATTACCTACAAGAACCACTCGTATATTTGTGCATATGCCTTGTGAGGAGTTACTGGAAGAAAAATATTTCTATTCTGAATCAATTACTAATAACAGGTGATTGCAAAGGGTGAAGCTCAAGGAATGGTGAGCAAAGCTATTGGAATAATGCTTGGCATTGCACTGGCTAACTGCACCCGCTCTTCTACGTCTCTTGCTCTTGCTTCTTTTGGAGTGGTAACTTGGATCCACATGTTCTGTAATCTGAAGTCATATCAGTCCATTCAACTAAGGACTTTAAATCCTTATCGTGCAAGTACTTACTAATCTTCTTTTGCGTTCTTATTTCTTATATAAAGCAATTAATTTGAAAAGCACATGAAATGTTTCTTTGTATTCTATATTTTGTGTGTTAATCTGATTTCGGTGGATTTTTTTTACATGAGAGTGGTCTATTCTTCTTGTTTCTATTGATAGGATGAGTGTTCACCAGATGACCTATAAGACGATCACTTTTACTGTTGGAAAGTACATCTCAGCTTTAGTTGTAAGTTTCTGTCCTGAATGATGTTTTGTTGGAAGAGCAGGAAAAGGAGAAGGCGTAGAGCTTAGAACATGGTTCCCCTTGCGATGACGTGGGTTGTTTGGAGAGAGAGAGAAACAAAAGAGCTTTTGATGGGGTTGAGTCGAGGTTTACTCAATTGAGGAGTAGCCTCCGGTCACTTATTTTCTTTTGGTGCACCATAAAGTCCCTTGTTGTATAGAGAAATGGTTGGATTTTGTAGAGAGTCATCTTCTTTTTTAGATTCTTTACCTTTTGGTTTACCCTTTGTATACGGGCCTTTTTTGTGGCCATGCTTATAAATGAAATACATTTACCTGATCCAAAAAAAAAAAAAGGTGATTAGTTGTGGAACATGTGCATATGCATTTATAACTTTTATGACATGTACCTTGCAGCATATATCACATTATCATTACAATTTGGATAAGGATTATATATATTGACTTTATTATTAACTGCTGGAAAAGTGTCCATTGTAAGCATGTGTACTTAGATGCTAATAGCTATAGTACATCAAAGAAACCTATCCAGTTTTCGGAACCTGAAATGCTCGACCTCGAAAAGAAGATAAATCTAGTAACCAGAGGAAAAATAAGATAAAACTGAGTTACTTGTGTTGTTCAGATGCTTTTGCACTTTAATAGACTTGCTCCGGGGGGGGGGAGTGCAGCTGGAGGTTAAAACGGCTGAAGAACAACATATTTATAACTATATGTCAACAGTTAATGAAATTTTCAAGAATTCTGTGACTTTAACTTAAGAATGAATAGATTTGCAGTTTGCTTTCCCCCCACCCCCCACCCCCCCCCCCCCCCCCCCCAAAAAAAAAAAAAAAGAAAGAAAGAATGAAATTTACAGGTCGTTGATGTTTTAGCAAGGTATACTGATCCAGTCAAATTTTTGTTGCTTTAATTTATCTTACTTAGCGTCTATTTTTTTGATAGGTCTAGTCTTCAGTGAATATCTGCTCAGTGGTCTAGTTCCTTCTGTTAAAGAGGTCAATGATGAGGAGCCCCTTTTTCCCGCTGCTATTTTAAATCTAAAGGCAGCATATGAAGTGAGTTTGCTTTCACTTTTACTAGTTTCATAAGATATTTTCCCTCATATCTATGCAAATTTCAGAAGCTGTAATTAGTTCTTCTGTGTGTGTGTCAACGTCTACATTTATGCAGTAAAATGTATTCTTCTCCGTGGGGACGGGGTGGGGGGGGGGGGGGGGGGGGCGCAGGGGAGGTAGGCATACTCTTTATATCATTCTATAAGTTGATAGGAGGAATAGAAAAGATGGATATATCCTCAGAAAGACAACGTTAGCAAGTTATAATGATAAATGAGATGTTTTCATGTGCAGCTACTAACATCAAATAACAGTAGGAAAACAATAAACTAGTAGAAGAAACTAAGGAAAAATATGTCTATTCCAACACAAAAGGATAAAAATAATAATAATAATGGTAACGAACAACACGCAAGATAGGCATAATCTTGAGTGATTATGAGTACCAAGGATGACCTAGTGACTAGGGATGGCCCTAAATAGACTATAACCCTTGTTCCTTGTTGGGAATGCGAGAAATTTCTCTGTTGATGCCAGCTTCCGGTTAAAAAGATATAATTTGGCTTTGACTTGCCAACTGTGAAAATAAGACTATATTCTCTGATTATTGTAATCTTTTCAGACACAAACGGAAGTACTTACTGACCATGCTAAGCAAGCAGCTTCTGGGATTGTGCGACGGTTGCAGCTGGGTTCTAAACTTTTTGATGTTGCTACAAGTCGAGAAGATGTCCTTTCTCTGTTTGAACTGTACAAGAATGAAGGTTACATTTTGACTGAGCATGAAGGAAGATTTTGTGTAAGTAAATCTTCATTTTGCTTGTTTGTTATTACCCTCACTCTTAGTTTGATGCACTCCGTTCAAGCGCTCCCCCTTCCCCTCTTTGTTTCTTTTAGAAACTACTCATTATTTTCATTGTTGAGACATCACTTGTTTAGACTAACCTTTAAATTCCAGCTAAAGATTTTATTTGGACTACCATCTGCAATAGGTGTTAACTTCATAAAAGATGGTGAATAAATAAAAGATAGCTTACCGAGGACATGACCCTAGATAGGAGGGTGTGGATATCGAGGATTATAGTAGAAGGCTAGTAGTAGGATTAGTATTATTTTCCTTTCCAGTAGGATCAGTATTATTTTCTTCATCTTTATTTTAGTATTCTTGTATTTCTTATTCTTAGTTTTCTATTACTACTTGTTGTCGCTTCTGCTTTATTTTTCTTACTATCCTGACGATGTTGCTGCTTATGTTTTTGTATTGACGTATTTCTGCTTTACTTGAGTCGAGGGTCTATTGGAAATAGCCTCTCTAACTACCAAGGTAGGGGTAAGGTCTGCGTACACTCTACCCTCCCCAGACCCCACTTGTGGGATTACATTGGGTATGTTGTTGTTAATAAATAAAAGATGGTGAATAAAGAGTTGGTGCTCAAATTTCTGATTGTTCTGCTTAAGGAACCTTTCTTTTTATCTGGAACAGTTGATCATATATTGGCCTTTCCAGAGGGTGATTGTATTTACTATAACTAAAGAAAGATTAAACCTCCCCCACCTGCCTCCCACTGGGACATTCACTATGAATGTGGGGTATTCAAACAAAGCTAAACTTAGTCATAACATGTTTTAGGCTTTGAGTGGAAAGAATAATATTGCCCTTCCCATGTTTCTTTAAGAGACTATATTTCATGTTCTGGAACTCCATTCAGATGCAACCCAGCTACTTTGACCTACACTTTTTTAGTATATATTACGAAGTGCAAAGTAAATACGAGGATTCTACAGAATCCATTTTGTGACTTGCTAATCGCAATCACCACTGGTGAGTTATGATGGTTACCGTTTGAGTTAAAAGCAATTCAAAATTTTATGCTAGTATTAGCAAGCAAAGTTGGGAATTGCCATGATAAGAGATCAAGAATTAACATGCTCTTCCTTCTTAGTACAACAATTGTTCTGTAATTGCATCAGTGTAGCTCCCAAAATACCTTACGGCTTAAGCTGATCACCAAGAAGTATGGTGGATCTCATAAAAACGGTGATTGAGATCTAAGGTTGGCCTCCTTAAGTGTGAATTATTGGAGTTAGTGTTTGCAGAATGAAATGTCATTTAGAGATATTGAACTGTGTGAACAAGGGAGAAACTCCATGAAGAGAATATTAGTGATTCATTATTTCATTCACTTAGCAGGCAAAGATAATTACTCCAGTGTGACAAATATCAGTGAGATGAGCATGGTTAGATCGTTAGCAGGCTTGTTTCTCCATGGAATTTTCCTTATTCATTTCTTGGCTTTGTCTCTCGCTTCTGTTTTCCTTTTCTTTGTTGAGATAGGGGGTGGGGTTGACCTCATGCTTAGCTGACAATTTTCCCTTTATTTGCACTTGTTGGAGCAGATTGTACTGAAAGAAAGTTCATCACCACAAGATATGTTGAAGTCATTGTTTCATGTCAATTACCTGTACTGGTTGGAGAATAATGCAGGAATCAAGTCAAGCAGTGTAGCTAATGACTGCAGGCCTGGGGGAAGGCTACAGATGTCTTTGGAGTATGTTGAGAGAGAGTTTAATCATGTCAAAAGTGACGGTGAGGTAGCAGGTTGGGTAACTGATAGTCTCATCGCGAGACCTTTGCCAAATCGAATTCGGTTGGATTACGCAACTGTATCTTCTGTTGCAGAAGGTTGACCTTATATTACAAGGCACGGTTTATTTGAGCAAGCTGTTGTTTCCCAGCTCCAGTCAGCTGCCAAACCATGGTGATGGGTTCACTTTGGATGCATCTACAGGCGGAAGAGCTTGAAAACGACTGATGAAACCCATTTCGGTGACTGTACAATGAGCTTGAAACGGTGTCATACTGGAATGTGAATCAAGAATTGGACGATGCAGTATGCAGGTTGAATGGGGTGGGTTCATGCGAGTATCTGAATTCTTGAATTCATTGCTATTCTATCAATAGCTATGAAGTTCCATCGATCTTGATCAGATAACATTGCAACATGTGGGGCTTCTCCTCCATTCTTTCATGATTACAGGGGCGGAGCTAGAGTGTAGGGAGCAGGTTCGGCAGAACCCAGTAGTTTGGGTTCAAACTTGTCATACAAATATTCATTTAATATGTACAAATTATTAATTTAGAACTCAGTAGCTCAGAAGGGATATAATTTCCTATCCATACGCTTTAAATTCTGGCTCCGCCTCCACTTTCGTAGTTTAGTTATCTTCTTACTCATATTTCCCTCTAAGTTTGCACAGAGAGGCTATAGTAAACACTGCTTTATCCAAAAAAACAGGAAAAAAATGTTTACAACTAAAGTGTGATCTCCATCAAGTTGGAGTCGGTTGAGATTTGGTAGGATGTCCTGTTTCACTTTGCATTAAGAAACACTATGGGGGATGGATGAAGCAGACCAAAAGCATGTTAATCACCCTACCTCTACATGGCGTTGGGGTCACTCTATAATGATTTGTAATATCAAGTACTAGATTTTTTTTTCCTTTCTTGTCTGTGGAGGTGTGTAGGTTGAGAAATACGAGATCATTTCTGTCATTCAAATTGTAATTGATCACAAGAGGCCATTTTCTCTTGAGGGACGTGTGAAAAGATAAGGAAACAAGCCTTGATGAGAATAGACAATTCTATACGTCAGTCATTTTCAAGCGTTCATCATATAGATAAGTTAATAACATAAAATATCAACATCCTTTAATTATACACATTAGTTTTAATTGGAACAAACTTGAGGTTATATGGTTTATTGAAGCTAATGCATATAATTAAAAGAGGTAAGATATTTTAAGTGGTTAACTTATTTATGTAATGAGCACTTGAAAACAGGCGCAAAAGGTTTTTAAAATTTTTGAGCTGAAAGTGTCTTACAGGAGCAACTTTATCATCTCTTCAGGTGCTCAACCGGAACATGTCATAGTTCGAGTGTGTAAATGAAATTTATGAACAAATTCAAGGGCGTATTGATATATTCCGCCTATAATATTGTTATATGCCAATATTCCAACCTTCTTGTTTTTTTGGATGATATACATACTAGCTGTAATTTTTTCCTTATTAAGGTACATATATCAAACTATTGGAAACCCTTTTCCAAAGGCAGTAGGTTTGGTAAAATTGGACATATCCATATCAGAAATTGATCAACGTGATTGCATAGTCGCCACTAGATTATTTGGCCAGTAGTGAGTCTTCTTTGTGGCAAAGGAGCCTAACAATTTAGCAGATTGATGGCTATGTTGTGTGTTATATGCTTAATGAAAGCACAAGATCATGACAACAACATTAATCTGTCACCTAAATAGTCAGATACAATTTATCAAATAATTGTTCATCCCCAGGTTTGGTGTCTGGACGAATAGTCTCTTTCCTTTCATCTTAACCTCCTCCTATAAATTAATCCCCCCATGGCCTAGTATCATGCAACTTAATTTCCTTTATCAAGCAAGTCAGAAAAAACGTAATAGACTGCTACTCTTAAGTTCGCTCTTTTTTCTTGCCTTATCTTTCTCTCTACTGCGAACTAATATTCTTTGATCTTCTTAAGAGAATACAAGCTATGAATGCTTTCACTTTTTCCTTCACTTCCACATTATTACCACACCCCAAAACTCTTCTCTCCTAATCGGACATCTCCTTTTTCATCAGTAAACCCTAAAACATCTTCATATACATCTCCAAAAGCCACAGCAAAAAGTCCATCATCTAAACAACATGATAAACCCCCAAGAAAACCCTTATTAGAACCTTCATTTCTCGAAGTTAGCTTGAATGCATGTGAGGATTTCATCGACACTTTCATTAATCCTCTTCATCATCCTTCCGTTGATCCAAAATGTGTTCTCGCTGACAACTTTGCTCCTGTGGACGAACTTCCTCCGACAGAATGCGAGGTGGTAAAAGGAAAACTTCCACCGTGTCTCGACGGCGCTTACATTAGAAATGGGCCAAATCCACAATATCTTCCTCGTGGACCTTTTCATCTCTTTGATGGTGATGGAATGCTTCACTCTACTAGAATTTCTCAAGGAAAAGCAATATTTTGTAGCCGTTATGTTCAAACTTACAAGTACTTGGTAGATAAAGAAGCTAGGTTTTCGGTCGTTCCTAATCCCTTCTCCGACTTTAATGGCCTTATGGCCTCTGTGAGTCGTGGAGCAGTGTCTATAGCTCGGACAATTCTTGGACAGTTCGATCCACGCAATGGTATTGGCCGTGCTAACACTAGTTTGGCTCTATTTGGAGGCAATTTATTTGCTCTTTATGAAGCTGATCTTCCTTATGCTATAAAACTAGCCCCAGATGGTGATATCATAACTATTGGTCGTCATGATTTTGATGGAAATCTTTCTACAACTATGACAGCACATCCCAAAATTGATCCAAACACCAATGAGGCTTTTGCTCTTCGTTACGGTCCAATACCTCCATTTTTAACTTATTTTAGAATTGACCCTAACGGGACCAAAAGTCGTGGCGTACCAATTTTCTCCATGACACGTCCATCTTTTGTTCATGACTTTGCCATTACAAAAAATTATGCCATATTTCCCGACATACATATAGAAGTGGGCCCTTTTGCACTCATCACCTGTGGCTCACCGCTGGGTTCCGACTCGAGAAAAGTGCCTCGCCTGGGGGTGATTCCTCGTTACGCAACGGATGAGTCAGAAATGAAGTGGTTCGAAGTACCAGGGTTTAATATGATACATGCAATTAATGCATGGGAAGAAGATGACGGTGATACAATAGTAGTGATTGGTACGAATATAATATCAGTAGAGCACTTCTTTGAAAGATGGGATTTGATTCATACATCAATTGAAAAAGTAAAGATAGACTTGAAGACGGGGACAGTAAGCAGACATCCAGTGTCGACGAGGAATCTTGAATTGGCAGTAATCAATACGGCTTATATTGGCAAGAAGAACAAGTACGTATAGATAGTAATTTAATGATTTATGTTTTACCGTGACCTGTCCTTTTTTTTTTTTTTAATATTTTGTAACTCTCTTATTCTAACATCCTACATGGCTTGTTTATTAAGATCACAAGATTCAAAATTCTCCCTTACTTTTTTAAAGTTTGTGTCTAGTCAAACTAAAATATTTAAATTAAAACGGAGTGGCTACTAATTCTTTAATCAAATTTATACATTGTCACCGCACAAAAATTAACCTACCTCTCTAAGTTAGGGGTCTTTCTCTTTTGTAAGGAGTGATTACAACCCCTTAAATTTGTCTATATTTCATTAGACTCTCGAACTACGGTATATTTCAATTGAGCATCTGAACATACGATAAATTAAAGTGCTCCTATTAGACGCGCTCAAAATTTAGAAAAGCTTTGCATGCTCCCATCAAGTAGCTAGATAAGTTAACCAAATAAAATTTGTCACATCCTTTATTTATACACACCAGCCTCAACTGTAACAGGCATGAAATTTTACGGCTTATTGAGGCTAATGTATATAATTAAAAGAGGTGATGAAATATTTTAAGTGGTTAGTTTATTTATGTAATGGGAGCTTGAGAACCCGCGCAGAAGCTTTTTCAAAAATTTGAGTAGCTAGTGTCTAATAGGAACAACTTTATCATGTGTTCAAGTGTTCAGTAGACATAGGGCATAGTTCGAGTATCTAAATAAAATTTACTGATAAAGTTAATGGATTGTGGATTTATTCCGATTGCAAAGTTATATACCACTATTCCAACCTTGTTTTTTCGGATGATTTATATATAACAACTGTAATGTTGCCTTATTAAGGTACATATATGCAGCAATAGGAGAACCTTGGCCAAAGGCAAAAGGTGTGGTAAAATTGGACATATCCATATCAGAAACTGATCGTCGTGATTGCATAGTGGCCACAAGAATTTTTGGACCAAACTGTTTCTGTAGTGAGCCCTTCTTTGTGGCAAAGGATCCCAACAATGTATTTGCAGGTAAAATTTTGTTATACAATCAATCATTACATTTATTTATCCTACTCGGGTTAATGCCACGTAAGGTCACTGAATTTTAGTCACCATAACAACAAAGTTACTGCAATATTATTTTTTCGTCACACTAAATTAAAGTAACTTGATTTTATCCGATATAATAGTAATGTCACAACTATTTTTGTCACGTTAAAGTAACTGAGGCAGCAGCGTAGCCACACTTGTCTAAGGGGAGTCAATTGACACTTCTTTGTTTAAAACTTATACTGCGTAAATAGATCAAAAAATTATTTAATGTACATAATAAACTATACATTGAATTATCTTTGCCTTTTTTGTGCGTTTATTTTTTTTATATTTTTAATCAGCTGATGAAGATGATGGCTATGTGGTGTGTTATATGCACGATGAAATACAAGAGAATCAAGTTTCTTGGTGATGGATGCAAAGTCTCATAATCTTGAAATTGTGGCTGTTGTAAAATTGTCTCGTCGTGTGCCTTATGGTTTTCATGGGATATTCACGAATGAAGGTGATCTTAACATGCTATAGGAAAGTGTCGGGTAAATTCGAATACTTATATTCAAGGGGCTCGGGGTTGTTTAGGATAAGTTTGAACTTTAAAAACTGAAGTCAAACTTTGGTTTGTGTAGCTTGATTCTTGAAAAATGTGGCACTTGAAGCTAAGATATAGTTTGTATATATGTATCTAAAAATCAACTATGTTTCAATTTCTAGTAAGTTGAGTTTTGCTATATGAATAAACATTATTAATATTACTTCATTTAAGATTGTTTGTCTTGTATACATGTATCTAGTAGGCAAAAATAAAGATAATGAAGTCTGGTTTTTAACGATATCACTCTCTTCTTTTCTAAAATTAACTTAATGTTGCGTGATAGCATAGAAACTACTTTAGCGTTAAAAAAAATCTAATGTACATATCCACTGCAATAAATTAATATACGGAAAAGGGTCAAATATACCCCTGTACTATTGGATATGGGAATAAATATACTCCTCGTTATACTTTGGGCCAAATATACCTCTGCCGTTATATTATTGGTTCAAACATACCGCTCCTCAATTAAAGTTGTCCAAAATGAAAGTGGCATTGACATTTGATGAGGTGGACACCACGTAGTATGCCACCTCAGCACTCCTAACCCATTTTACCCCTTCCCTCTATTTGTTCTTTCACCACTAAAATTTCCTTCTCCTCCGACCTCCAATTAGCTGAAATAATCTAAATAATGAATGTTGGCTTTCAGTCAAAATAACTACAAATGGCAAAATTTTCAGACTAATGTTTCTCCTTCCTTCCCCCGTTTGTCTTCCTCCATCGATTTTTTATTTGTTACTTCATGACAGAGCTTCTTATCACCATTACAGATGAGTTTTGGAAAAATTCAGTACCCTCTTCCAATCTCAAGTAGCATAAAGAAAGCTGAAAATTGATCAAAACAATAATTAGTCAACTAAGATAATATTAACACAAATTTTATTTCAGATCGGCAGTCCATCTTATGGCTGTTAATTACAGTTAAAGAAAAATGAAGATAAGCATTAATTAGTTGGATTATAATCAGTAATAGAGTTGGTAAGAAGGTCGGCCTTGTTAGTGGGAATTTTTAAAGGAAAAAGATAGAGTTATGACCTAAAGTCGCCGTGATACGAATATAAAACTCTCATAGCTTTGCCTTCTGCCATGTCGCGGTAATGGTAGCAATGATGGTGGAGGGGAAGAAAATTTTAGTGGCGGAAGAACAAATAGTAGGAAGGGGTAAAATGGGTTAGGGTGTTGAGGTGGTCTGCCATATGACGTCAACCTTATCAAATGTCAGTGCCTCGTAGGATTTGATAAGATATATGCGTCCACCAAACAGGATAAAGAACTAGGTTCTCTATTTGTTACCTTAAGTAAAAGCAGAAAGTAAATAACACAAGCTATTTACGTGGAAAACCCCTTGCTCAAGAGATTAAAAACCATGACCTACCCCAGTAGGATTTTTAACTTCACTAAACAGAGCAACTTCAGATTACAACCTATTGCAATATAGGAATCAAACTCTTAATCCCTACCCCTTACAATACCTCTGTTGTAAGCCCTTTACAATAACTCTATTCCTCGTGTGGTATGCTGTCTTGACTGAAAAAACTCCCGATCTGTCTCTCAACCACCGTAATCTATCATGCTCTGGTGAGACTCCATTGAAGAGATTAAGAGTGTTAAGAAGGCAATGAATCTGTCCATCTCCCAATCATTCAAAGGTCTTCTGAAACTGAGATCCCATCCTTGTTGTTCCATACCTCATTAATATTAACCCTTTGCTGCTGATTCAGGATGTAAACATCTGGATATAGGTGCCTGAGGGAACCATTACCTAACCAGTTGTCTTCCCAAAAGGAAATTTACTGCCCATTCCCAACCTTGAATCTGATGTTACTGCTGAAAATCGTCCAGAGATTTCTGTGACTTTAACTTAAGAATGAATAGGTTTGCAATTTGCTTCCCAATGAATAGATTTGCAATTTGCTTCCCCCCACCCCAACAAAAAAAAAAAAAAAAAAAAAGCAGAAAGAATGAAATTTACAGGTCGTTGATGTTTTAGCAAGGTATACTGATCCGGTCGAATTTTTTGTTGCTTTAAATTTATCTTACTAAGTTTTAAGAGCTGGTAGCTGAAACTTTTCGCTTTATCTGTCCTTGTTTAATCTTATGTTAGCGCCTATTTTTTTGATAGGTCTAGTCTTCAGTGAATATCTGCTCAGTGGTCTAGTTCCTTCTGTTAAAGAGGTCAATGATGAAGAGACCCTTTTTCCAGCTGCTATTTTAAATCTAAAGGCAGCGTATGAAGTGAGTTTGCTTTCACTTTTACTAGTTTCATAAGACATTTTCTCTCATATCTATGCAAATTTCAGAACCTGTAATTAGTTCTTTTGTGTGCCTGTTAACGTCTACATTTATGCAGTAAAATGTGTTCTTTTTCGGGAAGGGGAGGTAGGTATACTCTTTGTATCATTCTATAAGTTGATAGGAGTAATAGAAAAGATGGATATATCCTCAGAAAGACAATGTTTGGCCAGCTAAACTGTTTTTTTGATGAAATGGCCAGCTAAACTGTTTTATCAAGTTATAATGATATATAATTGTGATGTTTTCATGTGCAACTACTAACATCAAATAAGAGTAGGGAAACAGTAAACTAGTAGAAGAAATTATGGAAAAGTATGTGTATTCCAACACAAAAGGACAAAAAAATAAATAAAATAATAATGAACAACTCGCAAGATAGGCATAATCTTGAGTGATAATGAGTACCAAGGATGACCTAGTGACTAGGGATGGCCCTAACTATAACCCTCGTTGTTACACCTCGCATTTTGTACGTTGAGTTTCGCGGAGTACTAGTTGTCCTAGTCTTGGGAAGTAGGACAAATTTTTTTGAGGTCATGAGGATAGATATGTCCATCTTGGGTATATAAGAGAGTAAAACCACGTTTAATAAGCTTCGGGAAGGTTTGAGACTTGTCGGATTATCGGAGTTAAGTTTTAGCGAAAGTTTGACAAAGTGTCACATTATGGCGCAATATGTGGGCCGCAAAGCACGCTTTGAGAAGACGCAGTTGTGCAGCAAAGTGTGACAGTGAATTTTGGTGATGTTGCGAGGCCTGCGACACAACATGCGGCTCTCAAAGAGCGCTTTGCGATGCGCAACTTCGCAGCAAGTTGTGTCGGTCCAGAATTTTCTAGACTACTATAAATAGAACCAATTCGACCCTAAATCATTATTTCACCATTTTTGAGCCTAAAACTTCCAAAACTCTCTCTACAAGTCCTCATATGATCTAAGACCAAAATCAAGGGCAAACCAAGTGATTCTAACATGAAGAATTCCATGATCATCACTAGATTGTTCTTCCTCTTGTGGTGTTGAATTTGGAGACTTCTTGGAGGTGAAGGAATTTCGAACTTAGAGTGATTCTTGTGATTGAAGGTAAGATTATCACTCCATCTTCATGTTCATAGTATTATTTGGCATTTATATAACTTATGGGAAGGAGAAATTGTGAAAGTAAGGTTTAAGTTGTGCTAGAACTTTTTCTTAGCTATGCTTGAGTTATGAATTGTTTAGACTTGGTGTGGTTGTGATGTTGTTGGGCTGGCTTGTGCAAATAAAGTTGTAATATGAAGTTGTTGGAACGTTAAGTGAGTTGTGAAGATGAAAAGGGAACTAGTGAAGGATTGATGGTACCGAAATATGTATAGGATTGAGGAAGACAAGCTACATGAATCTAATGCACATAAGGTGTTCGACAAAATGTCTAAATGAGTCCTCTTATAAGTTATGAACCCGTCGCTGATACGGATACTTTATTTACTGTAGATAATCATTCATGGAGTGTACGAGGACTTGTGGGATCCGTATACTAAGGAGATAAGGTATGTTAAGGCTATTCTTTATTTCATTTTGGCATGATCCTATGATGTGAACGAACAAACGAGTAAGCGAGCTTCCATATTACTTTACTCCTAGAAGCATTAGGAGTACTTCAGTCTTTGATGTTCCTGTACCCCGCTTATGATTGTTCCTTCTGTTCATGGGTCCAGTTCTATGTATACAGTTATTCATGCATTACATTCATTCATATATATGCATATTAACCCGTGACCAGATGGCGTTATATACGTGTATATTATATGTATATATGGGGTATGAGTGGAAAAGGGATAGGCGTTATATATGCATTACCACCTGATCAGCTGGTGCACAGTAATGATGATATATGGATCGGACTGCACGTTCCGTAGCAATGTATATTATGATGATGATGATGGAGAGGCCGATGGGATATGAGATATAGATCGGGCTGAACGTTCCTCAGCACTATGACCTACATGTATATACATGATTTTCATAGAGAGCATGCATATCATATGCCCTCAGAGGCATTTTCAGCTACACAGATTAATACAGATATTTTCATATGTTCAGTCATACAGAGGCATTCAGACAGTCAGTTTGGCTTATGAGTTTCAGATTCCTTTCATGATTCTTATGTATATGTTACTTTTATGCCTTACATATTCAGTACATTATTCGTACTGACTCCCCTATTGCTTGGGGGGGGGGGGGGGGGGGGACTGCGTTTCATGCCCGCAGGTCCCGAGATTCAGGTTGGTGATCAATCTATTAGGATGTCAGCTCAGCGGATGAGGTTGTTGCACTCCATTTGTTCCGGAGATGCCAGATGTCAGCATGGTCTTATGCATATACACATGCAAAAATTTGATACGCCCAAATTACACCTATTAATGGTATAACGCGGACGTTGTCAAATATAGTAACCCAACAAGGTTGGGGTCGAATCCCACAGAGAACAATATGTAGGCAATTTAAGCAGATTAGGAATTATCACTAACAATAGCTAGACCGAACGCACCAATGGTGGTTTTTGATAAAATACGAAAATATAAATTCTAATCTAGAAAGCAAGTAAATTGATCAATGGCCACAAGAATGGAATAAAGGAAACTACTTCTCAAGTAACGATCCAATATATTTCACGAATTATAAATAATAGCAAGTTTATTTTATTTAGCCTCGGATAATGACTCTAAATTAACTTCTCCTGAAGATTAACTAGACTACCCAATTGAAGATCCCTCAAGCAATTAGGAGCATTAAGAACACCCGAATATGGCTACAAGTGGTATCGCCTATTCCTAGGTCAATTTCCATTAGATGAGGGTTAACGCCCCAAATTGGTGTTAATTATTCTATCCCAACCCCGTTCTTCCTCTTCCGAGTTTCAAACAAAGTAAACGGGCAAGTCCTAGGGTTAGCTACTCCCTTGAGAAACGTTGAAGAACAAGAATAATTAAAATAACAATAACTTACTTGATTAAAAATAATGTCGATCAATAAATAAGCACAACAAGAGTTTCAATCTTACTTATAAATCTCACAGGACTCTTAAGTCATGAAATGAAATGCACAATGAGAGCTTTTTGAAAACATTCTTTTCATCTTTCTCGAATCAAATAAAATTTGTAATCATATGAATCTGTGAAGTAATGCATAATGATACATCGGCTTAAATAGCCACTTACAAGACTGGCATACTATATACATGACTCTGTCTGCAAAGTCTCTAACATAAATCAATATACCATAACACACATACTCTGACTCGGCAACACTCCGGAAAGAAATGGAGCTTGCTAATCCCGCTGGAACATCTTCTAGCAATATCCTCTACTCATCTGTACACCTGCCACTACTACAAAAATGGTCTTTAGCGGCAATATATTTCCCCTTTAGCGGCAATATACGGCAATTCTGCCGAATGCTGGTAAAGACACAATTATTGCCGCTAAAGGGCGTTACTTTTAGTGGCATTGATTTACCGGCAATTACAATAGCCACTATATCACTTATAGAAATGTGCTAGCTTATACATACTACAGCCTTTACTATTGCCGGTAAAGACCCATTATTTGCCGGTGATGGAGACCTCTTTTAGCGGCAAATGTAATGACTACTAAAACTATTCTTGCATTAGCTTTTATTTATGTCTTAAATGGCTTTTGTTATAGCAGAACAAATTTAAACACAAATATATAAAAGTTTGTAATAAAGCATGCACCATTCTTGAAATAAAAATATATTTCATTAAATTCATAGAAAAAAAAAACAACTTCCAATCCACAGTTTCAACGTTTCAACAACATAAGAGGAAAAATTAATCATTTGAATCTAATGTCATTTCAAGCCCTGCAAATATATCTCTGTAGCTCTTGATCATACCGAATGTCTCCCACCTGAAATTCCAGCTTGAAGATTCATTTGCGCACCAAAAAGATGGACTAAATTGCATCAGATTAAGAACTCATTCAACTTACAACTCCAATCTTCCCTAAATATTGTAACTTTCAACCAACCTTTGAAGAGTCTCATCAAACTAAAGTTATACTCCAAAAGCTGTCAAAAAGAGCTTCGCAGAATGAACACATCCACTTTCATTGCAGAACTACCAGTTGTCCTCACAGAACCAACCATGTTTGAAGCTAAAAGATTCCAGAAGCAGCCATAGACCAAAGAAAGCAACATCCCTGATTCAATGGAACAGTTGTATGGAATTTTTCTTTGAAAAAGAAGGCAGGCACAGATGCATCCTGCGGATTACAAGTACTTCGTCACATAATAAAAACAAAACTTTTCTAAGTAACTCAAAATAATACTAAGTGCCGAGTTATAGACCAAGACAATGATGGACTCATACGTATAAAGTACATCACAAGAATTTTTTTACAATGACGAGAAGCCAGGAGATAGTCTACTGCTTTTGTGTGACTTAATACTTGAAAACTTCACAGTGAGGATGAAAACAATAGTGCTTGTGTACAAACTTAGAGAAATGGAAATATGCTATCAAAACAAGTACTAATTTAATTGATGTAGCATGCTAAATCTATTGTGATCAAGCTGGCATTTAGTGCTTTAAATCAACAAGTAAAGGAAAAAAGAAATTATTTAGTACTTACTTTTGATACTAATTCAAATTGCCTTGCTTTGTCAGAACATTGCCACAATGGAAGTCTGTATCTAGATAAAAGATATTGCAGCGTAATTAACCTTATCATTTCTGCGCTAGTTGAGAGAAAAATGAACAAATCAGAGTTAAATCAAAATTTAAAATTATTCACTCATTTGATGATATAAAAGGGTTATTTCCATGAAACATGTTAGCACAAGATCAAAGCATCAATAACTGAAAAAGCAAAAGATCATTAATATTTTCTGCCTGAATATGCCAATATGTCTGTACTAGTGAAGGAAAAAGGATTAAGAGAAAATCTGACATAAGAGAATAAGGAATCAAACTTCAGTTTCAAAGGGAATCACAATCCATAAGACACGTGTGAGAATTAGTGGACTCTATTCAGCACCTTTATGTTTCAAATCAAAATTAATTATTTATCCAAAAGCCTCATTAAACGAAGAACATATAAGCATTAATGGACGCAACACATGAATCTGACCAGATATTTAGAGAAAAGGCACAAAATTCTATGGAATACCGTTGTATTTTATTAGCGAAGTAAGACCACTTGAGAATAAGGTATTATAGACAAGATGGAATACTCTAGCAATATTGGACTTCTAGGCTTGAGTGCTTACGTATCAAACACATGAATTTCGTTACATAGATTCTCCTAATCTCCGTATCATTGTTTCCCTATCTTTTAAGATGAGATGGAGATTAAGAGTAGAGCTGATACATGGAAGTTTTATAGGTATACAATAAGAAGGTCAGATGGGTGATTCAGGGGTCTCACCAAAGTTGAAATGAAAGGAAATCTGAGAGGAACTTTCAAGTAATTAAGAAGTTGTAGCTCTGAAACTATGATGAAGTTTATCAAACGCAACATGAAGTGGTCAGTTCAGTCAAAGAAGATTGCTCAATATGTGTAATTCAGTCTCGTCAAGCTCTACAAAGCGCGCACTCCCTACAACAGACAACATAAGAGCTGTTGGATATACAGAATGAGGTGCGCGCTAAATGGTGAGCTCGTGCCAAATCAGCGGTAGCCAATTATTTTTTTGGTTTCCGTTTTGTTGAAAAGTGAAGTATGTATTATTCTATACATTCTACTCAATGGTGTTCCACCATTTTATGGGGGTAACTTCATTTGCTACCTCTCGAATTTTACCATCGTATTTTCGTAAAGCTTCCTCATCATTATTGATTTCCCTTGTCATTTCAGCACATATAGAACTATAGTTGATTCTTTCATGTACCATATAACATCTTTTTGTTGCCCTTGCACTAAAATATGAGGAAAAAATTGAAGAAGCATGGCCATTTAGGAATTGTAGCAGAATACACTGCAATTACTAGGAAACTCGACGAAATGGCATAAAAAGTTGAAGAATTTTATACTTTTATGGCAGATATATTTGACCAGCATTATTTGTGTTCCTCTTATAATTGCCATAATGTAAAAATATAGACTAATTTATCTTACTGATTGTATGGTATCTTGCATTAGTTAGTGTTTTCCGTAGTATCTGGAGCGTTGTAGTTTTCCGACCCCAAATTTCCAACTGGTTTCCTGTAAAATTAGCAAGGGGATATCTGTTCCAATTATTTAAAACCATTTGCCAATTGTCAGTATCAAACTTGGGGAAGCATATCCTTTTTTTTAGGCAAATGAATTTGTAAGATGTTTTACTAAATTTTGCTAAGCCTTTTGTATGATCTTTTTATTATATTTATAAATAAGAGTAATTTTATATGTATAGCATCCAGAATACCTCTAGCTAAGTAATTAGTCAGAATATCCGCAAGGGTGGCTCAGTTGGTTGAGCATGGGGCTTTCATAATGGAGGTCTCAAGTTCGAATCCCCCTGCCTACGATAGCAGGGAATTTGCCTTCTGGGTCGAGCTCGTCGCACCGGGCTTTCCTAGTGCGGGTTACCTCTCCTGTGTGGTTTGCGAGCTATTGCACAGGGGCTGGGTTTACCCTGTGCGCACCCGAAGGATAGCGGGTTCTCATGTCATAAAAAAAAAAAAAAAAAAGTAATTAGTCAGCTATAGCATACAGTTCGGTAATAAAACCCCAAAAAGTGTACACATATATATTTCAAAACATGTTTCTTTCCACATATTCCCCAGGATACATGATCATGCCAATTGATTTTGTTTTATTAGTACATTCCAACTGAACTTAATGAATAAGTGTAAGCTAGGATGCATGAGATGTGATCCTACTTACTGTCTAGTCAGTTAAAGAAAACAAATCTTAGAGCTCGACCTTTAGGAAATAAAAGCAGTAACAGGATCATCACTTTTACTAATATAACATGGAAGCACTCCTACACTATATTAAAATGAGAATAGAAGCAGGATGTATAGGTAAAATCAAAAGTCATCATAAATGAGTAGAGGCACACACCATTGAAATGGCATGGTACTAGCTACTGAATAAATAACGTTAGCTTATAACATATAAAACTTTTAATAGCTAATCCTGCCAATCAATGCAACAAGATTAAGTGTCATTGACATAGACCATCATGCTGAAGTCTTAGTTAAAGTGACAAATATAAAATGAAAACATTTAGTAAGAAATATAGTGTCATTGTTTGCAAGTCAGAACGCTGAAAAAGCTCTGGTGCTCTCAGAGTTGAAGCAATATCTTCGCTCCAGTAGAACCAACAACACGATATTAACAGCCTCATTTAACTAAGAGGTAATTCTATTTTTCTTTGCTAATCTAACTAAAAGGATTTTAAACTACAAATGTCTGAAAAAGAAATCTCATCTTTCAATGGTTTAAGGAACTATTTGCAAAACAATATACCATTATATAGTCATTAACATTATCTCTTTTGTCACATTTTATCAAACACCAAATAGACTTCTTAATTTTTCCTCTTGAGGAAACACCACAACTACTAATATAGTATAAACAAATGAATATGAATCATACCAAATCACAAGCAATAGAGAGAAAATTAAACCCAGTCTCCTATGGTTACAAAATGAGCACAAAGAAATGCCGATCTAAAAGATCAAACTAACATATAGCACAGTAAAATTGAAGAAGAAAGAAACGAGACAGCTTATTTACTCCAATCAACAACAAGAAGCATGAACAAATCAGATACTCATAAAGAGGAAAAAAAAATGCAAATGAGAGACATAAGCTGATCTTGTACAAAGAATTTCCCCTTAAATTGAGGTTCAGTTAGCCGTTACCTTTTTGACCGGAGTAAATCTAACACCATGATCTTCAAAATATGAAACGATGAGAGTGCATTTGTTGGCTAAATGAAAGATGACAGACAAGGCAAGAACAACAAAAGAAGATGAATACCAAAAAGCCATAGGGGGATGAGTTAGAGAAGAGAGGGAAATGAAAAATTAGAGGGCTTGCTTTTGGAGGGCATATAAAAAAATAAAAATAGGCTCTTTTGCTGGCCGTTTTATTAAATTGCCGATTAAAATATATTATTTGCTGGCTAATGTGCATATGCCGGTAATAGTTTGGCATTACCGTATAAATTAGCGGCAATCAGCTTATTGCTGCTAAATAATTGCCGCTAAAGACCATTTTTGTAGTAGTGTGCGTGGCATGAAACGCAACGCCCACAAGAAGGGGCGTCAGTACGAATAATGTACTGAGTATGTAAGGCATGAGTAACAACATAACATAGATAAGAAAAGTAACCAGGAATAAGAGAGATATTCTGTACATCTGGATGCCTCGTAAGGCGAATGTCATGCACGCTTAGCCTTTAAAAAAAACATTTCAATACATATACATAGTAACATGCCCGGCCATTAAGGCGCGGTGTGATATGTAAATAGTAACATGTCCGGCCATTAAGGCTCGGTGTGATATATAAATAGTATCATGCCCGACCATTAAGGTTCGGTGTTATCATCATTAGCCCGCGTCCGGGCCTCCCGCGTCCGGGGCGATATCATAACATGCCCACTGCAGTGGTGTGCACATCTACGTGCCTGCCCGGCCGACTATAGCGCGGCGCGGTGTGAGAAAATACATACATATATATAGAGCATGCATAAGAGCCCAATCAAAATCCACAACTGTATCGGAGTGACGTAAGGTCGGTAGCCTCCGATTATATTATGGAATACTCATCGTCGCTTTGTTTCACCTTGAAGGAACAATTATTTTAAGGTGAGACTATCGATGAAGAATAGAATTAAGAGAAAACATAAAATAGGATCGTAAATCTCATAAGGCATCAAGCCATGTATTTTTGGAATCTTAAAAGAAATTAGTCATCATCCATGAGTGAATTGAGAAATCAGTAAATAACTCAACATTCTATTATATCGTCGTTGGAATCATAAACTTAGAACCTTTAAGCATGGAGTCATTCTCATCATAGTCATCATAATGATATTCTCACTTTTGACATCATTGTTGTCATTGAAAAACATATCCTTCGTCGTTATCATATGAACTCACATAATCACAACCTTTGGTTTTGAAAAATAGGGGCACCTTGGAAAACATTCATGGAATATCAAGAAGGAAATTATGCTTTGGAATCTGGGACATTTAACTTTTGATGACAAGGAAAATACGGAAACATTTATGAAATCATAACCTAAAGATCATGCCTTTGAAAGAAAGGGGCGAGCCTTAACATACTTGGAAGATAATTCTCGACTTCCAACTTACTTCCCGTCTTGCATCTCTCTTAAGAATTATTCGTAGCCTCGTAATCTACATATATAACCATTCATAATATCATTAGGATCATCGTCATACGCTCGTCTTAAACACTTAATGAAAGCCCTTTTAGATTCTGTCGAAATTTGGCAGCATTTCCCCTGTTTATGTGCCTAGCCCGAAATTCCAATTCAACAACCAACAACATCGACAACAATACCAGTAGTAGTAACATCATTTCCAACACCAACATATGCCATAAAACAGCCCACACACTGTTTTCCAATTTTCTCAACCAGCCCACTTGCGATACGACTATTTAATAACTTTATTTCCGTAAAGAAGCCGAAATTAATACTAACAACATCAATAACAACATCCCCAACATCCTACAAGATAAATATATGTATTTTCATCCAAATTTATCTTCAACCCTCAATCCATAAATCAAAAACATCAACACAACAACTACAACTTTTATTTCTTGCAAATATTTCTTAATCAAGGTTGATAAAGAGAAGGATTTAATGATTCATACCTTGTTTTTATGAAGGTTGCAAAATATTCATCATTTTCTTGTTCCCAAGCTACTCTAACACAAAATGAAATCATCATCGCGTCTACGTGTTGTTCGGACTTCGATTAGTACTCCGTGACTTGAAATTTGCCCAAAATTCTCACTTTTATGTGAGATTTAAGAGCCCTTTAGTTGGCTGAAAATTCTGGAAATTTTTGGAAGATTTTATGATGAAAAATGGGGTTTTGACCCCTTTTATATTAAGTTGGGTCGGTTTCACTGTAGCTACAGCACTGTAGCAGCACTGTAGCGCCCTGTTTCTGCGTCAGCAGCTCAGTTTGTAACGTCTATAATTCTCTACTCCGATGTCCTATCAACGAGCGGTTTGTTGCATTACAAACTAGACTCGACGAACTTCATTTTTGGATTTTGAAACACCTTAAAGCTCCATATATACTAGGAGATATACGCCTCCAAAGTTGACCAAAAATCCTTCCAGCATTTCTCAAATTTTTGTCGAACTTATTTTCTTCAATTTACTCGATCTCGAAATATTCCGAAACTCTCCATACATGATATTTATCACTTATTATACTAATAATGGCCATATTCTCGTGTTTCAAAATACTCTTTCCCGATTACGACTTACGAGATCGTAATTCACCCTTTTTCTTCGTTGTTACGTACTTTCCATGGCTTGTGCCTTTCAAAACATCATGGGACGTCCCCGACGCTCCATTACTATGGTGAGGTACATGTCATACTCATGCTCTGAAAACGCGGGGTATAACACATGCGCCCATCAAATAGCTAAATAAGTTGACCAAATAAAATATGTCACATCCTTTAATTATACACATCAGCCTGAACAGAAAAAGGCATGAGGTTTTACGGCTTATTGAGGCTAATGTGTATAATTAAAAGAGATGACCATTTTAAGTGGTTAACTTATTTATGTATGGGAGCTTGAGAACACGCGCATAAGCTTTTCAAAAATTTGAGCCGCTAATAGGAACAACTTTATCATCTATTAAGGTGCTCAATCGACATAAGCCATAGTTCTAGTATCTAGATAAACTTTACTGATAAATTTAAGAGATTGTGGATGTATTCCGATATTAAAGTTATATGCCACTATTCCAACCTTGTTTTTTGGATGATATATATAACATCTGTAATTTTTTCCTTATGAAGGTACATATATGCAGCTATTGGAAACCCTTGGCCAAAGGCAAAAGGTGTGGTAAAATTGGACCTATCCATATCAGAGATTGATCATCGTGATTGCGTAGTGGCCACCCAAATTTTTGGACCAAACTGTTTCTGTTGTGAGCCCTTCTTTGTGGCAAAGGACCCCAACAATG
This sequence comes from Lycium barbarum, assembly GCF_019175385.1. NCBI lineage: Eukaryota > Viridiplantae > Streptophyta > Magnoliopsida > Solanales > Solanaceae > Lycium > Lycium barbarum. Next base: position 118,878,545 of record NC_083345.1, on the reverse strand, counting down.
TATTTGCGGGTAAAATTTATTAGACAATCAATCATTATAATTTATTTATTCTACTCGGGTTAATGTCTCGTAAGGTCACTAATATTTTTAGTCAGTATAATAACAAAGTTATTACAATATTATTTTCCGCGTACTAAAGTTAAGTACCTTAATTTTATCTGCTACAATAATAATGTCACAATTATATTTGTTACATTAAAGTAACAGAGGCAGTAGCAGAGCTACATTTGTCCAAATGGGGTCAATTGGCACTTCTGCGTCAGAAAATTTACGCTTCATATATTTAATCTTCTTGGCGTTTTTATGTATTTATTTCTACCTTTATATTTTGAATCAGCGGATGAAGATGATGGTTACGTGGTGTGTGATATGCACAATGAGAATACAAGAGAATCAAGCCTCTTGGTGATGGATGCAAAGTCTCATGATCTTGAAATTGTGGCGGTTGTGAAACTGCCTCGTCGTGTGCCTTATGGTTTTCATGGGATATTCGTAAAGGAAAGTGATCTGAACATGCTATTGAAAAGTGCCCGGTGAATTTGAATACTTGAGATTCGAAGGGCTCGGGTTTATTTCGAATAAATTTGAGCTTTAGAAATTGAAGTTCAAACGTTTATGTCTGTAGCTCGACTGTTGAGAAACGTTGTTACTTGAAACTAAGTTATATAGTTTGTATACATGTATCTAAATATCAACTATTCTTCATTCTCGAGTAATTAAGGAATCAACTATATGAACTATTCATGTCATTCCATTTAATATCGTCTTAATTAGTCTTGCACACATGTATCTAGTAGGCAAAAATAACGATAACGAAGTCTGATTTATAGCAATGCCATTCTCTTCTTTTCTAAAATTAACTTAATGTTGTGTGATAGACTAGAATTTACCTTAGCTTTAAAGAGGAAACAAACAGATTAAATATCTATATGTATATATATATATACACATGAGTCTTGCTAACCTACTATATGAAGGCAGTAGGTAAACAATGTACTCATTTATAATGTTCTAAAATGTCCTTATTATTTCTTGTCAGCACGTTAAAACTATGGACCTTTTTGACACTTCATTATCAAGAAAACCCCAATTCATTTCCTTCTCCTCTGCATCCTTCCTTCTCTTTGTTTACATTTCTCTTTCCCTTCATAATTCCTCCTTGCAACTGTAATGAAGTTCATCCATGGCCTTTTTTCACTTTTCATATCTGAGCTAATAAAAAATACAAATGCAAAGGACAATTACTGCTTTGATGATTTTTGCATTTCAAGGTCATGGGCCTGTGAAGGAGAATAGGGGAGGGGACTGATGACGAGGGAAGAAATGTTGGATTTATTTCTTGAGATGGAAAGACAAAAGTACCCTTTTTCCTAATGTGTTGGCCAAAGACTATTGAGGGCATTTAAGGAAATTAAAAAATGAATATATTGCTAACCTATGACCGCAATAAATAAATGTATGACAAGAATTGTTGCTAACCTACAACCGCAATAATAAATGTATGACAAGAATCGTTGAAGTGTTTTGGGGGCTTTTTGAATGATGCTAAGCTAATCGTTGTGCAAAGCCAAATCTCTTGTGAAAATGACAAAAAAGATTCATTATATTTTGGGGTAGATTTAAAATGGTCCCTTAAATATATTGATCCTGAGCAGTTTTGGCCATTTTACTTTATCAAAAGTAAGCATTTTTTATCTTTTTTAAATATTTAACAACAAACTCTGGCTGCTAAATTTTATGAAAACTGGAAAAAAAAAATAGCTTAACCAGAAACACCAAGAAAGTCTTCTAAAACTTTAGAAATCGCAATACGAAAAACTGCACAAAACACCAAAACTAGCAGAAAAGGCACCTCAAAAAAATGCACCAGACTGCAAAAATACGTAAAGAATAATAAAAGCCTGCAAAAACTTAGCATGTCCGGCAAGATTGGATAACACATATAAGATTTACATATCCGGCAAAATTTGTGAACAATTTAACAATATAGGCGGAATGAAGATTGTACCAAGTTTAGCGCAAAACTTGTGAATAATTTTTTTTTTTAACTTGTGAATAATTGAATCACACAGGCAAGATGACATATTTGGTGAAATTTGTGAACGGTTTAATATGATAGGTACAATGAAGACTATCAAGTTTAGCTCGTCCAGCAAATCTTTTGAACGATTGAACAACACATGCAAGTTACACATCCAACAAAAGTTGTTAACAATTGAACAATATAAGTTGATTTAAGATAGTATCCAGCTGTGGCCGCCCAATAGAATTTGTGAACAATTAAATAGTACGGGAAATTTTTTAAACAAAACTTGTGAACACTTTATTAAGATATGTAAAATATCACCAAGTTGTGAGAATACAGCAAAATTTGAGTGCCTATCCACCATGGTTGGGCTAATTTAAAAAAAAAAAAAAAAATACAGCAAAATTTGTGAACAATTGACATGCATAATTTTTCATTATTTCAATTGTATAGCACCAAGATTATTTTTGCAAAAGTTATTTAAACGGGACAAATTATAAATAGTGGCCTCAAATTGTCCTATTTGTTCATATCTCCCATGATTGTTGGACTCTTCATTTGCACAGTATGATATTTCTTAAGCCACTCTATATTATATCCAGTTATTTCAATGGACTAGATTTCACAGTTAAAAGTAATTGGATGAGTTTTCTTTCGCAGATACATTTAGCTCACGGTACTATTAAGGACATAATTTAAATAGTGACTACAAAGAGGCCATTTTGGCAAATTCTCTGAATGGGAAAGTTACACATTTAGCCGGTTGGTAAAAAGTAGTACTAATTACATTCGTTAGTTAAATATATATAAAAAAATACACATAATTATGTATATAAAAAAAATTATGTATATTATATATTAATATACATAAAATATATAATTATTGGCTACTATTTTGGTGAGCGCTTATTTATGTCCATTTTTTTTTATGTGGTCTATGAGGGAAGAAGGCCCAACAGAAACTGGTCCATTTCACTCCAGTTCAATTGATTGTCAGAAAATTTCACTGGATGCTCCTTTATGAGTTGCTCTTTAAATTTTATTCCCATTTTTTGAAGTTTGGCAAACACAAAATTCTTTTTCCATCCAATTACTAGCAAAATAGTGGATGACAATAATGCATATCACAAAATTATCTGCTCTAGCAATCCTATATGGAAGCATATTAGAATGTGAGAATATAAAATTGTAGCAAATCAAGGCGTAGCCAGTAATATCAATGATTTAAGGTTGTATCTTACATGGCAAATTTTATCGATTTGGCAAATTTGTGAACAATTAACAAGATATATAGAGTGAAGATAGTATCAAATTATACCTCGTCCAGCATAACTTTAAACAATTAAACGAATGCAATTTTTCTCATTCCTCCGAGTATATAATACTACGACTATTTTTGCAAAACTCTATTCAACAAGATTAAAATATAAACAATAGCCTCAAATCATCTAATTCGTGCACATCTCGCATTGGTTGTGAAAAAATTGCACGGTTTTCCCTTCAAATGTGCTGGTCTTTAAATTTTTCCCTTCAAAATCGAACTTATGCCTAGCGGGACATAAGTTCTTTAAAGGATCGAGCATAGCTTGTGAGATATTATGATGAAAAATATAAATTTAGGTCCCGCAAAAGAAGTTGTTTGTTTTGAAGGCCAAAAATTAAAAACCATCACAAAACAGTAAGATTCCGCAAAGGGAAAACTACATATATATATACATGTTAAAGAGAAATATTTACGAAACGTGACGATAGTTTTTCTTATTTACAAAACATAACGATATTTTACGAAACATGACGGATTTGCATATATTTTTCGTTTTTTATTTTATTTTCGGAAAATATATATTTTTTTAAAAAAATATTTTAATTTTTTAAAAAAATTTATTTTTATATTTTAAAAATATATTTTTTTTTGGCTCAAAGGCTTAAAAATTTACCTCAAATTTTTGTGTATGAAAGCTGTATGAAAAATGTATAAAATGTATATGTGTGAGCGAAATTTTTTATATAATTTTCATACACAAAATTGTGAGCGAAAACTTTATACACATTCCATATCATTCTCATAAATGTACTAATTTTCCAGAAACCTAATATGAACTTTATATACAAAAAATGTGAATGAAATTCTAAGTCTTAAGCGAGATATACACATTTCATACCATTCTCATGCATAAAATTTTGAGCGTAATGTTTAAGCCTTGATCGAGATATAAACATTTCATACATTCTTCATACATAAAACTTGAGCGAACTTTTTAAGCCTTGAGCAAGATACACACATTTCATACACAAAAATTTGCGATTATTTTAAGTCTTGAATGTTGTATCAAAGTTGTATACAATGTTGTTGTAGTTGTATTAATTTTACAGAAATCTAACATGAACTTTATACATGAAAATGTGAGCGAAATTTTAAGACTTGAGCGAGATACAAATTTCATATTGTTTTCATACACACAATTTTGAGCGGATTTTTTAAGCCTTGAACGAGATACAAAATTTCATACATTTTTCGTACCGTTTTCATACACTAAATTTTGAGAGAACTTTTTAAGCCTTTAGCGAGATATACACATTTCATACAACTTTCTTACATAAATATTTGAGCGAAAAAATATTTTAAAAAAAAAAAAACTGTTTTGTATAGGGTTTGTAATGTTATGTTTTATAAATATAAAACTATCGTCACGTTTCGTAAATATTTCTCCTTAAGATGTATATATACGTAGTTGTCCCTTGTGCAAATGACTAGGTTGTGCGTCTCAAGTTTAAGTAATATAGCCCAAAATAATATGGCAGATGGGCTGAGAGAGACTTATGGAGCAAATCTCCCATTGGGTGTGTATCATGTTTTTGCGCGGATTGTCGTTCTTTTGGGGTGGTCTTTAATTTTTGTCCTTCGCCTAATATCTCGAGGTTCTGGGTTCGAACCCTAGCTCAGTAAAAAAAGAAGGAATTTCGCAAGGCAGAGGTTTGAATTCTCAAGGCAGAGTTTTGAAGGCAAAATTAAGGCATAAGTGTATAACTATCTTGTACCCATGTTGGTTCGTATAACTATCTAATTAACAACTTTGTTAAGCTACTGTTTAATTATAGTGTAAAGATCCCAAAATTAAATGTACCCATGTTGGTTCGTATGCACATTAGTATAATATAGCCTAACTACCTTGCAGATCAAGATAGTTATCTTCAATGCAGAGGACTACTATGGGATTTGTGGCAGATGATTCCAAACTAACACTTATACTAATGGGGCAGAGTTTGCATGCCTGATGGGTCAAAGTTTCCTGCAAACTATGTCTTATCAGGTAGAGTTTGAAGGCATAGTTTGCTTGCAAAGCTCTACCTTAAGGCAGAGTTTGCCCATCAGGCATAATTTGTAGGCAACCTCTGCCTAGATTTAAAAAAAAAAAAATTCGCCTGGGCAGAGGTTCGAACTCGAAACCCTGAGATTTTAGGCGAAGGGCAAAAGTTAAATACTTTCATTTTGATGGGATAAAATTAAAGACCACCCCAAAATAAGGGCATAAATGCGAATTGCCAGTTGTGTATAACTTCATGTCTCCATTTCACTTATGGTACTATGAGACAATGGTAACCAAAAAATTTATATGCACCTCTATCTCAGTTTATGTTACGTCATTTTTTTTTTAATCTATTACAAAAAGAATGTCATATTTTTACAATTAGAAACAATTTAATTTTTAAAATTCCTCTTAAAGAAATGATTTATAAACAGATAAATGTCTAAGGTTCGTTTTAGACCACAAATTTCAAAAGTTTTCATTTCTTTCTTAAACTTTGTGCCACATAAACGGGGACGGAAGGAATATTACTTTACCATGATTATGTCATAAACCAAGGTTAGAATGATTAAAGTAATATAGTTGGTGTAAACACCAAGTGCGGATAAATTTTTACCCTTCCTCCATTATAATTTATTCGATATTATACATTTAAAAAGTTCTAAGAAAATTTATACCATTTTATATTTGCAGAACAATAACAACTTTCAAGAGTTCAAATTTATTAAGCTATATTTATATTATATTCTTAAATTTCGTGTTTGATCAAACTAGGGGATATAAAATAGCATTCAGAGAAGGGAAGATGTAACAGGAAAGTAATGGCCAATGGCTATTGAGATTCGAATTTGTAACATCTTAGTTTAACTGTGAGTTCTTGCCACAGTACTGTCCCATTATGAGTTTATTATAAAATAAAATTATGGAGCGTCTCGAATTCGGAATCTCTGCTTGTTTTTTTACTTGTATTTATTTAATTATATCTCCAATACTATTAGACGTAGGGTGTTCATGATTCGATTTGGATCGGGTTTTGGTTAAAACCAAAACCAAACCAAACCAAATATAATACATATCCATCGGTTTGGCTGTTGTCGGATTAGTTCGGTTTGGTTTTGATTTTTTGATTTTTAAAAAATCTAATGGTATTCCTCTATTTCATTTCCTCCCTCCCCCCCCCCCCCCCCCCCTCTTAAAATTAGGCTAGAATTTGTCGTCCTTTTCCAGCTTATAATATGTTATTACCCTTTATTGAGGTAACTATAATTTTTTTGGGCTGTCGAGGAAATGTCTTAAGATCTATAAGTTTTAATCAAGTGAATAAAGTTTATACGAAATACAATTTTTCTTTTAGCTAAATCTTATAGTTGTTTCTTTGAATAAATGAGTTTGAATTCATGGCTTTCTTTTAAGAAATGGGCTTAAAGAGTAAAGTACATTAGCCTATTAGGGATAAATAAAATTTTGATGAAAAAGTATACAAAGTCCTTAAAATTATTTATAAAATTAATATATTGTATATATATAGTTATAAAAAATGCGTATATAATTCGTTTGTTCGGTTCGGATTTTTTTCTGTTTGTTTTTAATAAAACCAAAATCAAATCAAATATTATCGATTTTTAAAAATTTAAAACCAAACCAAACAAAACCCAAATAAATATCGACTTTTTTAATCGATTTGATTTGATTTTTGGTTTGGATTGATTTTTTAATTAAACCATGAACACCCCTAAATTTAGATGTAAGTCAATTTAAGAGAGTGTGTGTGTGGAGAGAGAGGAAAAAACAGAAAATCTATGACAAATGATTGGAGGTAGCATGATAAGATGGGAAGAGGATCTCCACTTCTCAGTATGGATCCATCACTTAAATTTTGAGTGGTGGGATCTCATCATAAATCAGATTTAAGATTTAAAGTCTATATATAATTTCTACAGTAATCTAAAATTAATATACAATAATAATTGAATATATATATATATATATATATATATATATATATATATAGACACACACTCAATTTTCATGAAGCCATAAATTTCTTCTACATCCGCAGCCCTCATGCTTACATAAGAATAAATATTTTGTAGACTTGATTCGCAGCATATTAAAACTGAGCATATGTAGATTTCATGATATATAAATATACTGCGATGGTATCACGGAGAGAAAGGGGTTTGGCCGAGGGATATGCCGGGTAAATATTTTCAGTCCTTGGGGGTAGAAGCGAAAATAGTTTGGGAGACGGCATGGACGAGTAAATATTTTGTATTTTGAGAGCAATTAGTGATGTTTTCCCAAAATAATATGGCAGATGGGCTGAGAGAAACTTATGGAGCAAATCTCCCATTGGTTGTGTATAACTTCATGTCTCCATTTCACTTATGGTACTATGAAACAATGGTAACCTAAAAATTTATATGTATCTCTATCTCAATTTATGTGACATCCTTTTTTTTTTTTTTTGGTCTATTCCCAAAAGAATTTCATATTTTTATAATTAGAAACAATTTAATTTTAAAATTCCCCTTAATGAAATGATTTATAATGAGATAAATGTCTAAGGTTTGTTTTAGACCACAAATTCAAAAAAAAATCATTTCTTTTTTAAACTTTGTTTCAAATCAAATGATGTCACATAAATTGGGACTGAATGAATACTACTTTACCATGATTATGTCATAAACCAAGGTTTGAATGATTAAAGTAATATAATTGGTGTAACATCGAGTGCGGATAAATTTTTACTCTTCCTCCATTATAATTTATACGACATTATACATTTAAAAAGTTCTTTGAAAATTTTTACCATTTTATTTTGCAGAACAATAACAACTTTCAAGAGTTCAAATTTATTAAGGTATGTTTATATTATTCCTAAATTTCGTGTTTGGTCAAACGATGGGATATAAAATAGCATTTAGAGAAGTGAAGATATAATTTACTGGTAAGAAGGGAAGATGTAACAGGAAAGTAATGGCCAATGGCTATTGAGATTCGAATTTGGAACATTTTAGTTTAACTGTGAGTTCTTACCACAGGACTGTCCCATTATGAGCTTATTATAAAATAAAATTACGGAGCGTCTCGAATTCAGAATCTCTGTTTTTTTTATTTGTATTTATTTAATTATATCTTCAATACTATTAGATGTAAGTCAATTTAAGTGTGTGTGTGAGAGAGGAAAAAAACAGAAAATCTAGGGCAAATGATTGGAGGTAGCATGATAAGATGGGAAGAGGATCTCCACTTCTCACTATGGATCCATCACTTAAAATTTGGGTTGTGGGATCTCATCATAAGTCAGATTTAAGATTTAAAGTCTATACATGATTTCTACAGTAATCTAAACTTAATATACAATAATAATTGAATTAATAATCATATATATATATATACTGAATTTTCATGAATCCATAAATTTCTTCTAGATCCGCCGCCCTCATGCTTACATAAGAATAAAATTTTTATAGGCGTGATTCGCAGCATATTAAAACTGAGCATATGTAGATTTTGTAAGACACCGTAATGATATATACCAAAGTATCATATTTTCTTCCACTTGCAACAACACTACTTAGCTGAATTCCACCCCCCCCCCCCCCCCCCCCCCTTTTCCTATGATTTGCTCTCGCTTATCTTCTTCTTATTAATTATTGCAAATTACTAAATACCTTCGTTCCTTTTTACTTGTTTAATTTGTAAATCCGACATGAATATTATTATCAACCGATAGATATCTGTTTTAGGGCCCGTTTGGATATAATTTATTTTTTCCAACACCTATTTGGTTATACATTATGTCAATATTTCACTTTGAAAAACTATAGTATTGACCAATTTTTGAAGTAAAAAGAAATTTCCTGAAATATATGTTGGAAATAATAATTCAAAATTAGTTAGGATTTAATATTTTAATTCATGCCTAGTTAGGATTTATAGTCAAATTAATATAGGAATAGTTTTTTCCATTTTGAGTTAAAGTAGGTTTCATACTATTATAAATAGTGGTGCTACTAGCTATTTTCAGAACAAACAAGAGAAAACAAGAGAGAATAAGAGATATTGTAAGCGCATCCTTCAAATTGGTATCAAAGTTTCTACGATCCTGGTAGAAAATCAAAACGTTTCCGCTGCCGGCGAATGGCTATAATCCATATGTGTGCCGTCTGTCTGGCCAAGAATTATTTAGGCAAACGTCGGGCCAATAATATAAGCATGAAAAATAATCATGCTCTGAATGATTGAGAAAAATATTGCAAGTTAAATATATATATATATATATATATATATAACACAAGAGGAAGAAACGATCTTCTCAAAAAATTGGAGAAGTGAGTTAAAAAACAAAATTGAGTGTTGGTGACAAAGCGCATCGACGGGGTTGGAGACAAGTGCTTCAACAAAATTGAGTGTTGGTGACAAAGCCCATCAACAGGGTTGGAGACAAGTGCTTCAACAAAAATTGGAGGTTGGTGACAAGTGCATCAACGGGGTTAGAGATAAGTGTTTCAACAAAATTTGGTGTTGGTGACAATTGCTTCAAAAAAATTTGGTGTTGGTGACAAGTGCATCTTCGGGGTTGAAGAAAATGCTTTAACAAAATTGGGAGTGGTGAGTGATGGTTGAAGAGAAAGTGCTTCAACAATTGACGGATTGGAAACAAGTGCCTCAACAATTTGAATATGATGACAAGTGGATCAAGAATTAGATATACAATTTTGAATTACGGGAGAATTGTCACGACCCAGCCCCGTGGGCCACGACTGGTGCCCTATTTGGACACCCAAACTGACTTACGTACCAGATCGACATATCAAAGATTTATTCAGACTTAACATACGTTATTTCAAACAGATACTAAGAACAAATGTCATCTTAAGCGGTTGCCCGTACAGAAATATCATATCAAATCCGGTAGGCTGGCGGAGTACACATCGCCCAGGTATACAAACATATACAAACATATGGGCTGTTTTGGCCATAACAGCAACCGGGACCGCTTAAGGCACAGATCATAAACAGAAACGAACAAACATGACCCATGACCCACATATATGACTACAGGCCTCTACAAAACATAATAGAAACATATGACGGGACAGGGCCCCGCCGTACCCCAGATAGTCTTACATATATACAGAGACATACAATGAGAGGTCTTTACCAAAAGTATGGGCTCCGAGTCAAAGGAGCACTCCAAAGTAGCAGAATGTATCCTACACTAGCGGGTCACCAGAACAAACTTCTGTACCTGCGGGCATGAAACGCAGCCCCCGAAGAAAGGGGGTCAGTACGAAATATGTACTGAGTATGTAAAGCAGGAAGTACAGTAATCCAAATCAGAACTGAAATGAGGAGTATAGAAAGCAGTTACAGAATCAGTATATCAAACCTGCTTTACAAACATAAGTAATGCAAATAAAAATCATGCATAAGGTTCAGGAACGTGGTCGCCACTCCGACACTGGCGCCACAACACATCATACTCCAGAAGGTTTCAAATCTCCGTACAATCCCCGAACATATCATATCATCCCATCATGTCAAAGCATCAGAACATATCATAAGCCATATCACACCATAACACCATATATAAGCGGTACCCGGCCCTATGGCGAGGTCTCGGGAACCGCAACACATTAGACTGCCGAATATCACATAGTGCGCACGATCACAAAACCGGCCCGGGATCCGGCGAACGATATCATAGTAGTAGGCACGAGCGGAGTAGTGCGGAAACCGTATGCATATACATATTTAAATGAATTCCAAGACTCGACGAATAAATACATATACATACTGATATTAGAAGGCTCAAGGTAAGCATCGAGTCCATCGGAATTAGGATACAAAAGTTACGAACTTTCAAATTACAAAACTTTCGAAAATACTTCATAGGTCATTTTCTTGAAAATTTGGTATCATTCATTTTTAAGGAGCTTTCAAATAACATTATAGAGTACTTCCAACGGAGCCTTAAAAATCATCTGCACATACCCAGATTATACATATTCAAACTCGATAGCCAAATATTTTTACAGACATCTGAATGCTCAAAACAAGATTCGGATCGATTGGGATTAGTATGAGAGAATTACAAATTTTCGAAGTACTGAACCTTCTAAAAATATTTCATAAGTCATACTTACAAATTCAAGTATCGTTTATAATAGGGAGCTTCCAAGGAACGTTATGGAGCAAATCAAACGGAGCCTAAGAATCATATCAAAATACATGTATCCAAACTTTGGCCATTTCAAATATTTTTCGGACATCATTCGGTACATACCAACTAGAATCTTCTGGACATCATAATTTCGTAGCAAATCATATGAAATAATTTGGGGAGATCAAAGACATCGGCCATCCTAATGGCTCTAAGAATAGAATTTTCCTTTAGAAGCATACATATATGTCATTTGTCCATTTCATAAAGGTCATGCCAAAAGAAAGAAAGATAGGCTTTACATACCTCGATCGCTCACTACCAAATCTCGATCACTCGCCAAACAAATCCCGACTCAAGTCTCGGGCTCTCCAATATCTACAATAATATTATCAATTTCCAAAAATTAGCTACAAGTACTTAGAATTTTAATTCTAAGTAGTATTTGTCTACCGAAATTTCGGCAGCACCTCCCCTGTAAATTCAACATCCCCGAGAATTAAACTCGGCCAAATTCATCAACAACCATACCAACAATACCAACAACCAAACCAATAACATCAAAACCAATTTAAAACGCATTCCACATTAGTAACCTTCCTTTCCAACGTAATTCACCGACATTCCATTCAACTACGGATTTTTCAAGCCAATATCGACACTTACACATTCATTACCAATTCAAGACCATTCAAGTGCAATTTAAGCGCATTTCATACCATTTTACAAAGTGTACAAAAATCCACCAAGACTAGAATTCATCCGAAATCTCCAACCTTTAACACAACATTCACAACACATTTTTCATCTTCCCATTTCATCAACAACAACCACAATTTACACCTTAACAATCCCATTTCCATAATTACATAAATTTACAAAAAAAATCACAAAATTTCCTATAACAACTTAACAACAATTTTTCATGCCAACTTAAATTAGAATTCTTCCATTTGCATTAAAAGGCCATTACAACACAATTAACATAATAAATAAAATTTTGATCATCCCTCTCCATTTACCCATTTTCGGCCACACACCCACGTACCCGTAACACAAAATTCTCATACTTTACATTCACTTCCATATACTACAACCTATATATAAACTTCTTCCAAAATAAAAAGAGTAGAATTCTTACCTTTTTCAAGAATTTCCACTTTGTAAAAAAAGTACTCTTTTGCTTCCAAATTTGTATCACATTGAAGAGGGTTTCCAACTTAATAGGAATACTAGAAGATTATGATTTTTGGACCAAGAATTGATGAGCTAAATTTTTTTTCTTTCTCTTCCTCTCTCTAGCCGAAACCCTCTCTCTTTTGTGCTCAAGTTTTGTGTTCTTGAAACTTCTAAATGAAAAAGATGAATGGCCCTTTATTTAATGGTTAGTCTTGAATTAATTGGCTCATGGGCTTGGGCCTTAGTTGGTTGGCCAACCCTTTAAATTGGGCCTCTATTTTTGTGACTTTTTCCTAGCCCAATTACTTGGTTAAATAATTTGTAATTCACGATACTAATTTTCAAAATTCCAATTTTGCCCTTAGCCTTCCTCGATATTTTCGCGTCAATATTTTTCATGAACCACAACATATATATTAACCAAAGTCAAAATATTACCTCATCTCTTACAAGTCACAATTATTTCAGATTTTCCCGAATATGCAAAAATGCGGGATATAACAAGAATGTTGGAAATAATAATTCAAAATTGCAGGCAATCAAAATAGGTTAGGATTTATAGTCAAATTAATATAGGAATAAGTTTTCCTGTTTTGAGTTAAAGTAGGTTTCATACTATTATAAATAAGGATGTTGCTAGCTATTTTCCTAATAAAAGAAAACAAGAGAGATTGTAGAGAGCATTTAGAGATTCATAAACTTTATCAATATAATATTTTTCCTTCAATATATGTAACGAATTTTCAATTTAACTTTGAATACTATTTTTTTTCTTTAAATATTACTCAATTCATGTCCAAACGCCCACTTAATTTCCTAAATTCACTACTGATTTGTGAATTAAGAAACATCATATAAGGAGAAATTTGTTGACTAAAACTTGAAGTGAGATTTTCAAGTGTTCAATCAAATCTAAGAATATCTACGCGTGGCATTGTGACTTTTGCTGTCTGCAGAACTTAAACGTATACATCCATCATAGTTTGTCACAAGTAATTCTTCTTCGCATCACCTCCACTAGGCCCTGTCATACTCACTTCCTCAGTAATTTTTTTTTTCTTTACAAGAAAATACAAATTTATGATGGAATATTTTTAACGGACAAGTCTGTCACAAATTAATTCTAACGGAATTATAACGATTTTATGACGGAATGTCTCAATGTGAACGGAATTTATTACGAACACGATGAATCGTCACAATTGAAATATAAATTTGTGAGGAAAATAACTATTTGTCGTAATAATGTCACAAATTTATGACAAAAGAGTCTGTTACACCATAAGAAAATTCTTGTTATTGACTCTTTAGTCACAATTTTTTTTTTTTTTTCTTATGGTGTTAGATTTAAATCATCAAATATCTGAAATTTTCTTACCGAAGGTAAAATGTCCGTAAAGAAGGTAAAATGTCTCTTACCGAAAAGTTTTCATTTCCAAAATGCGAACTAGGACCTCTGATTAAAAATGAACTAATATCATCCTACCACACCAGCCTTCCGATAGTTTTCACTCCTCCTTTCGTTTTTCTTTCTTCTTTTTTCCTCCTCTTTGAACACCCAGAAAAAGAGAGTAACATTAATGGTAGAAATGTATTCGAATACTAGCTAATATTGATCACTAGACAATGAATAAATAGACTGCTAAATTTTATACCCTATTGTTTTTTTATCCCAATATGCAAACGCCTCCTAAAAGCATAACTTAAAGAATTCTCATGTTCCTTACCTTCACTGTTCTTATTGTGCGCAGTTTCGAGGGCGGGCTTCATGTGAATGAAATTATTGGGGAATCATAAGTTAAAATTTATACGCATCGGATTTTTATATCAAATTGTTACGATTTAATCTTAACAACGATGGGTAGTATTTAATTGAAAAGTGGTGTCATAGCATATGTATGAAGTATGACTATTAACTCTACAAAGTAGTAACGTTAAGTGACTTATCTAAAATATTCTTATGTTCATTTTTAAATTTTATTCTTTCTAAAATGATTAAAACAGTATGATATGACCACCAACTTCACAAAGTAACTCATGTTCACATTACTCTGTTCACTTTTTCATTTTTGTCTTTCTAAGATGATTTTCTACTGTCTTTTGAAAGTATCACTACATGTATATGTTATACTAAAAGGTTACAAATCTCACTTCCACTCAAAATTAATATATTTCTTTATATGTTTTTTACATTTTTCACAAAATAACTCGCAAGTCCCAGATGTTAAAAGTTAACAACATAATATACCTCTCATCTCTCCTTAAAAATATTATAAAGTCTAATTAGGTGGCACTTAGAGATGCTGGAGGGTCGCTTTCTTTGGGAAAAAGGGACAATTAGGGGTCAACAACCAATTAAGGTTGTTAAAGTGGCAATAATTAGGACAAATTAGCTAAGGTTGTAAAGCACAAAGACAAAAAGAAGCCAAAAGTTACATATGCTACTCCCACCGTCCATATTTCATACCTCTTTTATATATATATATATATATATATATATATATATATATATATATATATATATAAATAATTTTCCTCTGAAAAAATGGTATACTTATTTATCTAAGAGTATTTTCAACTTAAAATTTTTTTTTTATCCTTAATGAGATGATTTATAGTAACACAAATATTTATAACTTCTTTTTATATAAATTTCAAAAGTCTTTCTTTCTTTTTTAAATTGTGTGCCCAATCAAACAACACCACATAAGTTAAAATTAGAAAATAATACACAATACACTAAAAGGATGATTTGAGCGGTTGCCTAGTGTATGGACCCAAAGACGGATTCAGAATTTGAAGTTTATGTCTTTCTATAATAACTTCAAGTTACTATACGATTATAATTGAATTCAATTAAATATTTATATATATTTTTGGGTTGGACAAAAGCTATTGTGGGAAAATCAAAATCCCATATAACAATTGAGTAGTGACTTAATAGCTCAGTTGGTTGGCTACTTGAACTTTCACCTTGTTAGTGAGGGTTCGAATACCCTATTTAATAAAAACATTTTTTTTTTACAAGACAATGATGAACTAGTGTTTTGAGTAGTCTATTGTAAGGACAGCCCACATTCCACTAATAAACCCACGATTTCCTTTCACTTGCAATTGCGATTTCATTTGCTTGTGTGCGTATCATCTTCATTCCTCAATGACATAGAAACAACACCAACAATAAACTTCGTTCATTCTAAAAGGACTAACTCTATTATCATTTAGATGTTTAATTTGGTTATCTATATATGTATCTTTATATTTTTGTTTTTAACTCGGTATCCTAATATTTGTATTGAGGCTTTGACTAATTCAAAATTCCATATACACATCGCATAATATCAGTTAAAGAGAAATGCACTCATCATCAGGACCGAAACCTTTGGTTAAGAATAGAAAGTTCCTAATTATCCTTCCGTGTACAACCCTGGGTTGGTGCTTATATATTCATTCAATAAATTCACGGATAACACTGCTCTCACTTCGGTCCCAAATATAAGTCATTTTGACAGTTGAATTTGTTTCAAACTATTTGAAGTTTTTAAAAATAACAAATAACATATTGCATTTTTTTTTTACAATTAAAGGAGTGTTAGTTATGAGAAATATTTAAGGAGTAAAGATATAATTGGATAAACTATTATCATAAATAAAATTATTAATCATCTTTCTTAAAGAACATAATAATAATTTGAACACATCACGTTCCGTTTATTATAAGGTGAAAAGAGCAATAACCTGTTTGACTAAGCTTCTAAAAAGAACTTATTTTAAAAAACATTTTTTAAAAAGAGTATTTTTAGCTAAAAGCAATTCGTGTTTGACCAATTAATTTAAAAAGTATTTTTGAGCAGCAATTAGTGTTTGACCAAGCTTTTAAAAAGTGCTTCTATGTATAATTTTCTCAAAAGTACTTTTCAAAAAAGTGTTTTTGGGCAAAAACTATTTTTTTAGCTTTTGAAAAACTGCTTCTGTTACGCCTCAAAAACATTTATTTTCTCCCAAAAGCTTGGTTAAACACCTCACTTTTAAAAAAAAAATAAGCACTTATTGAAAAAATAAGTACTTTTGGAGAAAAAATATATAAGCTTGGCCAAACAGGCTACAAGTGTAGTATGATAGTCCCGACTCATTTTCTTGAATCGTGTTGGTTCTATTTTCACCATGACACGTTCATTGGGAAAATTTGGCAAAAGTCAGCGATAGGTTTAGGTTTCGTGCCAAATAAAGGAATAGAAGAGTGGAAGAAAGACTAAAAATTGCCATTTCTTGTTAAAATGCTCTTTTTTTCAATCATAGTGGTAATTCTTATATTTTCTTAACATATTTTTTTAATCAATTCCCACTAGAAATTTACAAAAGGTAGAAATGCTCATTTGAAAATTACACTTTGAAACGCCAATTAGACCTTGTCATATGCAGTAAAGTTAGTTTGCTACTAATGATACTAAGCATGTTTGAGTTAACTGATTGTAAATAACTGATGACTATTGAGTGTTAAAACTGATTTTATGAATCAATAATAACGCTTGTTTGAGCAGAATTGCTAAAACTGATAATATATAAGCACTTGATACGTTTCATAATACAAATGCTGATAAGCCGTTCTCTTGTTACGATGACCAACAAGTTTTTAATTTTGTTACAAAAAAAAGTCATAAAGTTGTAAGCATCTTTATAAGGATATTATTGACACGTCTTCTCATGTATAGGCATGTTTCTTTTCCATAAGCTAAGTATGCGAAAATTTTGTTTGATAATGATTAGCAGTGAGACCCCATTTTGTAGAATTTCACTGGATATGTTGTTCTTGTCATGGTAATGATTAGCAGTGAGATTCAGGACATCTACTTGCACTATAATAATAGCCAATAATTTCCACTTTCTGAGCTATTGAACAACTATCATGAGTTACTTGGTAATGCTAGGAAAGCCGTCGAAAATCTACTGAATATCTTGAGCATTTTTGGCATGGAATAGCTCTTATTTTGCAATATATAAGCCTCAAACTATTACAATATAGTAAACATAGAAAGAAATTCTAAATTCCCACCAAAAATATCTGAAAAGTTGCATGGTTCCTAATGCTCAAATTGATTTAGCATTAATGGATGCTAGGAAGAGTAGGGGGCAGAGAATATCTTCCAGCAAGCAACATGGGGTATACATAAAAGATCTCAAACCAAGAGAGAATATATTATGTAAAAAATTTGTCAAAAAAAAAAAAATGTAGAGCGTTCTTTGCCGATTTTTATTTTTCATTTCGAATATTTAATTTGAGCCCTTAGATATTGTGACACTTTAAACAAATTTCATATCGGTAAAATAAGGAATATTCAATGTGTATATAAGAAAATAAATCTTAGACTCTAGCAACGCGTTCCAAAATCGTGTGAGCCTAAGTTTAAATTGAAAAATATTACTAGTAAGGTGAGTTGTTACAAATAAAGAATGAAAGAATTACAATTATGAAGCCATATTTTCTAATTATTTTTTTAACCTACAAATAAACAAAGTTGAAAATTTTTAGATTAGAGAAAAGAAAGAAGCTTTTTTCAACTGGCCGACCTTCACAGCCCTAGAGACTAAAATACCTATGAAGTGTGTGGTTCCACAATTACGTACCATGATCATCATGCTAAGTGCTCTTCAGAATATTATATTTTTATGGACACAAATTGGAATCCGATTTATTTGCTCTCCCTTTAATCATTTCCTCTCTCTCGTCCAGTCAAAGTGATTATAAAATATGTTTAAACAAATTCAAAGACTAAAAGATGAAGAAAAGGCAAGCAAGAACCAAGAGAGGTAAAGCTTTAGGAACTTACTCTTTTGGGTGTGTTTGGTACGAAGGAAAATGTTTTTTTACGAAAAATAACTTTCTGGAAATTGTTTTCCTTGGAATTGGAAAATAAGCAATTTTTATTACTTATTTTTTAGTATTAGAAAAGTAAATAAAAAAATATTATCTCAAAATAATTTATATATAATCTAGGCATACACTACAGAGGTGAGGGTGTTGATCAGTGGTGGGTGGAGGTTGGGGTGGGGGTGGGGGTGGATTGCCGTCAAGGGTACGTGGGGTGCTGGGGCATGAGGATTGAGGAGGAGACACTGGATTGAGGAGGAGACACCAGTGTGGAACGCCACTTATATAAAATTTATTTTTCTTACTTCAATCGGGAAAATCATTTTTCTGATCTTTAAGGAACTTTATTTTCCTAGTTTGACCAACCAAATATGAAAAATTTAAGAAATATTTACCTCCCTACTAAACTCCAATATTCTTTGTAAAAGTAGCCCAAAAGATGTAAAATCAAACTTTGTTTTTTGGTAGTTTTGAGTTTTGACCCAAGTCAATCGGCTTATCCGGAATTTTTAAAGCATCTAAGAACATTCATTATATTGGAAAAGATGATAATTCGAAAATGCAATTACATGCTGGTGTGATAAACTAGAACCACAAGACAACGATCAAGTAGGGAGAGAGAATTTTAAGAATTGATTTATTTTGTATTGATTGGCAGTGTAATTTTTATTTACACAATTGGTACAGTTTAAAGTTTAATTTCGATTAGTGGTCTTTAGAACTTAAATTCTAATTTCGATTAGTTTTAAGGTGACCTGATAGTATAATTGTTTTTATATTATCAATATATGAAAATCAAACGGAGAATCAAAACACTTGACTATTTAGCATCTATTCAATCTCATCAACTTTCTAATGGATATTAGAAAAATTATACCAAGTCAATGATACAAATGTCGAAAACAACAGTTTCAAGAATATTAACGGGAAGGGTGGTGGTGGTTGGGGAATATAATTAGAATCTATTTGCTTAACAAGGAAATGAACCATATCTTTTTCTTTTTTCTTCTTCTTTTGGTTTATCACGTGATATTCATAATTTTGGTCCGGCTAATTCAAATTCCGCTGCCTAGGACATATTAAGAGTGAAGTGCTTCTTACCATAAATTTCTCTTGTTACTAGAAATAAGCGGAATTTTCTTTGGAATTTGCGTCTAAATCCATCATAGTTGCACTCGTCGCAATTGTTTCAAACGCAAAGGTCCATTAGAAATTTTAATTTTTTCAGTAGTGGCTATTATATGGACTTGATCTCTAGTCCTCTAGTAAATAACTCAATCTTCAACTAAGTGCACCATTTAGCCTTTTGTACATAGCATGGGTTTCCCGCTGAAAGTATTATACTAATTTTAAAAAATATATACATAAAATGCCTAGTTTTACAAAGAGATAGTGTGTTCACGCGCCCCTATTTTAGCACCTAAAATCGCCTCTGCCTTGGTGGTAGGAAAAGAACCTTATTAATTATTTGATTTTAATTCAAATTTTACTGGCCTGAAGCGAATGATTCCTACCATAACTTTCTTTCACTGTTAGAAAATAGGGATCTTTGGTGGACTTTCCTTTGGAAATTAAATCCATCGGAACTGTACTTGTCGCAACTGTTTCATACGGAAATGTCTGGCGGAAATTTTGATTTTCTAATAGTAATTATTTTCAGAACTCAAAGCCTAAAACTCTGATCAAGGGTGAAAGGATCTCTTTCATTCCATCTATCACTTAGGGGCAGGAAAGAACCTTATTATCCGCTTTAAATTCATTTGGTACTCAACCTTTACACTATTCATTCTGTAGATAAGTTTTTGTATTGAGTGGTTTGAATTTCTTATTTTATCCCTTTCTTTCCTAATGAATGAGACCCCAATTGAGCAACTTGTGAGAAGCATAAATGCCTACCATGGGTGGCATGGATATGCTTTTCATGAGTTTTAAATGGAAAATGACAAGTGCATTCACAAGTTTGGATTTGCACTTTCGGTTTTGTATATTTATCTATAGGAGTTTTTAGTTACATCAATGTATGATGTATCCTAGTGTCAGTCCAAGGAGACCATTTGTTCAGTGGTGGAGATATCTCTAACTTCGATACTAAGTGATGTCATCTGACACTATTTCATGAAAGAAAAAATAATTTTATGTATATATGTTTTCCTAAATCACGTTAATCGTGTGTATAAGAATACCACAATAGAGGATTATTAAGATAAATACGGTCCGCTCCCTTATTTGTATATATTCCGAGTGATTATACAAAATGATTCAAAAGGTAGCAATTTTTGAACCTCCTTGCCACTTCACTAGAAGTTAATTTCTTAACATAAACCCCCCTTGCGCAATATTATTTTTTAATGAGGGACTTCCTTTCCTTCAACCTCGCTCCGCCGATGCGCGTATCTTCTTTTGAGGTTTATTATCATTAACCAAATAAGCCATCACGGCACCTAATGGTATATATATAATATTAGATAAAAAGAAAGCTTGCAAGCACCCGATGTTGATTTTCTATTTAAATTTCATCTCAAAGTTTGGAGCGGCCAATTATAATCTGATCAATATCACTGCTGGAAACCTCAGGAAATGATGGAAGGTAGCCAAAATAATAATAATAATAAAAAAAGTACTTGAAATGCTTCAAGGAAGACAAAGAGGTTGCATGCACATATTGTGAGAATTCATTTGCAGAAAAACGTAAACAAATCCAAAAAATATTAGAGGTTTAGTGAGTTAAAGTTGGGAAGCACTATCATTGTCTATTAAATAAAACTCATTTTTTGAGTCATGATTCAAATAAATTTAAAAAGTACCTATATAACGGAATGCTCAATTACCCCCCCGCCCCACACAAAAAAAATAAAAATAAAAAGAGGGAAGAAGAAGAAGAACACAAACCCGACAATAATTGCCTACATATCCCTAATTACTAGGGTACAGCCACCATTTCATTCTCTTATAATCCAACTTCAAGAAGAAAAAGAACTCATAATTATAGATGATTAATGTCTAATGACAAGTCTATGTTAAAAGGTTAGTATGCCGTAGTGCCATTGTCATTAATGCGGAGTCTCATAGGTAAGAACGGTAAGTTGAGTCCATCGTCGGAAAATTATAGTGTCCATGGATTAAAAAGTCACATAGGCTAAGTGGGTCAATTGGACATCCATGTCTTCGGAAAATTGTATTGTGTACATAGGTCAAACAGCCATATAGGCTCAAATAAGGGGTTGAACGTCCGTCATCGGAATAATTATATTGTGTATATAGGTCAAAAAGCCACATAGGCTCAAGGTGGATAGTTGAACATCTATCGGCAGAGAATTATATTGCATACATAGGTTGAAAATTCCTTTATACTACATATTAAACAACCACAATAACATACTCAGTGTACTCCCACAAGTGGGGTATGGAAAGAGTAGGATGTACACAAACTTTACTTCTACCTTTGTGGAGTAGGGAGGTTGTTTCCAATAGACCCTCGACTTTAGAAAAAAAAGGATTTGAAGCATGATATCAAGAAAAATATGGCAATAAAGTAGCAAGATAAAAATCAAGAGAAGAAACATATAGTAGTACAACTCGAAGAAAAGAATCGACGCGGTTAATAACTAATACTACTAATAAAGAGAATACTCGGCTACCTACTAGCCTTTTATCTTAATCCTCGACCTCCACATTTTCCTTTCTAGGGGCATGTCCTCATTAAGCTGGAGCAGTGTCATGTATTGTCTAATCATCTCCCCCAAGATCTTCTTCGGTTTATCTCTACCTCTCTTAACTTTTGTTATAGTCAACCTCTCCCACCTCCTTAGTAGCCCATCCACACACCTCCTCTTGCCCGAACCATCTCAATCTCGATTCCCTATCTTGTCCGCTACAGGAGCCACTTCCACTTTGCCCTGTATAACTTCTATCCTAACCATAGTGTGCCCACACATCCACCTGAGCATCCTTATTTCCGCTACACTCATCTTCTGGATGTGAGCGTTCTTGAATGGCCAACATTCTGTTCCATACAACAAAGTCGATCTAACCATTACTCTGTAGAATTTACCTTTAAGCCTTGATGACACATTTTTATCACACAATACCCCCGATGCGATCCTCCATTGCACCCACCCTACTCCAATGCATTGAGCGACATCATCATCAATCTATCAGTCTCTTTGGATTATGGACCCAAGAAACTTGAAACTATACTTTTGGATAGGACTTGTGTATTGAGCTTCACTTCCATCTCCTCCTCTTGCGTCACCCCGCTGAACTTACTTTTTTAAAGCTAAACCTGCACTGAACTTACACTCTAGATATTCTGTCTTAGTCCTACTTAGCCTAAAACCTTTAGACTCCAGGGTTTGTCGCCAAACTTCTAGCCTATCATTAACTACATTGCGTGACTCGTCAATTCAGTACTATATCATCTGCGAATAGCATACACTACGACACTGTTACATCCGACATTTTTGCATATTCGAAAAATTCGAAACAATTTGGCTTGTAATGGACAAGGCCACATTTGGACCTTGCTTGGTACGAATGTGTCGGTTATGAATACATTGGTGTGGAATTACGAAAGGAGGCCAAGGGCAAAGTTAGAATTTTGGAAACTTGTGCCATAAATTACAAAAAAAAAAATTAGCCAAGTGGACTCAAAAAAAAAAAAAGAGAAACAAGGCCCAACAAGGGAGCCCAACCGGCCATGGTGTGTGAAAATGGCCCAAGTCCATAATTTAATTATGTGATATTATATATATGCATCCCTATCCATAGAACCTTCAAGAAAAATAAAGCAAAGCAAGAACAAAAAAGAGGAGAGGGTTCGGGTGAGAGAAAGAGAGGAGAAAAAAAATAATTCTTGGAGCTTAATCCTTGGTTCAAAAATTCATTTCTTGTGGGATTATTACCAAGTGCAAGGTTCTCTACAAGATGGTATAATTATATTGGCAAGAAAGTGACTTTTGTAGCAAGTAAAGAACTTGGGAGAAAGGTAAGGATTTTATGCTTTTGTTGTGATATGGAAGGTATATGTATGTTGTAGTGTGTGGAAATGAATAAAAAACATGAAAATCTTGTGTGTTGAGGTGGTATGCATGTTGGCCGAAAGTGTGCATGTATTGTATGTTCATGAAGATTTGAATTTTTGTTGAAATCTAGTGTAGTTATGATAGAAATTGTATTAGAAATGAAAGTGGAATGAATTAGTGAAAGTTGGAAAATATAGCATGTGGCCGTGTGATGCTATGGTGATGATGGAATGTGAATTAAATTCCGTTAGTATGTTAATTGTGTTATTGTGAAATGAATGGAAGGATAATGGTTCTTGTTGTCATGGAAAACTTGTTGTTAAGTTGTTGTAAGAAATTATGCAAATTTATTGTAACTTATGTAAATATGGAAAGAAAAGTAGTAAGAGGTAAATTATGATTGTCATTGATGAAGTTGGAAGATAGAAATATGTCATGAACATATATGCTAAAGATTGGAAGTTGTGGGTAAAATATGACTTTGGTAGTAAGCTTGTATATTGTGTATACCTTATGTATATTTGGTGAAAACAATAGGATGTGCCTCCGAATTATGTTGTAATGATCTTGATGAGTGACGAATATGAAAATGGTAAGATGGGTTTGGAAGTGTAAGGTCGGAATGAAAGATGTTATGTTATGCCATATTATGTGTTTTGTAATGCTTGTTGTTGTTATTGATGTTGTTGTTGGGTTGCTGTGTTGATATATTAAGCCGAGCTAAGTCTCGGGGATGTCACATATATAGGGGAAATGCTGCCGAAATTTCGGTAGGCAATTATGTGATTGAGTATGGAATCTTAAAGGCTTGAATTGATAATTGATAAACTTGACCATTTGTAGATTCTGGACGAAATTGGAAGTGAAGCTAAGCGAGTATAAGGCGCAATTGAGGTATGTAAAGCCTACCCCTTCATTCTTAGGCATGTTCTGAACATAATAGGCTCGGCCGCGAGCCTTAAATACGAGTCCGTTCCTCGGAATTCGAGATGGAAATCCGCTCCAATTCCTTCAGTAAGATTGAATCCATTTTCTTATAACTTGTCTTCAAAGTGAGCCTTAAGTATGCAACCTTCCTAAACGGAGTCGGAATACTTCCAAATCATTATGGACGACCTCATAAGGTCTACTATCTGTAATTTACGTACGCCTCCTCGGGTTGGTCCGAGGTGGGCCCACAAGGCCCCGACACTTTTTGTATGACCTAAATTGCCCTATTTCTGTCCGTTTCTCACAGGCAACATCTGGACTATTATTCTGATCATGCTATGACTATTTTTTATATAAATTTTACAAAATGGCTTTGACATCTGAAAATCTGATTCTGGTAATAATCCGTCGTGCCTTCCCAAGCAGGATATAGGCGCATATTATGAACGCTATCCGAATACTCTGATTTGACTCGCCATTTGGCCTACTTCAGTTTGATTGAGTCGGTATAACGATATGTATGTATGTGGTTTCTCATTAATCTGTTCGTGGATGTCTTAAAGCTTCCTTTCACCGGATCCCGGGCCGGTTTATATCGTGCGGATGGGCCGCCGAGTCCCTTGTCGGGGGCCGGGTCCCATGTATGAATTCCGAAGTATGATGTGTCCGGTTCCGGGGTACTGTGGTATATGTCCGTCCCCGGCTACCGTGAATATGTTACGAAGTATGATGTGTCCGGTTTCCCGGCGTGTGATCTTTCCCCGGGGTTACCGTGGTTATGATGTGATGTGTTATGTGACGGAGATGTTCGAAGATATGAAATCTTCTGATATATGATATGTTGTGGCGCCAAAGACAGGAGTGGCGACCACGTTCCTGTGCCCTGTTCTGATTCTGTCTGTCCGTATGGATTGTGATTCTGCCCGTCCGTCTGGACCATGATCCTGTCCGTCCGTTTGATTTATGGTTCTGTCCGCTATATTTATGTGCTTCCGGTTCAGACTATGATTATGTTTGTTATGTTTCTGCTTTACATACTCGGTACATTTTTCGTACTGACCCCCGGTTCTTCGGGGGCTGCGTTACATGCCCGCAGGTACAGACGCACCTGAAGATACGCCGCCAGTCTAGGGCTCAGATTCTGCTATTTTGAAGAGCTCCTTTGTTCCGGAGCGTGTACTTTTGGTATATATCTTCTGTCTTTTGTATATTTTGTATGTATGGCAACTCCGGGTACGGCGGGGCCCTGTCACGTCATATGACTCTGTATGTCTGTTAGAGGCCTGTAGATATGTTTGTGGGTTAGGGTCTTTCTGTACGGATGTGTGTATATGTTGTGTTTGGGGCGACCCCATTCGCCGCGGCGGCCGGTCCGCATATGTTTATATATTGCTTTGTTGGCCGGTGTGGCCTTTGTTGGTATTTTCTGTGCGCAGGGTTATTTTGGATAGTATGTAAAATAAAGGAAACTCTGCCAAAATTTTTCTGGAAATTATCTAAATTTGAAATATAGCCTTGACGGCTTCTGCTTTATACTTGAATGCGTTTGATAACAGTTGAGATAGCGTTGGATAGATGTGTTTGGGTGCCCAGATCGGGTACTAGTCACGGCCTACGGGGTTGGGTCGTGACAGACACCTCCCCTTGAATAAGCCGTGTCAATTTATCCATCACTAAGATAAATAGAAACAAGCTAAGGGCTGATCCTTTATACCGAATATTCTTAGTGAAATTTCTAGCTTCACTACAAGCATGCACCCTTCACTAGGGGTGGGCATGGTATGGTAGATACCGATTACCACACCGAAAATGAAATTTTTTATACTGCGATTTCGATATTATGGTATTTGTTATGCATTTTTAAAAAGTTTGGTATTCGGTACGGTATTGGTATTCATAAAGAAAATACCGAAATACCGAATACCATACCGAAGTATATAATTACATATACAATTCATATATCTTAGTATTATAATAGTAACAAATATATAAACTAATATTATTAGATAACTAATTGTTTAAACGTTGTAACTTTGACTACTCTATCTTGATTTAAATGTCTTTTTTGTGTAATTGATTTACGATGGAGATTGCTTGTACTTTCTTTTGAATATTTTTAAATGTGTAAGGTATTTAGTACATAATAATTGAGACATTTCTCAAGTAGCGGAAGTCATAATTCTCTACGATATGAGTATATGTAAGTCGAATGAAGTCGGACAAACTATAGTACTGATTTACTGTAATGTAAAAATATCGACACCGAACTTTAAAATACCGAATCATACCGAATTAATTTGGTACGATAATGATATAGTATTTTTAGAAATCAAAAATCAAAATTATCACACCGAAATTTCAAATACCGTACCATGCCCACCCCTACCGTTCACTCACGGAAGGAAGGCAAAAGAAATCAGTCTCTACATGAAGAAAGATGAAACAATCACTTCATATAAGAGCCCGTTTGGATTGGCTTATAAGTTGGCTTATAAGCTGTTTTCAGCTTTTTTGAGTGTTTGACTGACCAACTTAAAGTCATTTTATGCTTAAAATAATCTCAAAAAAATAATTGGACTCATTTGACTTAGTTTATCTAAAGTAGCTTATAAGCTGTTTTCAGCTTATAAGCCAAAAAAAATAAGTTGGACTACCCCAACTTATTTTTTTCAGCTTATAAGCTGCAAACAGCTTTAAGCTGTAAGCCAATCCAAACGGGCACTAAGAATGGAAAGATAGTGAGAGGATGCTACAGTTCAAAGCGTACTAAGAGGAAAATGACGTGAAGAAGATTAGTGTCATAATTTGATTGTGTGAAAATACTTTTAGGAAAAAGAGGTGAGAGCCCACAAGAAAAGAAAGTGACATAGGACTACTACTTTAATTTAACACAAAGAAGAGAACTCCTCCTTTGTAAGTTCTTTCTCTGTTTATATATCTAGTTGTCCAGTTCACTTTAAGAAATTCAAGTTAAAAGCAACTCTTTAACTTTTCCCTCCTAAGTTCTTTTATCAAGCCAAGACACAATACTAGAACTTTCCTCAGTTCAAGTTGTTCAACTATTTGGCAATATGGCCCTTCATTGTGTAGCAGCAAAACCAGAAAATAGTGGCACAGAATTGATGGCAGTTCCGACGAATTCCCTTAATTCGTCAGAGCAATACGACAAGTCCTATCTGGCTTTTCCTGTCCAGATCAAGTCACAAGAGTCTTTTTCACAAAGGGCCCTGTCCCCTATAACTTTGAAGGTCTATTTTTCCTCTATCTTTTCTCCTTTTAGTACAAAGGTTTACTTGTTGCTTACATGTGAAAAATAAGTTGAGTCAGTCATGTGCTCTGATCCGGGGCAGAGCTACATGTACTGAAATGACAATTGAATTCCCTTTATCAAAAAATTATACTGTGTAAATAGGGTAAAAGAAAGTTTCCTGGATCCACTTGTTATAATTTCTTACTCGGCCCTTATCGTAATGCTTTGATAGTTCTGATGTTATGTTGCTCGGATCCTTCAAAAAATGTTGTCGTACCTGTGTTGGATCCTCCAAAGGCCATCAACACACATTCTGGGCTATTTTTGAAGAGCCCGAGCAACCAGTGGCGGTTACGGTACCGCAAGGGGCTTCATTCGTCAAAATATTACACTATTTATACAAGGCCAATTTTATTTTTATGTATATATTGTAGATGTTGAATCCTTGATTTCTTCTTATGTTTACTTCTTTACATTTTGAATCCCTTTAATGAAAATCCTGGCTTCATCATTCCTGAGCAACATAGGTTCAATGTAAACTTTGCTGATGTCTTCATTTAAAATGTGCAGTTTGAAGAGATTGTTTACAAGATTAGGCAAGAAACCAAAGGAATGTGCTGTGGAGGACCATCAGGCACAAAAGAGAAGACTATACTAAATGGGGTGACAGGTATAGTGTGTCCAGGAGAGATGCTAGCAATGTTAGGTCCATCAGGTAGTGGCAAAACTACCCTCCTAACAGCACTAGGCGGCCGTCTTTCGGGCAAATTATCCGGGAAAATTACATACAACAGCCAGCCTTTCTCGGGTTCAATTAAGCGTAGAACCGGTTTCGTGGCACAAGATGATGTCCTATATCCTCATCTCACAGTAATAGAAACACTTCTATTCACAGCTCTGCTTAGGCTGCCACAAAGCCTCGGCAGGGCGGAAAAAGTGAGACATGTAGAGCACGTTATTGCAGAACTTGGATTAAACAAGTGTAGAAACAGCATGATTGGAGGACCATTGTTTAGAGGGATATCAGGTGGAGAGAAAAAAAGAGTCAGTATAGGTCAAGAAATGCTGATCAACCCGAGTTTGCTACTTTTAGACGAGCCTACTTCAGGATTGGATTCGACAACAGCACTCCGGATCCTGAACACAGTTAAACGCCTAGCAAGTGGTGGCCGAACTGTGATCATAACGATCCATCAGCCGTCTAGCCGGCTTTATTATATGTTCGATAAGGTAGTGTTGCTCTCTGAGGGCTCTCCTATCTACTATGGTCCTGCATCAAGTGCCTTGGAATACTTCTCCTCTATTGGTTTTTCCATATCCATCACTATCAATCCTGCTGATCTCTTGCTCGATCTCGCGAATGGTAATTAGAACATTTCCACTTTTAACACCCTTCACAACCAAAAAAAAAAAAAAAAAAAAACTGGAATTAGCTACAAATTTATTCGTCACTAATTTGTCGCTAAATAGGATTAGTTTGGCAAAGGATTTTGCTGATTAACTACAGAATTTGTCTGTCGCTAATTTTTATTTTTTAGTAGTGCTTGAAAAGTTGAAAGTATCATGGTTCACATAAGTGTCCAATTCTGACAAACTTAACATGAAGGACCATGGTTCAACATTTTTTTTCTATTTAATTATGGCCTATTAGACATAAAGTTAGATTAGTCTCTAGGATTAATGATAAGTAATAGTGATTAGTACCTTTCTTAAGTAAAGTAAATGAGACCCCACTATCAATTGTCCCTTGACAGTTGTTAAGGTAGGATTCACTTTCATCTCTCCCTAATAATCTCAAGAATAATTCCTCTATTTTTTTTATAACAAATACGTGTGTATGATCAGTTAGCAACTGTTTTAATCTAAATCACGTAAGCAGGGGGTCGGATAAATATTTGGGGAATGAAATAGTCTTTATGGGGATAGAGGACTTGAACCCTCACCTATTTTAGGGATAGGTTCTATAGGAACTAGACGATTCTATTTGGTCAAATACTTAGGGACAAACTCCTATATTCCTTTTGTTACTGTATTTCTGGCATCTTAAAATCTATCATTGGTCTTTCAGGAATTGGACCAGATACCAAGCACACTATTGAGCAAGGTGACAATACGGAACAGGAAAAGAAGTTGGTGAGAGAAGCTCTCGTCTCTGCGTATGAAAAGAACATTTCGACAAGTTTGAGAACTGAGCTATGCAGTTTAGATAACAGTAATTACAATGTTTCTACAAGTAAGTTTCCAAATTACAATGGAAAAAAAAAAAAAAAAACTTCAAACTTTTCATCACCATTAATCAGTGTCTAATTAATAATAGCTATTGTGGGCTCTATCTATGCAGGAAATGGTGTGAAATTAGAGCAATGGTGCACAAGTTGGATGCATCAATTCAAAGTGCTGCTCCTAAGGGGGCTAAGGGAGCGAAGATACGAGACGTTCAACAGGCTTCGGATCTTCCAAGTTATAAGCGTAGCATTTCTTGCAGGATTGTTGTGGTGGCATACTCCAACATCCCACATCGAAGATCGAGTAAGAAATTATCCATTCACTATGTCAACAAATAATTTTCTATAGTTAAGACTAGGTTGCTCCAGTAAACATAACTAACTTTTTATAATTTCAACAATCAAGCCTCGTTACATGTCACAACTGATAACAGACAGCTACTATGTTCTATTAATAATAAGGGCAAAGGTCCAAATTTGCCCGTGGACTATATGATTTAGAGAAAATTTACCCTCCGTTAAAAACGTGTCTTGTTTTTACCCTTGCCGTTACCAAAATGACTCAATTTTAACCTTTTGGGCTAATGGTAGTAGCATAAAGGGTAAATTTTGATCATTTTGTAAGTTCAAGGGCAAATATGAATCATTCGCAAAGTTCAAAGGAAAATTCATTTAAATCCTAAACCCTAGAATATTTCAATCCAGTAAACAGAGCTAACTATTTACAATTTCAACAATCAGGCCTCTTTACATGTTACATGTAACACCAGATAGTATCCAGCTACTATGTTCTAATATTTAATAATCATATTTGATTTTCTGTTTTGCAGATTGCAATGTTATTCTTTTTCGCGGTATTCTGGGGCTTCTATCCACTCTACAATGCAGTTTTCACTTTTCCACAAGAAAGAAGAATGCTCATAAAAGAGCGATCATCAGGAATGTACCGCCTCTCATCGTATTTTTTAGCCAAAACTGTGGGAGATTTGCCTTTAGAACTTGCATTACCAACAGCATTTACCTTCATCCTTTACTGGATGGGCGGGCTTAAGCCCGAGCCTACAACCTTCATCCTATCTCTTCTAGTAGTCCTCTACAACGTTCTCGTTTCACAAAGTCTCGGGCTAGCTTTTGGTGCTTTACTCATGGATGTTAAACAAGCCACTACTTTAGCATCGGTCACAACATTAGTCTTCCTAATTGCAGGAGGCTACTACATTCAACAAATTCCATCATTCATCGTTTGGTTAAAATATTTGAGTTACAGCTACTATAGCTACAAGTTGCTTCTAGGGGTTCAGTACAATCAGAGTGATTACTATGAGTGTTCAAAAGGAGTCTATTGCAAAGTTGCAAATTTGCCTGCCATTAAATCAGTAGGCTTAAACAATATGTGGATCGACGTCTCGATCATGGCTGTGATGTTGGTAGGATACAGACTTGTTGCTTATCTAGCCCTCACTCGTGTACGATGATGATTCAATGGAGACATGAAGAGAGGACTTATTTTTGGAGTGAAGTTGAAAGAGTTAAATTTTTCTGCAACAGAAGAGTTAAGAATGTTAGATTTAGATTTTGATCCTATTGCCAGATTTTTTATCATGTAACACAAAATTTTTGATGTTTACTAGCACTCTGGCAATATTTTGCATATGATTAACTTGGGAAAATTTAAATGCTTTGGAGAATAAATCTGTGCCACTCTGAATATATTGAATATGCATCATTTTAAGATGGAATTAAAAAAAAAAAAAAAAAAAAAGAAGAAGAAGAAGAAGAAGAAGAACACATTTAATTTCTACCTTTTATCTAAGGGGTTGGATTTTTGGGCCTCTAGAACATGTGCAAACTTCTTTGAGGGGAAATTTTGGAAGAATGATGGTTTTCACGCTATGTTGTTAGGACTCTTCAAAAATATTGTCGGGTGTGTATCGGATTTTCCAAAAGTAGTGCATTTTTGGAGGATCCGACACGGGTGCAACGACAAATTTGGAGAGTCCGACCAACATAGTACTTTCGAGTGATCTAATACATGGAAGAATCATTAGGGGATGACTTAAAAATTGAAGGAAAAAAAAAGTTGTGAAACATGAGGATGGCTAATGGTGAACAATTAGCTAAATTTCAAGTAATTACACTTGAAAATAAAACATATCATGGAATGTAATGGGAGAAAATTCTCCCCAGTGAATAGTGATGAAGTATTTTAGATTTTTTTTTTCTTGTTCAGAACCTTATGATATCACATCCATATGAAAGAGATCTAGCAGAATAACATAAATGTCATATGCTAAGTCAGAAAAACCATAATCTTAAGTTCAACAAGACAATTACCCTTGTACTTCATCTATGTCATTGATTGTACAGTAACCTGTTATGTATAATGTGAGTAGGAGCTGTAATTAATTGTGAAAGGACCATAATTGTAAAGTTGCAATTATCTCTTATAGCAGCAGTCACTTAGCACCCCGCTCTTTCCTTTCTAATCGAAAAATCTTCTATGACAAACTGACGCAGTGGATAATGAGCCTGCCACTCTACTCTTCTCCACTTAACTGTGAAGCTTTTTGTGTGCAATAGGAGTTCAAACTCGTGACGTGTGTCTGACCGGCACATCACACGTTGTACTCTTACACTAAACCAAAGCCCTGCACTACATACTTTTCGAAAGATCTTTTCCAAACCACTGGTATGGCTATCGGAATCGTGAGCATCAACATGTGGGTTTCCGATCCAAGTGTTAGTATAATGCCATTCCGCAGCTAAACATAATACTATAGAGTGAATTTGTTAAAAAAATTCTAAACTATTACCGTTTTGCGAGTTTCGAGTGTTCACAAAACTCATATTAAAATACCTTCTGGAGGAACATGAACCACGTGAACGTCACGCTCGAAAAGCTCCTCCAAAGAGTTCCAAGTGACTTGGAAAAATGTTTAAGGGTGAATAGGTTAAGACTATCCTCATTTTGCAAGTTTCATACTTAAACTATTGAGAGTTCAAAGAAACAACCCCCCCCAACCAACAACAAAACCCAACCGGTCCAAAACTAGCACGAACTCATTGTGGCAGGTGGACTCCTTTTTAAGACTGTTCTCATGTCCCATGCCCTCTCAACAAGTTATCCGAAACATTTTGCCACACATTCAGTTAGAGTTTTTTTAATCTAAAGGGAGTTATTGTCTAGGAGGTAACAAGAACATCCAATAGTTTAGATATGAAACTCAAAAAATAATTAAAGATTAGGTGAATTTTAACTTATTCACACAATACTGTTCTAGTGAATTGAGGATCAAGGAAATAACAAGATTGACATCCAAAGTATATGTCATTTTCAGTTCTGTTAAAACTACTTCCAAATACCTGAATATTGAAAAAGACAAATCTCTACATTGTATATGTCCTTTTCATTTTTATAAGGAATCATGCACCAATAATTATGGGCAACTTCTACAAAGTGTGGCCTCTTATGATCGAAGCTAGAGGAAAATCATACACCAATAATCATGATAGAGATTAAGCGTCCATCAAACAGTATAGAGAAGTAGGTTCTCTATCTGTTCTCCCTAGTACACAACAGATTGTAAATGAGACAATATATTTATGTGGAAAACTCCTTGCTCAAGGGATTAAAAATCACGACCTACCGGAGTAGGATTTCAACTTCACTAGAGCAACTTTTAGATTACAATACTTAGGAATGAAAACTCTTAATCCCTCACCCCTTATAATAACTCTATTGTAAGCTACAACACTTTACTAACTCTAGCCAAGTAACCAACTACCCTTGACTAACTCTAGCCAAGAAAACTACTGCCTTTGACTAACTCTAGCCAAGACAACAAAATAACAGAGGTTGAGAAACTTCTTACAATGACACTTCTTGAAAGTAGTGTAGGATTACAAATTTAGAACGAAAAGACAAAAGACTTAACAAACTTAGGACTTAAGACATATTCAGTTGTTGGGATCTGGTCCTTGAGTTTGATGAAGCTTTTGTTCTTGAGAGCACCTAGAGAGCAGTGGTGGCTACACTTGAGAGAATATACTTTTCTGATTTGCAAGTGTTAGGTTAAACACTTTGTAACATGTTGTATATATATTGGGAAGCATGTGAGAAGCATGTGACCATGAATAGGGACATTTCGTCTTTTGATATTGGCCTTTAGCTATAGGTTTGGCCTTTAGCAAAATCGCAGTTGTGCTGCTGCGGTTCTGCCAGTAGGAACAATAGCAGTACTGTAGTTTTATAGTTGTAGTGCGGTAACTGTACGACACTCAAGGGACCTGGTGGAGAACCCGGTCCCTCAAGTGTTTATCAAATCATCAAAACACAAAATGACATAACTTACCAATTTTCCCCTTTTTGATAATGACAAACCCTCTGAGAACCAGGTTCCCTACTTGTTCTCCCTGCAGATTAGCCTGAAACAACATGTTAACATCCATTTCATTTGAATTTTACCCTTGAACTTTTTAGCATTAGCATATCAATCAAATTCCCCTAGAAAACTTCCTCATTTTGGCATCATTCGAAAAAGGTATAAAAGCGGCACAAGCATAAAGAAGTTTAGTGACATTAACTCATGGGCACCAGTACAACACAACATCAACAAAAATAGGAACAATATCGCATAAAAACAGAGTAACCACTGCATAAACAGAGTAATTTCCCATTAAACAGAGTAACCATGAAGCATAGCCAAAACATAGTAGTCTAAACAGTATGAAGCATGCTAATTAAACTGTCACAAATACCAATTTCATCAAAAGGGTTAAAATAGCAGGATTGGAAAGAGATTGGGTTGAAAGGGGAATTGAGGGGAAGATGGGAAGGATCTAGTGGGCCAGAGCTTTGAGAATTGTATCAATTCTCGCATTGGCATTCCTCTGATCCTAGACCATTTGGTCTGGGTGCTCATCGATCTTCTTCCTCAAACTTTCATTATCAGCCCTTAACTCAGCATTGTAGTTGCCACTTCACTGCTGGGACCGGGTTCCTCTGCCCTTTCTACCAACTTTGCCTTCAGGAGAGCATTTTCAACTTAGAGCCTCTCAATTTCTGTAGTGGCCCTTTCCTGAATCTCTATAAGACTTGAAATGGTGGAATTACTACCAACACCAACCTTCTTAGGCACACAATCATATTCTTCTAGAGTGCCTAGAGTAACCATTTGCTTTCTAGTGCCCGCAGTACCCTTTCCTGTCTTAACATGAAAGTGCTCAAAAACCCTGGTCAAGAAAAATCCATATGGATGACCATGCTTAACCTCCTTGGCATTAACAACTTTGATCATGTGCTCAATCATTAGAGCAGGTAGATTGATGGGGCGAAAATAAGCTAAAGCCTCAATGAGGACCAGGTCTGTAATTGAAGCAATGCATCTCCCTTCAGCCTTTGGAAATAGAGATTTGTTGACAAGTTCAAACAAGAGCTGATACTCTGGTTTGAGTTCCTTATTAAAGAGGCGAGCACCAGTTGCAGACCCTTCCAATTTGACAATCATATTTTTAAATCCCTCAGAGGCCTCCCTTTCAATTGATTTTATCCCATCAGTTGGCACGCGAAATATTTATCCCAGTTTTTTTCATCTAGCTCAAACCCTAACCTATTTACTAAAAGGACCAAAGTGGAGTCATCAATGTATAGTAGATTGGCATAGAACTCTGCCACTTTCTTCTCAAAAGCACTAGAAGGAGGGAAGGTAAACAGATGGCCCCACTTTTAAAAATTAATAATCTCCAGAAGTTCTTTCATCCCATGCTGCAATGGCAGAGTCAAACACCTTGCCTAGTAATACCTTTTGTTCCCTTAGGTTGGCTTGCCTTTCTAATTCCAAGTCCCTAGTCCTTTTCCTTTCTTTAGAGGAACCAGGTTTCTCGGTTTGTTTTCACACTGCTTTTTCTTTTCTCAGAGGAACTAGGGTCCTCACTCACTTTGCCTTTTCTTTTCTTAGATGGTCGAGACATACTCTCTTCCCTCTCAACTTCCTAGCATCATCAACTGCATTATCTTCCTCAAAAGTTGTCTTTTCTTTTTGTTTCCCTTTCTTTGTGGAATATTTCCTCACGAGTGAAGATTTTTCCACCTCCTTCTCTTCATCAGATACAATCTCCAGATCTCCAAGTGATTGTTTCTTTTCATCTCCCAACTTACCTTTCACTAATCTCTTTCTTTTCTTTCCAATATTTTTCTCCTTATTGGCCTTGAATGCAGACTCAAGTTGAGCCTTTTTCCTTTGCCTGGTATTTGGTGGCTTAAAGGCAACATGTTTTTGTCTGGTACCACCACCCTTTTTTGCAGCAGAATTTCGTAGTACAGACTGAATCACAAGGTCATCATCCGAATCAACTTCCTGAGAGGAACTATGGGGACTAAGTTCGTTCTCAGGAGAAGGGTTACCCAAGGGTATAACTATGGTAGACATAATATTCCCAATGTCAACAATATCCAGATTTTCCTGGTTCGTCGTCTAACTCCCCTGTTTTATTACCTCTTTCCCCCTGAGTCCCTGCATTACCCTACTCAGTCAGTACTGCATCAACACAACTAGATATATTTTCTGCTACATTCTCTGAAATGTTAGACAAAACCACTCCTTTATCAGACAAGTTTTCAACAGGGTCTATATTAGAATCCTTTACCCTTTTATCATTAGCAAGAAGATTTGAGTTACCTGATTTAGGATGGTTTTCTTCTGATTCTTTAATATTCTCTTGTTCCTTTGGACCAACAGCAT
Source organism: Lycium barbarum (assembly GCF_019175385.1). Classification (NCBI taxonomy): domain Eukaryota; kingdom Viridiplantae; phylum Streptophyta; class Magnoliopsida; order Solanales; family Solanaceae; genus Lycium; species Lycium barbarum. The sequence goes on along the minus strand of NC_083345.1, from coordinate 118,841,825 downwards.
CTGCAGACTCATGCATTGTTACGCCCTATTTTGAACGGGTCCAATATAGTTTGCAACTTCACAGTTATTCTAATTGGTTTAAAAAGGATTAGAGTCGCCACCTAATTTTTAAGGGAAATCAGGAAACCTATATGCATTTGTGTGTCTACTCCATTTTAGTCCACGAAACCTATGAGATTCTAGATAAGGATTTTATTTACCCCGAGGGGAAGGTATTAAGCATCCCTCAGAGTCTGTCCGAAGACAGTCCTTAGACTTAGTTTAACTGAACACTAGAGGGGGATTATCTATCTGTTTATCATTATTATTACCTGTTTTTAAAATGTTATGACTTCATGAAAAGCTACATTAGGCGATAATATACCAAGTATATACAGTGTATAAAAATGTATTTATATCAAGTATCAAGTATTCATAAAGAATGTATAGTAAAAAAGAATATATAAAAGAGTATAAAGAGAATGTACCTCATAAGTATAAAAGTATATCTATTAGTACAAAGAGTGTATATATATGTTAGTGTAAAGAATGTATAACTATATTAAGAATATATAAAAAAATAAAAATGTAAGACTATGTAAAAATAAATATATCAAGGATATAAAGAATGTGCGTCTATGTAATGTGCGTCTATGTATATTAAAAGAATGTATGTATATTAAACATATAAAGAACATATTTCAAATGTAAAAGAGTGTACGTCAAACCTAAAATGTATAAAAAATTGCATAACTAGGTATATTAGTGCATAAACAATGTAAAAAATAATTTACGAATATTCATTGGTGTAAAGATTTTATACAACGAAATTATTCAGAAAAGTGAAGTTTATTCGACTTGTTTCTACCGTTTAGTTAAAAAGAGTGTTTGTTTAATGAATATTCTATCAAAAGAATAAGGAACAAAATAATTGTAAAAAAAAAAAAAATTATTGGTAAAAATAAGTATAAGGAATTGTGATAAAATGAGTGAAAATGTGTAATGCCTCTAAAGAATAAAAGATTTGTAAATGGATGACTTAATATTTACCTAGCGTCAAAACGTGGATTTAACTTAATTAAAATATGTATTAGTGTACACGAAACAATATAAAATGTAAGTTGTATTAAGAGTGTATAAAGAATATAAAATAAAGAATAGACTAGTATTTTTGCCTAATCGTCAAAAGTGTGAATTTATTTAACAAAGTATTTATACCAAATCAATTTAATCTAGTTATGAAAGTATTGACGGCCTAAGTCTTTCCTAAAGCGAATGACAATTTTAAGTTTAACAAACAAGGCGACAAATATATAAATATATCAACCCGTCATTCCAAAAATAAAGTTTTCACTATACTATGAGTTTATATTTTGTACAATTATATAAAAAGAATGCGGAAAGTAAATACAAACAGTGATTCGATGAAATCTCCGGGTACCTGTATAAACACTTAGTAAAAGTGTTAGTAAGAGAATAAATAACTATCGAATGAATTAAAGAATTAATGAATAAACTTAAAATAAAAAAACCCGTCTTTTGTACATGGGAGGCTTTGGAAATCCACGGAAATTTCTTTATCGGCCATTTGGGTGTAGTATTTGCAAATTAATTTAAATAAAGTGATACGAGGGGTGAAAGTGTCAACACCAGCCTCGGATAGCGCGATCGTAGCGAGTCGATCGAGGAAGATGAAACACAGAACCAATGGGCGCCAGAGTAGTACTTTTCGGGAACAAAACCCAACATTTTATTTAGTAAAAGAGATATTAAAACAGTCCAAAAATATAATAACAGTAGCAAGACAACAGCGTGTCACCTAAAAACCAAAATAACGCAATCAAAACGCCAACATACAACAGCACCAAAGCAGCACAAGATCACCAACAGTAGTAATTAAAATAAAGTAATAAAATAGTAAACCAAATCCAAAGGAACACTGGAAAAGCAACTGGAAAAGCAACATATACTTGTTGTAAATAGCAAAATAGTGTAACGTCAGCCCAAACAGATCTAAGAGCAATACAGTGGCAAAACAAACAACAAAAACAGAAGTGCAAAGAGATGAGAGGAGTGAAAATGGAGGGTCGCCTGTTAATGCCTTTTTCCGATCAGATCTTTTTTTTTTCCGTGATGGGGATAACAGTGGAGAGAAGAGGGGAAAGGGAATGGGGTTGCGTGTTGGTGGTCACGCGGTGGTGCGTTTGGTTTTCACGGCTGCTCCGGCTCACCGGAGCAGTGGAGGGAGGAGAACGAAAGGGGGAGATAGTGACGTCGTGGTTGTAGGGGTCGTGGTTGGCTGCTCCGGTTCACCGAAGAAGTGAAGAAGACAAAAATAAAAGGGCTATTTTTGTTGTTTGGTGGTGTTGATGGAGAGAAAGGAAGACGAAGTGGGGCAGCAGGGGTGGTTTGGAGCGTCGCCTGGTGGTGGAGGTGAAGTCCACCGCCGGCGGCGGCGAAGGTGGTGGTCGACAGTTTTGGAGAGAAGTGAGGAGAAGGAGAAAAAATGTTTTTTAGAGAGAGGAAGGGCCTTTTTTAAAATCTGAAAATGAGGTGTGTGTGTGTAAATATGTGTTTCAAAAATGAGTTCATAAAAAAAAAAAATAAGCCCTTCCATTCCTTTATAATACAAACTAACGCCTTCTATTGTCCAAAAAATATAAAGTCGCACCCCCTTGTTCCCTCAATGCACATTTTAATCCTTGAGTTATTGTCCAATGGGGATTTCACCCTTTTAATCAATGTATAAAAATATATCAACCAATGGATGAAGAACCCAACCCATCACCTCAAATGTCAACTTTTAAAAAGGTGACGAGACCTTGACTTGATCGAATTTTTGTTCTGCGTTTAAAAATTAATTGCTCCGATTTTCTCTGCACTGTCGGACTGTACTAAAATATAGTTAATTTATATATGTATAAATAATAACGTAAGTATAAAATATGAATATTAATGTGTAAGATATGAAAATGTATTGCTATAAAATTAAGAAACAATTATTAATTGCACAAAAATGGTAGTATTACGCTGTACATATGCAAAATAATGATTCTTGGAAAATGACAATAAATTGATAAAATTCCTAAAATAAGGATAATCATCAATAAATTGTTGAAAAATGTGTAAAAAATGTATTTCGCGCTCTTTAACGAATCAGGGCTCCCCAAAACGTTAATTTTAAGCACGTCGAGCCAAAATTAGGTGTCAGCATGCATGATGACGAGATTCGATTTTTCAGCAACCCCATCTTGATACCTATCGCCTCAGGAACCATAAGTTGGCTAGACACCTTGATTCCCTAATCTTTCTCATCAAGTTCCTCCGTCTTTTGAAGAAGTTGGAGGTAGAAAGGGTTACGCCACTTTCTTCAAAATCATGCTTTTTAGTTTGACGGGGTTTTGTGGAAGAGGACACAAATTTCTTTAGGGTTTGACTCTTTGGAGTCCTAGAGGAACCAGAAATCATTTGATTTTGTGGTGATATTGAAGGGTTTTGGTCAGAAGAATTTTGGGGTTTGGGAGGTGATTCGTGCAACTTTTGGTCTGATAGAGTTGGGGCTTTGGAAGGTGAAGAGGTGAGATTCATTTCTTGAATTGTAGGAGAGGTGGATTCGTTAATGCACATGGTTAATATTTTTGGCAAAATCACACGAGAGGAGATGAGAATAGGTTGAAGAGAGATATGGAAGTTGATAGTTATAAGTGAGGAGAGAGAGAGAGAGAGATAGAGAGAGAGAGATAGAGAGAGAGAGAAGAAACGATCTTGATTGGTTAAACAAATCGTTTTTTCACATGCCGGGTCGGTTTAGAAAATGTAATGTTTTTAGCTCTAATTTTGAATTTGAGGCGGGAGAATTTTAATGACGTGGCACTTTTAGTCAATTTAACAACATATAAGTACTGAAGAGACTACTAGCCTGAGTCAGAGGAACCAGGTTCCTTGACAAACTTTCTAAGATGTAGGCAAAAACTCTAAGAAGTGCAATGTCACCAATACTTATGTTGTCCTAAAAATGCTATATGTGTATTCCTGTAACAGTATAGAAGTGAGTTAGATGCCACAAAAAAACACTTTTAGCATTGTACCTTTCCTCTTAACATAGCCAATCATTGAGGGAATTTTAAGGAGGAGCGACTAGTTGAGCTTGATCAAGCCCAAATCCAAACAACTTCTTTCAAAAATCTCCCTTCTCAGTGCCTTGGTGAAGATGTTTGCTACCTGGTCCTCTATCTTGCAAAACTTCATACAAATCAACCCCTTTTTAACATTATCCCTTAAGAAATGGTGTCGTACATCAATGTGCTTAATCCTTTTGTGTTGCACTGGATTTTTTGCCATATTAAGTGCACTTGTATGATCCCACAACAAGGGTACACACTCAGTTAGCACGCTAAAATCATCAAGTTGTTGTTTGATCCATAACAATGGAGCACGACATGAGGCAGCAGCCATACACTCAACTTCAGCAGTAGAAAGAGCCACAAAATTTTGTTTCTTTGTACCCTATGAGATCAAGCATGACCTAAACAAATGTGCCATTCCAGAAATGCTCTTCATATCTACCAGTTAACCAGCATAATTAGCATCAACATATCCAACCAAGTCAAAGTTATCTCCTGAAGGATAGAAGAGGACCAGGTCCTGAGTCTCTTTGAGATACCTCAAGATTCTTTTAGCAGCTTTCAAGTGAGATTCCTTTGGACTAGATTGGAACCTTGCACACAACCCAACACTAAAGAAAATGTCAGGTTTACTAGGAGTTAAGTAAAAAAATGACCCAATGATACCTTTATCCATGGTTTTACTCACAAGAGAACCAAGTTCACCCTGTCTGACCAAGTAGCAGTGGCTATAGATGTATCAATGGCCTTAGCATTCTCCATCTCAAATATTTTAAGCACCTCCTTGATGTACTTTTGTTGACTGATCATGGTGCCTTTTGAAGTTTTCTTTACTTGCAGTCCCAAGAAGAAGTTCAGCTCACCTATTATGCTCATCTCAAATTCACTTCCCATGAGCTTGACAAGCTTTTCACAAAGGAAATCATTTGTGGCACCAAAAATGACATCATCAATATAAACTTGCACAATCAACAAATTTCTTCCTCTTTTCTTCATAAATAAGGTGTTGTCTATTTTTCCTCTTGTAAAGCCATTTTAAAGAAGGAATTTTGACAATCTCTCATACCATGCTCGAGGAGCTTGCTTTAAACCATATAAAGCCTTGTTAAGCTTGAACACATGCTCAGGAGGCTCATTACTTTCAAAACAAAAAGGTTGCTTGATAAAAACTTCCTCCTTCAAGTACCCTTTAAGGAAGGCACTTTTCACATCTATTTGAAACATTTTGAATTCCATATTAGATGCAACAACAATAAGAATCTTGATTGCTTCCATTCTTGCCACAGGAGCAAAGGTCTCATCATAATCAATGCCTTCTTCTTGATTGTAGGCTTGAACCACCAATCTTGCCTTGTTCCTTGTAGTGTTTCCAAATTCATCAAGCTTATTGCAAAACACCCACCTAGTCCTAGTTACGGTTTTGTCTGAAGGCCTGGGGACCAGGTGCCACACCTTGTTTCTCTCAAATTGATGGAGCTCTTCTTGCATAGTAGCTATCCAATCAGTGTCTACCTCCTTGATATTCTTAGGTTCAATTTAAGATAGAAGGGTTGTGAAGGCAAATGTGTTTCTCACCCTCGACCTAGATTGAATACCAAAGTCTAAGGGAGTAATCACATTATGGAGTGGATAAGAACTTTTGTGCTTCCAGTTGGAAATTTGTACTTCAGGATTCAGGGGACCAGGTTCCTTCATATTTGATCCATCATTGATATATACAGAGGCATAACTTCTGCTTCTTTGTTCATCACCAGGACTACCTGACACAGCATCAGCTTCATCATCATGTCTTCCCTTATTTTCCAATTTATTTGATTCATGAAAGATCACATGCGTATTTTCTTTCACACACTGATTTCTTTTATTGTAGACCTTGTATGCCTTGCTATGAGAAGTGTAACCAAGAAATATTCCATCGTCACTCTTTGCATCAAATTTTCCCAAAGCTTCCTTACCGTTATAGAGAACAAAACATTTGTATCCAAATGCTCTTAGGTAAGTGTTAAGGCTATGCGTGCACCAAACATAGTATGGAGGGACCTGGTTGAGTACCAGTTCCCTTATGCAATGCAATACGTATAGAAGGTAAGATTTTATCGTGGAAAAATCCTTGCTCAACGGATTAAAAACCACAACCTACCCCGGTAGGATTTTAACTCCACTACACAGAGCAACTTCAGATTACAACCTGTTGTAAGCTAGGAACTAACTCCCATTGTAACACCCCAAAAGTTTTTTTTAGCGAATACTTGAATTTTTGATTTATCATATCTTGATAGTAAGGGTATATTTTACTTCGCACTTCCTGAATGTGAACTTGACGATATTTGAACCTTGTTTGAAGTGTTATGGTGTAGTTCTATAAACTACTCCTACTATGATTATCTTAGTAATTTTATTAAATGGATTAGATATTTATAAAAGTGGGCAGCCCCTTTTTATTTTATTTTATTATTTTTCATCCTTATCTTACTAAGTAAGATATATACCCTTTTGGCTCTTATCCTCTCCACCACCCCTCCAATTTCGTTTTCTCCAAGGAAACAAGACACCAAAACCTCTCTCCTCTCATTATATTCATTCTCTAAATCAATCATCAAGACTTTCTTTGGTTGAGCCCCAAGCAACTCCACACGATTGAGGTAAGTTACAAACCCGTTTTTGGACTGGACAGCTGTTAGTGTTTTTAGCATAATTCCTTGTATAAAGCTTAGTTTTAAGTGATTCAAGATGTTATAGAAAGCTACTTCATAGCCCTACAATTTCGTTCAGGCTCCCAAACCCAGTTTTGCTTGTATTTACTCAAACAGGGGTGATGAAGTACAGGGTAGGTGCTGCCCAGATTTCTGTTTTGCAAACCCTACATGTCCTACTGTTAGTGTTTTGAGCATATCTTTTTGCACAAAACTGCTATAGGAGTGATTCGAATTTCTCTGAAACCCCAAGACATATATCTACAACTTTCATTAAGTCCATAAAGTCTATTTTTGCCGTTTACCCCTTTGAAACTGAGTGACAGTACAAGACAGTAGTACTGTCCAGAATTCCTGTTTTGATAGTTTAGGCTAATTTTCACTGATTTCATGTTTAGTTTCGATGTGCTGAAACTATTGAACTTAAGTAGATATTTGATTGTGTATTTAAGGTATGTATGCTCTTGTACAAGCTAAGAGGAATTGTTTGACGAAGTGGACTTTGGTTGGTCTATGGCGTAGACGATTTGAAATCCTCGAGTTATGGTAGAACTTGTTGTGTGGTAAAATGCCAAGGTTTGTCTAAACTTGAACTTGGAATATCTTTATTTTCTGGAAGTTTTGAAGTATCTTGATGGGTTGTTTCCTTATATCATTGTATGGTTATTATCTCAAGTATTGCAAAAGTTTCGCTAAATCGCCCATTTGTACGAATTGCTTGATCATTTTGCATTCTTGTTGAGACTTTGTCCTTCTTGTTAGGTGACTTTGTCACCAATATCAGCATGCCTCTTGATTCAGATCTTGCCCATCTTGACTTTGGATTTACATTTCGTCTTGATGATGGATTTTTGTCCATTTATGAGTACGAGTGGAAAGCCACTTTCAATATGGCTCTTGATTCTCTTGATATTGGGTGACGACCATTCTTGATTTGGGGCTTCGGTCCATCTTGATATTAATTGTGCTTGGTGTGATGGCATGACGTACATATTGGGCGAAATTGGTTAATTAACAAACTCTCTTGAATTGAAGGATAAGCTTTCTTGATACTTGAACCGTCGAATATTGATTTCGACATTTGGAAACTCTTCAAGGTTTGGATATTTGATACTTTGATATACTTGTTTACTTGATTTATTGTTATCTTATTGAGCTACCTACGACGGATAAGGGAATTGGAGAATCTAATGGCTCCAAGCCCAAAGTTTATACACCACTAAGCTTTATGCTTAGCGATAGTTGTTTTCTATCGTAGGTAATGTACGGGAAGAGATTTGAAGATGGCTATTTGGAGTAGATTTTTGGGAGCCTTAGTGAAGATCACATTTGCATATGCATCTAGGTCTCGTAAAATTTTGGGGACATGTACATGATCCATATGTAACACTTATGTATGAAATTTTGGAGGCTTGTTGGACACAAGACCATATGCTTGTAACTTGAACTTGGTGACTTGTTTTGCTATTTTAGGGTGTGATTCCAACCCAAGTCATGCCATGTACTGGGTTTACATTTTTCCTTGTAATTATGTACAAAGAAAGATACTAGTTTCTGCGATAATCGCAAGTTTGAATTTCGTGTATCTTATGGACCCACAGTGGTGTTGATTTGAAAATATAAATTTCAAAACGAAGTTTCTTAAATGTGTTGACTATTTGAGAAGGCCATTACCATTTTAAATTGATACTCTGATATTGTATTTCAACTGTGAAAGTTTTTCGGAGGGTTCAATGGAAAATAAAAATGTAGCACTTTCAACCATTTTTCGCATGGGCCTACTTCCGCTATTAAATATTTTTGTGAATATCTTTTGGCATAAATTTATTCTAAACGTTGTAAGTATGAAATTAACTTTTGTTTCACAAGTGGTATCCTCCCAAAGGGGATGCTACACCCATAATCCCTTAACCCTTACAATAGCAGCAACCTAGGAACTAACTCCCGTAGTCCCTCAACCTTTGCAATACACCGATTGCAAACACTTCCACTTGACTGACTCTAGCCAAGGAAACTAATACACCTAGACTAACTCTAGCATAGTGTACTTCTTGTGAAGACACTCTTCCAACTAGCAAACTTTGAGAGTTCAACTAAGTTAACTCTAGCCTAGTGTACCACTCAAGATCTTGTGGAAGTAAACTTGAGACTTTAAGATACCTACACACAGTTTCCGTTTTGGGAAGAGTAGGTTTACAGTTTTAGCACAAATGACAAAGCTCAATAGCTTGAGAACCTGAAGTATCTTCCTTTGTAACGGGCGAGCCTTTTAATCTGTTGTAGCTTTGTCTATAATGGTACTTGAATAACCTTGTGAGGCTAAGATTTTGTTGTGAATTTAGGTTTTTCAAGACACACTCAAACGATCTTGTAACATGTTGCTATTATACTAGACTGTTGTGCAGTGAACACTTGCTGCTTTACGGTTGTGGCTTGATTGTACGGACCGCTGTAACTGTCGACTTGTACGAAGAGAGCAGCTAGAGGACCGGGTCTCATTCTAGTTCTTCAGAGTTTGAAAGTCATCAAAACATGTAATATGGTATTTCCTATCAATTTTCTCCCTTTTTATGATGACAAACTTAGATGCGCTATTCCCCTTGAGAAGCTAGTTCCCACTCGTTCCCCCTGCTGCTATTTCCCTTTGAGAACTAGATCCCACTCGTTCCCCCTACGATGTAGACCATTTTTGAAAAGAAACATTACAATGTATTAGATGTCAGAAACATAGCAACGTATTACATGTGGCACCTGGTCTTCTTCCTTTTTACGCCCATTTCCCAATTTCAAGTATGACACAATGTGATCTTCCTTATTACAAGTCTCCATCTTTACATTTCGCAATTTCAAGCATGACACAATGTGATCTTCCTTATTACAAGTCTCCATTTTTACATTACTCCATCTTCCCCCTTTTGGCATCAATAAAAAGGACTATTAGAATCGGCAAAACGAAGTTCAACATTACTTACTCAGAGTCACACTGGTAACACAACCATGGGTGTGAGAGATACAAGCAAGAACATAGTTTAGCACAAGACAGAGTAGATGCCCAGAAGATTAATACAATTAATCAAAAACATAGTAGTCAGATCAAAAATGCATAAAAGAAAAACTGTCAGCTGTATTGGAATATTGTCACACAAAACTGGAGAGAGAAAAAGAAAAAACAAATCAAGGAAAGGCGTAGGAAGGGATTTGGGCTTGGACACTTAAAGAATTTGAGGCTTCTGGGGATGTTGAGTCAGCGCTATGAGTAATCTGTCCACTCGGTCACTGTTGATATGCTGATATTGAAGCATCTGGTCCTTGAGCTCATCACTTTCTGTGTCAGCCTCTTATTTTCAACTTTAAGCTTCCCAATTTCAATTTTTGTAGCCTGTAGAGCACTTTGAGAGCATACCTCTTTCTTGTTCACAGATAGCCGAACTTGAAGAGCAGTATTCTCAACTCTGACCCTTTCTAGTTCAGCAGTGGCAATTTCTTGTGCCACAAGAAAATTGGAGATTGTGGAAGTACTTCCACCTTTCTTAGTTAAGCATTCACAATCTTCTAAAGTAGCCAAGGAGAACACTTGCTTTTTAGATCCTTTGATAGCCTTGCCAATCTTGATCTTGAAATGCTCAAATACTTTGGTTAGAAAGAACCCATAAGGAAGCCCATGTTTCCCGTCTGTTGTATCCACTAACTTGATGATGAACTTGATCATGATTGTAGGAAGATTTATGGGTTAGTAGCTAATCAGGGCTTCCATGAGCACCAGGTCTGCAATGGAAGCAACGGTACAACCCTCAGCCCTTGGAAGCAGCACTTTGTTGAACAATTCAAAAGCGAGTTGATATTCTAGTTTGAGCTCCTTCTTATTAAGTCATGCCCTTGTACCCGCATCTTTTACCCCTTTTTTAGCTATCATGGCTTTGGAGTCCCTTGAAGCTTCTATGTTTCCATCAACGGTTCTTATTTCTTCAGTGGGAACTCCCAAGATGTTTCCCAGTGTCTCTTCAGTTAGCATAAACTCAGTCTGGCCAATTGATGCAATGAGGGTGCTTAGACCATAGGAGTAGTTGAGGTTTGCAAAGAACTAATTGAAGTAATCATATTTCCGGATCAAGAACCCTTCCCGGCAACACCTTTTGTCTCCTCAGATTTTCTCTGCTCTAATTTTCGCTTAGAGCAACTGCACCCTTGGCTTCTTCATAGAACTTGACTCTTCATTGTTTTTGCTCTTTCTTTTCTTTGAATTTTTCTTCACAATTGAGGCATCTTTCATTCCTTCCCTGTCCACTGTCTCGTCATAATTCACGACTGCAGTCTCCACATCTACTAGCTCAATTTCATCAGTCAAGCAGTTGTTTACTTGAGAGCTTCTAATCCCTTTTCTACCCCTTATTTTGTTGGCATGGAGAGCTGATTCCAGGGCTGCCTTTGCAGCCTTCTTGCTTTGTCTGGTTCGAGGTATCATAGTGATTTTCTCAGTAACTCCAGATCTTGTGGTTCTTTTATCTCCGAACTTATTCATTTTAAGGGAAAGAGTAAGCCTGGCAGCCGGTCCGATTAAAATCGGTAAAACAGGTAACCGAAACCGGTAAAATTGGCACCGGAACCGACCCCGGTATATCGATTTAATTGTTACAGAAACCGTAGTATACCAGGCTGGTTACAGTTTCAAAAATACTAACCATTAATTGGAACAAGCCGGTTGACCGACCGGTTAACCGATAATTTTTTTTAAAAAAATTACTGGCCATTATAGCCGTTATTGGGTCGTTGCCCAACTGTCCAAATTGATGAACTGGCCTTTGGCAATGGCCAAAATTGTGAGTTTTGGCTCCCCTCCAACCCCCAACCCCCAAACTTTTATTTTTGATACTTTAACTCCTTTCCCACTCCTATATAAATCCCTCTCCATTTTATTTTCACCCACACCAATTTTCTCTTCTCAAATTCTCTCAATTATTAGTTACTTTAAAATTACAAATTCTCTCAAATTCTCAATTATTAGCTATTTTATATTTTGCAATTATACAAAAATAAAGTGTTGGTGGATTTACAAGTCTAGCCGCCTTTAATATTTTTTTTTGGCGGAATTTATTTCGGCAATTTGGTACATTCGTTCCAACTCTATTTTTAATTTTCGCAACTTATTTTCTTGAAATTTATTTTCTTGCAATTTAATTATGTCTAAGAGAGTTAGAAGAGGCAGTAGTAGTGTGCTGGAAACGGAAGCGAATATGTGTTATCAAGTTGACATTAATCAAAATAATTCAATTTTAGATCATGAAACATTAGAACACCGATTTGGCCCAGCCTATAATAAAGTTGTTGATGATGATGATGACATTAATGACAAAACACAACCATCAGAAAATCCGATAGGAGATACACAACAAGCAAAACAATCACAAACACAACAAAAATTGACAAAAATTCATACGCCAACCTCTAAAGTTTGGAAATTTATGACTAGATATGGGGAGAAAGAAATAGTCACATGTAATAAATGTTGAAAAGTATTTCAATTCAAGTGTAGGAACAATAAGGATGGGGGAACAGGTTCACTATGGACTCATTTATTGGGTCAACATAAGGATGTTTGGTTGAGGGAACGGGTTCCGTAAGGAGTACTCATTGAACAATAGACCCACATACCGAAAAATATTTTAGTTACAACAAAAATAAAGACCATGTAGAGATAGCTAAAATGGTAGCTTATGATTGTTTACCATTTTCCTTTCTTTCGGGACCGGGTTTTGTTACTTATATTCAACGTAGTTATAATCCGATGTTTGAGGATATTCCTAGAAGTACTTGTAGAGCGGATGTTATTGATTTATATAAAAAAAATATTTGCGTCATGTACTTAATTCTTTAAATTATAATGCTTCCCTTACCGCTGATATTGGTCTTAGTGTTAATAAGTTAGAATTCTTTGCTATTACGTGTCATTGGATAGATGATAACTGACTCATGCAAAAAAGAATTATAGCTTATTTATATGATGAAGGGAAGGGTTGTCATGACGGTAAATTTTCAACGAACGGAATAACAACTATTATGATAGTTTTTCAAATTTACAAAAAAAAAACACTTTGTATTGCTTTAGATAATGCTACTAACAACACAAGCGCGGTTGGCCTTATAAAAAGGAATTAAAACCTCCACTAGTGGATTTTTTTCATGTAAGATGTAGTTGTCACATTTTAAACTTGAGTGTTAAAGATGGTTTTTCCTTATTTGATGATCCTATTCAAAAGATTAGAGATACAGTTGCTTTTCTTTTTTGTAATTCAAGTAAGGCTAAAATGAGAGATTTTAATAATCAATGTGGGAGTCTTGGTCTTAGACCTAGGAAAATTCAAGTTGAAGTTGATATTAGGTGGAACTACACTTACATTATATTGCAATAAGCATATGAATATAGGGTTGCCATACAAAATAATCACAACAATCACAATGAAGAGGTTACGGAGTGGTTATTTGATAGCAATTGGGAAGATGTTTTGTAATGTAAAGAAATTTTAGAACATTTTTATAATGCTAATCTTGATTTTTCTAGACAATTTTACCCCGGGTTACCGGAATTTTAGCATACTTGGCCGAAATAGCTAGAGTTTTATTCGAGTATAAGGAAAAACCGGGTTATCAACAGGCTATTCATTCTATGAGGGAAAAATTTAAGAAGTATTATTTTCTCATACCAACTTTATTCATATTGGGTTCTATTTTAAATCCTTGTCTTAAAACTTCTTATACCATTCAGTTGGTTAGACAAATTTATGAATACTTAGAAATTACCACCGAGCAACCATCTCTATTTGAGGCCGAGAGATCCATAGAAATTGAGCTTAAAAAAGTTTTTGAATATTTGCTCCACCACCTAGTACTTCTACTTCTCAAAATAAAGGAAAAGGCATGTCGAGTTTAGGTGGTTTTCAGAGAATGTCTTCTTCTACTGCTACAAACTTTGATGAACTTCACTTTTATCTGTCGCAACCACTGGTGAAAATGACCGTTCCCGAAGTGGACGTCTTAGGATTGTGGAAGAAATTCAAGGTGAATCATCCCATACTTGCAAGAATGGCTCGGGATATCCTTAATGTTCAAATATCAACCGTGGCCTCGGAAAGTGCATTTAGCCAAGGAAGACAATAAATTGGAGACCATAGATACTCCTTATCCGGATTTAGCTTGCAAGTACTAGTTTGCATTCGCGATTGGATTCGATCGGAGCGGCGCAACCAAAGGCTAGTGGTGAGGCAAGGCGAAGAGGAAGAGATTGAACTTTTAATAGCAAGTGAAGGGAACCAGTCTGAAGACATGGAAGATATCCCAATGGATGAATATAATATACTGATATTAGCGAAATGGTTCTTACAATGTAATTTTATTCTTGTACTACTTAGTTGCAACTCATGTACTTTTTGCAAGTTAAAAAAATTACAACTTGCAAATAAATGTTATCCATTAATGAATAAAAATTATCGCTCATTGAGCTTTCTTCTATTTACTTGTGTTAATATTCTTACTTATATTAAGTTAAGAAAATACCTACAATATACTTAGAATATACTTATAATATACATCTACTTAAATTAAAAAATAGAAAGTTATAACTATATATATTTATAAATATACAATCTTAAATTTTATAATACTCATGAGTTATTAGTAAATATAAAATTGAAGTAATACGTATAACTTAAACATATATACCTACAATATAGAACATACTTATAATATACATATACTTAAGTTATAAAATAGAAAGTTATATACTTAGAAAGAAAAAAAATCTTGAATTTTATAATATCCATAAGTTGTTAAGTAATACATATAACTTAAACACACACACACAAATATATATATATATATATAGACACACACACACTCTCCCTTATAGTCTTGTATATATAATTATAGTCTTATATATATATATATAACATATATAAATATAATTAAGTTAAAAATATACAATCTTGAGTTTCTTAATACTTATAACCTATGGATATATATAAAACATATACACACATACTTATAGTCTTATATACATAACATATATAAATATAATTAAGTTAAAAATATACAATCTTGAGTTTCTTAATACTTATAACCTCTGGATATATATAGACACACACACACGAAAAAAAACTAATAAACTATAGTGTTAATTTATGTGTAAAATACGTAATTAAGCAAAAAAAAAAAAAAAGGAAAAAAATGATTTTTGGGCTAACTGGTTACCAGTTTGGTAGAAGGGTACCGGAACCGGACCGGTTAGAGCCAAACCGACCGGCTAACCGGTACCCATAACCGTCAAGGTGGAACAGTTCGAAAACTGGTAACGGTCGGTTATATATATACTCTCTCTCTCTCTCTCTCTCTCTCTCTCTCTCTCTCTCTCTCTCTCTCTCTTATAGTCTTATATACATAACATATATAAATATAATTAAGTTAAAATTATACAATCTTGAGTTTCTTAATACTTATAACCTATGGATATATATAAAACATATACACACATAATCATAGTCTTATATACATAACATATATAAATATAATTAAGTTAAAAATATACAATCTTGAGTTTCTTAATACTTATAACCTCTGGATATATATATATATACACACACACACAAAAACTAATAAACTATAATGTTAATTTATGTGTAAAATACGTAATTAAGCCAAAAAAAATGATTTTTGGGCTAACTGGTTACCGGTTTGGTAGAAGGGTACCGGAGCGGGGCCGTTTAGAGCCAAACCAACCGACTAACCGGTACCGATAACCGTCAAGGCAGAACGGTTCGGAAATCGGTAACCGGTCGATTTGCTAACGGGAACCGAAATCGATCCCGAGTTAACCCATTGACTAGCACAAGCATTTTGACCTCCCTCTTTTCTGGTGAGAACTCAGCAAGAGGTATGACAACATGAGGAGCAAGTTTAGGTCTTAGAATCAGATCTAAGTTCCTTCTGGGCGACCCTGGTGTTTTGTTCTACACAGGAGATGTCCTGGATTCAGCTTCAGTAATTCTTAGTACTGAGGGATCAGGTCTCTCCTTCATTTTCTCTGAGTTCCTTTAACTCCCTAGATCACCTATAATGCTCATCGTTTGTGCGATTTCTTCCATTAGGGCTGAATCACTGTCTATTCTACCAAAACGTCCTTGACCAATCCGAGAGATAGGTCTATCCACTTTTATGGAGACTCGTCTGCTGACCCCTCTATTCCTTTTTCAAGATTAGAGAAAGGAGATGTTACATCCTGTGTTTTCATGCGTTGGAAAGCGTGCGAGTTAAATGACATTAGTAACAAAAATGAGATTATCCCCCAAGCTTATAGGTGGTTAGAGTGATGGTACAGATGTATCGTAAGGATTAGAAGTTAAACAAATAGAATATTATAAGTTTCATTAATATTATATCCATACCTTCGGGCTATGGTTCGAACCGTTCGCACTGGAGAATTTTTGTCATATTCAAGTATGCAAATAAAGAGATCGGTGTATAAAAGGATGAGGTCCCGAAATAATTTAAGACTTAAAATTGTGGTGACGGTGATTGAAAATAATATTTTGTGTGTGCGCCAAAAGAGGCTACGGACTCGTACCATATTTCATGATCATGATAATAAGTATATGACGTGTGTTAGAAGTGATAAATATTGAATGAACTGAGATCAAGAAATTAATTATGTGTGTAAGTGATTAAATGTTGGATGGTAGTAGAAGACAAGAAATGAATTAGATTGGTGGATAAACACTATCAGACCAACCCATATGGGTCTTTGACGTGTTGGCAATGGTACACTTATGCATGCATATAATATTGTAGTGGAATAAATGATGATGACAAAATTTAAGTTGGGATACCATGCTTACACGTGTAAAGAAGAAAGTCCCACCATTATCTCATTTTAATGGACTTTTTCTATAGAAACATTGTTGGAACGTTTTATACATAGATAGGCCATATATATCTATATTCTATGATCTTAATGAGAGATATTACCTTTAATTGAGGGGATTTTCATAAGGGAATTGGTTTAGTATTCATTTGAGAAGAGTTTTATGCAAATATAAGTTATTATAGCAGTAACGTACTCCCGATATGTAGCAACAACATACTTGTAATATAGAGCAGCAACGTAAGTCAATTTTACGAAGGCGAAGGGACTTTTTCTCATGAACAACATATGAATTTTTCTCACTACTTTGATCTCACTGTTCCATTTTATCGCGTTCCTGAATTCGGGCTTTCTTCGAAGTGAAGTAAGGTGGAAGAAGAGTAGTTCTTGGCCTATAAGGTAAGATTTTATCCTTTCCTCATGTATTTGAGCGTATCCAAGTCTTAGCCAACTCGTTTGATGGGAGAATAAGAAAGATATACCGTACATTATATTGTTGTTGTCGCTAGGATGTGGACTGTTTTGGTGGTTGTTTTAATGTTTTGAAATGCCGGGAAAACCATTAAGGATGATGGTGTTGTTGCCGTTATTGTACTACACATTTATGAAGGAAAAGAACTGTATAGAGTAGTTGGTATATTGTTGTATACTGGGTTGTTTTGAATATATTCTTGATTTGCTTTATGGATAGAAATTTTAGGGGAATAGTTGGGATGTGTTATCGATGTTGTTGAACTTATTGTTTGGTTATGAAGATGCGTAAGAAGTAAGGGAAGTGCTGCCCAATTTCTTATAGAAACGAGCTTGTCGCTCGATATACGATATATACTTGTAATCCCCGAGTTGACAAGTGTATTGTCATTATTATAGGTGGAATTGTTGTGGTTTGAGTTGGTACTGAGATCGATTAGACGACAAGTGTTATGTTAAGGCTATTCCTTCTTTCATTTTGGCATGATCTATGACAAGTGCGACACGTAATGATATTCATAATGAATCCACTCCTAGATGTAGGAGTTCACGTTCTTATGTTGGTATTGGTGTTGTTCATATCTTGAGTTTCTTGACTTCCTAAGTCCGGAAGGGGCATCCATAAGTTGTACGTTTTCATAATGGTGTCTAAATCCCGAAGGGGACATTCATAAGGATTTTTTATTCATATGCATTTCATATTTGATTTTTAGGTCTCGAAGGAGACAAATGAAAAGGGGAAGAAGTTCCCATTTTGAATTAAAGTTGCTCCGAAGGGAGTCTTTGATGTTTTACAAAGATTATCATGCATTTGCACACTTATATATATGTACGACATGATTTTATGGGGAAGGGGAAGGGCTATGGCGTAATATACGCAAACCACCTGATCAGTTGGTCCACGATGATTATGATGCTCGAAGGGGCTGCCCGACGGGGCCATTATGCTATTATGCCCGAAGGGGCTGCGAGCATGGTGAAGGTATGCATTATATATATACACATGATGTTTTAAAAGTCCATATGCACATACATGCTTCTCAGTATTAGTTAATGGTACAGATTGAGTCTGTTATTTTTTGTCATTCGAGTCGAGATATATTGTTTTAGTTCTGCCTTACATACTCGGTACATTATTCGTACTGACGTCCCTTTGCCTGGGGGCGCTGTGTTTCATGCCACACAGGTGCAGACAGATGAGTAGAGGACACTTGCCGTAGGATGTTCCCAGGCTATCAGCTGGATTGGTGAACTCCATTTCTGTTAGGAGTGTTGCAGAGTCAGAGTGCCCATGTATGTCCTCGAGTCAGACGCATTATGGGTATGTTGGGGCCCTGGCCCAACTTATGTTATGGTATCTCGTTTATGTTAGAGACTTTTGTAGACAGTGTCCTGTGGATAGTGCGTCGAGATGTCGACAGTTGTGTAAAGCGGCCATGTGGGTCGATGTATTCATATGCATTGTTTTAAAGATGTTATTATGACTAAAGGTTTTCTTTGAATTAAAGATAAAGGACAAGTCCCTGACTTGATGAAAGAGTTCTATTAAAAAGTTTTTCATGTTTTACCCGGCGGAAGCATCATTTCATAATTTAAAGATTCACAAAAGTTGTGACTTATGAGTAAAACGATAGTATGACACTCAACCGAGTAGGGTCTTTAGCGTTAGTCCCCGCCCTCCGATTTGGGTCGTGACAGAAGAGCTACCTTTTTGTACATTTCTCGCTTCTGAAGTTTGCTCCTCTTCATCACATATAACCTTTTCTTCATGCATATCTGGGGAGACCAGGTTTTTTAGCTTGATGTGACTCCCTTGTATTCTCAATAGATTAACTGGTAACTTATACACCCTTGTCTTGTTCTTCCATTTGGTCTGTGTTTTGAAAATATTTGGACACAGATACGGTATGACCACTACTTACATAGTCAGGTTTTTGATTTGGACAGGTATGGCTGAAGAAGGTACAGTTCTACTGAGAGATTTGCTGGAGGCAGAGGATTTTGAGAAAGTGGTGACATATTTTAGATCGATGGGAGGATGGGGTTTTGGAGAGGATATGGGTTGGCTTGATTCGGGTGGATTTTGGGCCTTGGAAGGTGAGAAAGAGGGGTCAGTTTCAATAGGGACTGGAGAAATAGGTCTTTCATTAAGCATAATGAAGTTTGATTCTAGAAGAAAACAAGGAGAGAGGATAGAGACTGAGAGTGAGAGATGGATCAGGTTTGTACGTGGGAGAGGAGAGGTAAGGAGATATGTTTGATTTTCTACATCAAATGAAGAGAGGGAAATGTAATTAAGGGTATATAAAAGAGTCAGGTGACGACTGGGTCAGGTTAACTTAAGGAAGGTGTAAAGTCTAAAGGAGAATTTTCAAAAGGTTTTGATGACTTGGCACTTAAATGACAATTTCACTTTTATACTTGTGGTGCTACTAACCTGAGTTGCAGAGACCAGGTTCCTTTGCTGATTTTGTTTGAAAAGGAAAAATCATCCGAGCAACAACTCTGAAATGTGCCAAGTCACCTTTGCTTACACTGTTCTGAGACATCTATGTGTGTATACCTCTAAGCAGTAGAAGTGAGTTAGATGTCATCGAAGAAAAAAAAACTTTTTGCCTGATTTTAACTCTTCCTTTATCATAACCATAGAGAAGGGAGAGAGCATCTTCAAAAAAAGTGCTTCTTGCATAGTGTCAGCAACCCGATTCTTTAAGTAATTAGTTACCACACTCTGATTTGTGATAACGAGAAGGATAGGACAAACCAGGTGTCCTCAAGTTGGCTTATTCTGCATATCTTAGGGTTGAGACTCCACTCTTCACCTATTAAAAACCTTGTTGCATCCTAATTGTCCAAAACATGAGAGAATGTTTTGCTTATGCTTTTCTTTTCATGCACCCACCCTCTTGGAAGCTCTTGAGTGAAAGGTAGATTTCGTTTTCCTCCATATCTCCTCTTTTTCAGTCAAGTCTTCCAACATGATCACTGACCTTGTTTGGGATGCCACACCAGATTGGGTCCCTTGGAGTAATGAACAGGGTGTTCGATTTTTATTTTTCTGTTCAGACAAGTTTACTCCTTTCTGATGTAGAATAATTTTTTTTCTCTCTCCCGACTTCTGTTTGGCAGTGTTCTTATTGCGGAGATAGTTGGAGATAGTAGTCTTCTGAACTCCATAATTTCTTCTATTTTTTTTTAATTCAACATCTCCAAGGCTGTAGTTGAGGAACAGATCTCTTGCAGGGACTTTTCCAGAATGATGTTCACCTTAGTCATGTTCTTCTGAGGTACGTTATCCTTTTCATGCGCTGCATCAAGATTCATCATAGCCTGCTCAGATAGAGTTTTGCTCATTATTTCCTTATGTAGACATCATTCTATCTTCCTTCTTTGTTTGGTGAGATAGCCATTAGAACGATCTTTTCTAGGTGTTAATCGTTTAAAAAGAGCTTGGTCTAATACCAATTATTAGAGGCTATGCGTGCACCAAACATAGTATGGAGGGAGCTGATTGAGTACCAGTTCCCTTATGCAATGCAGCAAGTACAGAAGGTAAGATTTATCATGGAAAACTCCTTGTTCAAGGGATTAAAAATCACGACCTACCCAGTAGGATTTCAACTCCACTACACCGAACAACTTTAGATTACAAATTATTGTAAGCTAGGAACTTACTCCTATAATCTCTCAACCCTTACAATAGTAGCAACCTAGGAACTAATTCCCGTAGTCCCTCAACCTTTGCAATACATTGATTACAAACACCTCCACTTGACTAACTCTAGCCAAGGAAACTAATACACCTAGACTAACTCTTGCCTAGTGTACGACTCAAAGTTCTTGTGAAGACACTCTTCCAACAAACAATCTTTAAGAATTCAACTAATACAACTAAGCTAACTCTAGCCTAGTATACCACTCAAGAGCTTGTAGAAGCAAACTTGAGACTTTAAGATAGCTACACACAACTTCCTTTATGGGAAGAGTAGGATTACAGTTTTAGCGCAAATGACAAAGCTCAACAGCTTGAGAACTTGAAGTATCTTCCTTTGTGACGAGTAACCTTTCAATCTGTTGTAGCTTTGTCTTTGATGGTACTTGAATAACCTTGTGACGGCTAAGATTTTGTTGTGAATTTAGGTTTTTCAAGACACACCCAAACGACCTTGTAACATGTTGCTTTTATACTAGATTGTTGTGCAGTGAACAGTTGTTGCTTTACAGCTGTGGTTGTTGACTGTACAGACCGCTGTAGGAGTCGATTTGTATGAAGAGATCGGCTAGAGGACTGGGTTTTATTCTGGTACTCCATAGTTTAACAGTCATCAAAACATGGAATGTGACATTTCCTATCAGTAGGTCAGCTTGGGCTTTCTCCCATTTAGAATTTCATAGGGGATCTTCTTAAGCAAGGACCCGATCATCCACCTATTGTCCACATGGCAAGCAATGTTGACAGCATCAGCCAAAAAACTTTTGGACATACACTTGCTATCATCATTGTTCTGGCTATATCTTCAGGTGTCATGTTTTTCCTCTCCAAAACACTATTTTGCTGAAGTGTTCTGGGGTAGAAAAATTGTGACTTATATCATTTTCAGCACATAATTCTTCAAACTTGGAATTTTCAAACTCAGTACCATGATCAGATCTAATGCTCATCACTTGATTTCCCAACTTCACTTGAATCTCTTTCACAAAGGCCACAAACACAGAGAATCTTTCACCATTGGTTCTTAGAAATAGAGTCTAAGTGAACTTGGAATAGTCATCAACAATCACAAAGATATACTTCTTTCCTCCTCTCTTTGAACCCTTATTGGTCCACAAAGATCCATGTGGAGAAGATCTAGTGGCCTTGAGGTGCTCACTTCCTTCTTTGGTTTGAAAGAGGATTTTACCTGCTTTCTCTTTAGGCACACATCACACGCTTGTTATCTTTGAATTTGACATTTAGCAGCCCACGGACCAGGTCCTTTGCAACAATTTTGTTCATGAAAGAGAAACTTGCATGTCCTAGTCATTTATGCCATAGCTCAGCATCATCATCTATAGCACTAAGGCATGCCAAATCTCCACTATTTAATGAACCGAAATCTGCAACATAGATGTTCTTGAATCTCTTTGCTATAAGCACTACTTCACTTGTTTTGGGATTGGGGACAGTGCAAGAGCATGACAAGGACTTCACTTCACTGACACACTTAACAAATTTTACTTTAATCCATTTACTTAATAAACATTTTCAATTGCATGGGAGAGTGTCTTGACAATTTTGACAATGCCAAGAATATATCATTTCTTGCCATTTCCAAAAAAAAAACACTCCCGCCTTGGAAGGCCTTAAGTGAGAGGAACTCATCCATTCTTCCAGTCATATGCTTCGAGCAGCCACTATCCATGTACCATTTTTTACTGTCTCCTTTCACTTCAGCCTGCAAACAAAGTCACTTGTCAGATTTAGGAACCCAAACCATCTTGGGTCCCTTGTACTGATAGAATGGGTGAATTAAAATTCTTTTCGCCCATGCAGGCAGTACATTCTTCTTCTTTCGGGCACCAGGTCCCTCAACATTAGACTTCTTTCTGCAAAGTTTATATTTTTCTGCTAGGACTGAAATTTGGCTTTAAATGTATCCTTATAGTGGCCAGTTTGACCATAATGAGTGCATAGCCAATTATCAGTCATACTAACATACTTTCTATAGGGATTGTAAGGGGCTTTGGTTCTTTGAAAACCAATGCCTTGCCTTCCACTACTTTTGTACATAGCAGCAACCACATCAGAGAACCAGGTCCAGTGAAGTGATTGTCAAGATCAATTTTAACTCTTTTCATATCCTCTTGAAGTTGCTTATTTTTCTCTAGCTCGGCAGTAAGACTTATGTTAGTTTTCTTAAGTTCATTTTCAAGATCAAGGTAAGTCTCACTAGCCTCTTGTCTCCCTTTAGATGGAGTGTTCAACCATTTCATTTGTCTTTGTAACAAATAATTTTTTTCTAGTTACTTCCTCAACTTTCTCCTTCAGATCTACAACTGTGACTACCAAATCATCCCTTACTTGTTCTAATTCACCAATTTCTTCACTTAGAGTGTTTTTCTCATTAATGAGGCTATGGTACGCACCAATAAACACATTTGCTAAAGATATCAAATTTGTTTTTGAGTAACTTTTCAATTTGCTCTGAACATAAAAAAAAATTTACCTCGTTAGTCTCATTGCATCATCTTCATATTTGGCCATGAGTGCAAAGATCGACTCGCATCCTGAATGTTCACTGTCAATAGCCAGCATAGGGGTATCGCCTGCATCATCTTCAGCTTCAGATTCACTGGAGAAATCTCCCCAGGCAGCCAGAGCTTGTTTTACCAAGTTTTCAGCAGCATCCTTTCTGTTGAATTTCTTGTCAGAGACCTGGTTCCTTTTGGCCTCCTTATCAGTATTTTTGTAATAATCCTGCTTGTGAAAAGGCATTCTTTGATGAAGTGTCTAGGCTTCCCACATTTGTGATAGCAATCATTTCCTCTAAAGTTCCTACTAGAGCTTTCTTTCTATGGGATCCTACCATTTCTTTAATTCATCTTATGAAACTTTTGAGTGAGGTATGCCATCTCAGATTCATCACTGCTTGAGTCACTTTTAACAGCTTTGAGAACCAGGATCTTCTCCTTCCTTGGCTCTTTTCTTTCAAGATCCTTATTTTTCCTCATCTCATAAGTCTTAAGATTCCCAATAAACTCGTCAATAGTCAGTGTATGCAGGTCATTGGCTTCATTGATAGCATTAAGTTGCTTTCCCATGACTCTGGCAGAACATAGAGTATTTTATGAACTAGCTTGTTGGTCGGAATAATTTCTCCAAGAGAATGAAGCTTATTGATTATGGAGGTGAATCGAGTGTGCATATCATGGATAGACTTATCTTTTTTCATTTTGAACAGCTCATATTCAGTGCTAAGCAGATTTATTTTAGACTGCTTTACCTGAGTGGTTCCTTCATGTGCTGTTTGAAGAGCTTCCCATATTTCCTTAGCAGATCCATAAGATGAAACACTATTATATTCATCTGGCCCAATGCCACAAATCAAAGTCTTCTTTGCCTTGTAGTTCTTCTTAATGGTTTTGCTGTCAGTTTCAAAGTACTCTGTTCTTGTTTTGGGACTCACTTTGAACTCTCCGAATCAGTTTTCATGGGATCAAAAGGACCATCACAGATGATGTCCCAAATCTCTGACTCCTCATCCATAATATTATCATGCATCCTTGTCTTCCACCACCTATAATAATTTCCATTAAACCTTGGGGGTCTTGTTTGAGATTCTCTTTCCTCGAGATTTGGTGGAGCGACCATGAAGAAGATCCTTTCTAGGTTTTAACCTTTTAGAAAGTGTCGTACCCCATTTTAACCGGGTCAATTTAGGGTACAACATATTGGTGATTCCTATTTATTTTGTTTTAAGGAGTCGCCACCTAATTAATTTAACGATGAATTAGGACACCTAGATGTTAACTAAGGTAAAGTTAGAACTAAACCTCCGTTAATAGTCTGCTTAACCAATGTGATTCTAGGTAAGGGCTCTATATTATCCTAAAGGGAAGGGGTTAGGCATCCTTTAGAATCCGCTAACTACGGTTATCCGACCAAACTTAGGTTAATTAATTAAGACTAAAGATATTAATGTGGCATTTTAAAGTTTTAAGAAAAATGGCTAAAGAATGTTGCTAACGTTTTAAAGGAAAACATTATAATGTTATTTAAAATAAAATTTACAGAAAACAGTGACTTGCATAAAACATGATTTTAAATGTTATTAAAATAAACTTATAAATGTTGCTAATGCTTCAAATGGAAGTATAATAATCCCATTCAGAATAAGATTTGTGAAATATGATAATTCGCATATAAGCAGAAGAAAATGCGAGTTTATGCAATGTTTTAATAAATATTTAAAACGAACTAAGCGATGAGGTATTAATAGACTTTAAGTTTTAGAAGTATGAATAAAATACAAAATAGCTAATAGATTTTCTTTATCCATTTTATTATCTGTATTAACTATGTTTAATTAAGAATACGCGTGATTGACTCAAAACTTGAAGAGTAATTTAAAATATGTTTTGAATTTACATTTACATATTAGTGATGTTTTGAAATTAAGATAATACGAATATGATTCCTTTAATTCGAAAATATGAATTTATACTATCAATTATTCTAAAAGTAAATGTTATGGATACTATAAATAACTTTAATATAAAAAGAAAAAAAATGAAATTTATGGAATTAATTATGATCTCCCTTAAACTAACTACCCATTACTAAAACTAACCTACTAATTCATTAGTATTATTCTAAACTAAGAAAACAAAAACAAACAAAGAGTTAGTTGCATAATACAAATTAAATGTATAAAATAAAATTAGGAGCAAATAACATTAAATGGGCTCTGCCCATTTTGGAACTGCTAGGATTTGTTTGCTGCTGTTGGGCTTTGGCCCAACAATCTCTTTTTTTTCGCTGTAGACTGTCGTTGCCGTATGGGCCTCGGCCCAAAATTATTTTACGCAACTGATGGGGCCGACTCGATAAGAGGGTTTCGTTGGGCTTTTAGCCCAACATTGAATGCGGAAGAAGAACGAGTCTCTCGGACTCGTATGCGGTGGTCATGCATAAAATGAAAGGAAAGAATTAGTATACGATCAATAAGGTTAAACATGTAAAAATACGAATTCAAAACGGATTGTGTATATGCTGTGTATAATTTATGTATAATTCCAACAAAGATGTATACTGATACTATGGAATATATATAAAGCTTAACTAATATACCACTGCCTGTGTTCTAAAACACGGGAAACACAAAGAAAAAACACAAACTGCACGACAATCCCCTTATGTTTCTCAAATTTTATCCTTGGCATGGTTTAACCCAATTCAGAGTTTCTCTATTAAACAAAATAGAAGGCTCGACCAAACAGTAAACTCCAATAAACAGGCAGAAATAGAACCTCAGAAATATTTACTCCTATCATATTCTCAATGGATTTTCGGAAAAGCCAACCAAAATCTTGGAGAAATATGCTGGAAAGTGTGGGGTTGTTCGATTCATACGCTAGTTATACGGAAATTATAATGCATGGATTGTTTATGTGGTTAAAAATAATGAAGGGATTGTCATACAATGAACAGTGATGTAGAGACTGTTATACGATGAATAATAATAAACAGAACGTTATGTAGTACCCTTTATAGTGACACAACTTGGTTATTGACTAATCATATGAGATCTCACTCATGGTTATGTAACTGAGACTATCCTACGACCAGTTGTTAACAGAAAATACTTGATCGTTTATTAGAAGTTCCAAAAGATCAAAGAAGGCTATTATTAATGAACAAAACAAGGAAGGCTAATGGTCGTTTAACTGCTCCTCATATGAAGCTTCAAACCACACGACTGAATATGTATTCCGATTTTAAGATTGTCACTTCATGAACTAACTTGTAAATTGAACTCGTAGACAAGTCTTCTTCTTTATATAGAAATAGTTCATCTTAAATTACTCTACCAACAAATTCAGATTCCAAAATAAAAGGGAAAACTGAAACTCCGGATCATTTGTTGAGGAGACAACTTGAAAATCACTTGATACGAATGGAGTCTCCAAAGCATAAGTCTCAAAGAAACAGAATCCAAAGATTGTTACTTAAACTAGAATTGTTTGTTAAATCGCACGATACGAAAGTAAAACAACTGAGAAAGAAATCTAGAGTTATAGCCTCTTACTCAAACATGAAAAGATAACATCTATCCTTAAGATATTAACAGTATATGAATCTGGCGTATTAAGATCCCTTTTTTTTTTACCACACTCCTGGCTATAAAAAAGAATCAAAAAGTTAACTTTCACGACATTAGCAAAATACAAACACGTATTTAATCACTATAATACCAGAGAAAAAGTCTAATTCTCTTATCATTTTCGACACAAAGCAGAACACAAATATACTTAATTATCATAATAAAAATTATTTATGTGACATCCATTTGAAATTGAAGTAAATCAAAAGGAACAAAAGTGATAGAGAAGAAACACGCACGGCCATAAACTTGTCTAATGGTAAGGGTATACATCAAGCAAAGTAACAGGGCACTAACATACTTCAATTTTTTTCAGAGGAACCACTTTCAACAAAGGAAAACAACACTGTCATGGGCTTCAACATACTCAAATAACACACACACACACATATGCATACATGCTTGCTTAATTATAAGGCTGTAAATATGATTAATCAAAGATTGAGTTAAGTGGCAAAGAAAACAGACCAATGTTTAACTAACATACACTTAGCAAAGCCTACTGGTTGCTTATTTTATTCATTTTTTTTTTCAATATTCCCCATAAGATGACTGAAAACCACAAACAAATAAATTTCTTTTCTTTTAGCGAGACAATAACGATTCTCAGACGAAGGACTTCTTTCTCAATTCATTTCATCCCTTTGAGCCATTTTTAACTTAAGCCATCCATAACATTAACACAACATTAATATGCAGACCTAACTACACACGGCTAAATCACAATATTACCTAAGTAAACTTGTTCAGGCTAACTCTCCACAGAAAAGGGTAATGCACACAAATACAACTAACAGGTCACATAATCTAAACTCACGCGCGATTAATCCAGTGACAAGCGAACCAAAGTCGACTTAAAGCACCAGGCTAATCTAAATTTGTATATAAAACTAAAACAATCACAGAATTAAACTGAACAGGACGGAACATGCTTAATTCAACTAGAATAACTACAAACAAAAATAAAAACTAAAGTGCAACTAAGCAAACAAATCACATAAACGGTTTCAAACACTCAAACAAATACTAAAACAACTTAAAGGAGGGAAATTTACCTTCTTCGGGTGCAGCGAATCTGAGGTGCGAGGGGTTCTCGGATCTATACTCGTAACACCACAAATCCCGAATTCGCACACACTCGAACTTGAACTAATTCCCGAGATAAAACGAAAACAAAAAAAAAAGACTGAGAATCTTTTAATCGATATCAACAAAGAATCGTGACTGCTAAATAGTATTTCTTAAGGGGATTTTTTTTGGGGGTTCGAAAGCTTCAGTTCTTGGGGGAATTTCCTGAATAAAAAAAAATCTCCCCGTAAACTGATTTGGAAACCATTATTTATAAGGCGAAATCTATGGGTTTTTTTTTGTGAAGAAGAGAGAGAAGAGCGTGGGGGGAACAGAGGAAAGTGGGGAACAGAGGGAAGTGGGAGCGGGGTGTAGGCGGCGGTGGTGGGGAATGACGATGGAAAAGAGAGAGTAGGGTAGAGAGGGGGAGCGGCGGTAGGGAGTGAAGAGAGAGGAGAGAGAGAGCTGAAGGAAAAAAATGATTGAACGGATCCGGGTCGGGTCTAAATGATTTAATGGACTGGGTTGGCTAAAATATGGGTTGGTTGGGTAAATATTTGGGCTGAATTTTATGAATTGATCCGAAAAATAGTACGGGTTCTAAAGAGACCCGTTTAAAATTAATCATATACTGAGTGTGCTAAAATATCCCCTAATATAGAGTATGTGTTTATTAATATTTAGATGAAAATAAAATGACGCCGTAATAGTCGGGTGATAATATATTTGAGATTCAACAGTGATTAAACGCTATTATTAAATTACGCGAAGATAAATGTGATGCGTGTGCATAAGCTGGTAAAATGCCAAAATAGATAAAAATTGTGAATTAAATAATAATAATAATAATAATAATAATAATAATAATAATAATAATAATAATAATAATAATAATAATAATAATAGTAATAGAATAATGAAACGCTGGTATTGATAAAAGGCTAATAATTATAGTAAAATATAAATATATTTTAATTTTCCAATAAAATATTAGAAGCGTAAATAGGTATTTCGGAGGAGAGGCGGGACAAAATTGGGTGTCAACAACTTGTCCCTCTTTGCCCGGTAATGATGAAAAGAATTGTCGGGCAAAGACGTTGACTCAGTAGCCTATTTTGTCCTGGCTAAAGGAAATTTGAGAGGATTATAGCCGAACTCCGGTCTCCGAGTTGCCTACGTATCTCGGGCTGCACGAGAATCAGGCCGAGTGTAGTTCTGGGATAACTACGACACCTTATGACTAACGAATCCCGATTGGCGCGAATCTTTGCAAAATTGTCTCAGTGTCGAATTATGATGACACTGGGTATTATGATAGAACTTGGGAATTCTGAAAACTGAATTGCTGGAATGCAAGAGGAATATTTGGGGGTGGGAGATGAGTGTTCGAGGTAGATCCTTGACCCTTGTCCAGAAATCTGATTATCCTTCCCAACAAATTGTCCCAGTTCGCTGCCGAAGAAATAGTTCCACGAGTTGATGTGTGACCCCAACTTTAATATTGTCAAAAGCCACAAGCTAAAAACAATTGTTAGCAATAAAGAAATATATGTGTAAATAAGACAGGGTTGGAGAAGTTTACACTTGTAACCCCTGTTTGAAAGTTGAATCCGTAACATACTTTGGAGATTAAATTTATGGCTTCCACTTGAAGAAGAATTAAGTCGACATTGATATCCACTTTAACGAAATCTAAATCCACATCCACGTTTGTTTTAAGGAAATCTAAAATATAAATCCACATCCACTTCCACTGTACAAAAAATATAAATCCACATCCACTTCCGCGGTGTAAAAATATAAATCCACATCCACTTTCACGGTACAAAAATATAAATCCACGTCCACTTCCACGGTACAAAAATATAAATCCACGTCCACTTCCACTGTACAAAAATATAAATCCACATCCACTTCCACTGTACAAAATATAAATCCACATCCACTTCCACCGTACAAAAATATAAATCCACATCCACTTCCACTGTACAAAAAATATAAATCCACATCCACTTCCACTGTACAAAAATATAAATCCACATCCACTTCCACTGTACAAAAAATATAAATCCACATCCACTTCCACGGTACAAAAATATAAATCCACGTCCACTTCCACGGTACAAAATGTAAATTCACGTCCACTTTCGTGGTACAAAAATATAAATCCACGTCCACTTTCGTGGTACAAAAAATATAAATCCACATCTACTTCCACTGTACAAAAAATATAAATCCACATCCACTTCCACGGTACAAAAATATAAATCCACGTCCACTTCCACGGTACAAAATGTAAATCCACGTCCACTTTCGTGGTACAAAAATATAAATCCACGTCCACTTTCGTGGTACAAAAATATAAATCCACATCCACTTCCACGGTACAAAAATATAAATCCACATCCACTTCCACGGTACAAAAATATAAATCCACATCCACTTCCACAAATTTTGTAATGCAAGAAAGATAAATCCACGTCCACGTCCACGTCCACAATGTTTATAATGTAAAAAGATAAATCCACTTCCACGTCCACAATATCCACATTGCAGAAAAATAAATCCACGTCCACTTCCACAAATTTTATAATGTAAAAATATAAATCCACATCCACGTCCACATCCACGAAGTCATTCGTGTGAAAAATGATAAATCCACGTCTACTTTCACAAAATTTATAATGCAAAAAAGATAAATCCACGTCCACGTCCACGTCCACAATGTTCATAATGTAAAAGATAAATCCACTTTCACGTCCACAATATCCACAATGCAGAAAATAAATCCACGTCCACTTCCACAAAATTTTATAATGTAAGAAATATAAATCCACTTCCACGTCCACATCCACGGTAAAAATATAAATCCACATCTACTTCTACAAATTTTATAATGTAGAATTTCATGTCCATGTCCACAAGATGCGTAGCATGTAAATTTATATCCCCGTCCATTTTCACAAATTGTATAATGCGAGAAAGATAAATCCACCTCCACGTCCACATCCACAATGTTTATAATGTAAAAAGATAAATTCACTTCCACGTCCACAATATCCACCATGCAGAAAATAAATCCACGACCACACAATCTACGATATTGAAATATAAATCCACGTCCACTCTCACAATTTGTAATGTATAAATGTATATCCACGTTTATGTCCACATTCACAAAGACATTCGTGAAGAGATATAATTCCACATCCTAATTCATGTCCCGTTGTGACGTAAGTTAAATCTACAATTGTCCCCACGATTTAACATATGATGCAAGATTTCGATCCTGTCATCTCATTAAATACTACATTCTAAAAAGAACTTGTTAGCGACTTGAAATAAATAAATATGTATGAAGTGATGATAAAGTTGAGGAATTCAAACCGATAACAGGTGACCATGTCCGTATCCACTTTGAAGAAGGTTAACTCCACGATTATGTGCCCTTGATCCATCGAGAAATGCCACGAGCTAAAACAACCATTAGCGGTAAGAATATGTAAATAGCTGGGTTTGAAAGAATTACGCTCACAGCCCTTGGTTGAGAAAATAAATTCGTGTCCACTGTTGCGATCAAAATTTCATGAAAAATGGAGCAACATCCACCGTTTAGCGCAAGCTAAATTTACATCCACATTGAAGAATATTTGCCTTTCTTAAAGAAAGCTAACTCTTTGTTCACGTCCATAACTAAAATTTGAGGAAGAGTCAAATATGCTCCATATCTATGCTAATTGAAACCTGTCTCATCAAAGAAAAATTATGAGTTTATAGAAAATTGGTTGACTTGTGCTTGTTGGGGAACTTGGTCCTAAATTGATTCTTGTCCCGGTCGTGTCCACGTTCTTCAAGGCCTCACCACATATTTTTCTTTGCCAAGGAGTTTCAGTAATAAGTAATAAAGGATGTCTTCTGAAAATAAGAGTAATGAGTTTTGGATGACTTTGAAAAGGAATACTTAGTGGCTCTGAAAATGATTGTGAAGATTCGAATTCAAACTTATCAACACTTTTAGAAAGATATGGGCGAACTTCATTTAAAGTTGTGGAACATTTAAGACCACTTTTGTGCTACTTCTAAAAAAATTGCCCAGTTTCTTGTTCTAGAGGCGCTTGGTTCTAAACAGTTGAAAAGTGAGAAGTTATAATGAAATTTTTTGAAAGCGATTTGACCGATTTCAAAATTTTGTCCCAGTTTCAAGATACTAGGACACATGTCTTTAAACAATGGGAAGACCAAAAATTTATACAAAAATCTTTATGTATATTATAGGGACTAAAATGGTTGGACAAACCGAAGATATTGAAAATTTAAAATAGAAGGGTCGAACCCGCCTCGGGTTGCCTACGTATCCCAAAGGAATCAGGCCAGACGTAGTTCGTGATTAAAAATAAAAACTTTTGAGTTTTTTTTTTTAATAAAAGGTGGGTCGAACCCGACGTGGGTTTCCTACGTATCCAAAAGGAAATCAGGCCACACGTAGTTCAAACATACAAACAAAGACACTGAAATATTTTGAAAAGAGTGGCCGAACCCGATATGGGCTGCCTCCGTATCCAAAAGGAAGTCAGGCCAAACGTAGTTCATTACCCACAAAACAAAGACACCGAAATATTTTGAAAAGAGTGGCCGAACCCGATATGGGCTGCCTACGTATCCCAAAGGAAGTCAGGCCAAGCGTAGTTCATTGTAACAAATGACAAAGTCTTAATTTAGAAAGGCCGTAACAAAACATAGAGGCGACATGACAAAAAGAAACTAAAGGTTCTAGCTTATGCCTTCGGCCTATTACAAAAGGAAATTTAAACTTAAATTACTGAAACTCCCGGCGAACCGGGGCTAAGATAAAAGTCCAATTCTTCAACTCAGGTCCTGGCTCGGCAGCCTATAAGGTCAGTGTTTTAGCAAAGTCTTCGATTACCCTAGCATGATCATCTTCATCTTCCACGAACAAGTTCTTGATCCCTTCCACAATATCATCATAGGCAACTTCAACAGTCGCATCTGAAGTTTTGGAGACGGCAGGTTTTGAGAAAGTTTGATCAACGGTAGGAATGGGTTTTGGCAAGAAAATCTCCTTTCCTTTATTCTTTCGTGCTTTCTTCACTTCTTCCTCAGTTAGTTCATATCCCAAACCAAATGTAAACTGTTGCGTAGGGAGAACTACAGGCTCAACCCGCCAATTTAATGTCTTCCCTAACCCAAATCCAGGTTGGTACCCATTTTTCAGCATTTCTTTTGCAACCATGATTGCGGCGCATGACATTTTTTATTCTTGAGTTTGACACACTTCACCCACTTTAGTAACATTCACAACCTCCCAAGCATGGTAAGTTGTTCCATCAAACCCTCCTGTTGCTTCGATGAATGGGATGGATTGTTCTCGATAGATAGACGTGTCACCTTCTCCATGTATGCATATTTGTTGTTGATCCCACTCAAATTTGACAGTTTGGTGCAAAGTAGATGGTACAGCTCCAGCCAGATGGATCCACAGTCTTCCTAACAGCATGTTGTATGTCGTGGAGATATCAAGTACTTGAAAATCCATAATGAACTCAACAGGTCCAATTAGCACATTCAACTCTATTTCTCCAATAGGACATCTTTGAGCCTCGTCAAATGCTCAGATATTCATATCACTTGTCTTAAGCTCGCTAATATTATATCCGATCTTCTTCAGACTTGTTAGTGGACAAATGTTAAGTCCCGAGCCCCCATCAATCAACACTTTAGACACAAACATGTTACGACACTTGACAGTTATATGGAGTGCTTTGTTGTGACTACATCCCTCTGGTGGCAGTTCTTCATTATCGAAGCTGATTCAATGACTGTCAAGCACGCGCCCAACTATTCCAGCTAACGTCTCACTAGTTTTTTCGCTTGGAACATATGCTTCACTCAAAATTTTCAAGAGTGCATTTCTGTGTACATCCGAACTCAAAAGCAAAGAGAGAATAGGAATCTGGGCATTGGTTTTTTTCAACTGATCCACAACTGAGTACTCACTGGCCTTAATCTTCCTCAAAAATTCTTCTGCCTCAGCTTCTGTCATGACCCTTTTGGGAGGCACATTGCTTTCTTTAGTTTGCCTCAATATAGCTCTTCAGGGGTATAGCACCTTCCGGACCTGGTCATTCCTGACGTCTTAGTCTTGTCAATGATCGTTTCCTTTCCTCGACATTCCATCACAGCTTGTTGATAATTCCATGGTACGGCTTTGGTATCGAGCACTGGTAACTAATTTGGTGCTTGAATTACTTTCACAGGTGTTGATGAAGCTCCTAATATCTCGATAGGTACAAAACCCCTTATCACTATAGCCGGAGAAGCAACGGCTACAAGACCATGATCTTCCACGCTATCCATAGGCACTATGAATTTGGCTGGATCGTCATCATTTTCATCTATTCCAATCATATTTATCGTGGCCCCATCATGGGTCGGGAGTGGATTGTTAACCATATTTGGTGCCGGTTGTTTGACCATGATCTGTTTTGCTTCAATAAGATCTTCAACCTTATGTTTCAATGCGTAACAGCGATCAGTGGAATGGCCTTTTACCCCCGAATGATATGCACATGTTTTAGTGGGATCAAAACCTCTAGGTAGTGGATCTGGAATTCTACCTTCCACAGGATACAATAAGCCTGAAGCTTGCAGTCTTTAAAAAATAACGCTCAATGTCTCTCCTAACGGTGTAAAATTACGGAAAGGTCTATTTGGGCGAGGTGCGGATGCATTGTTTAGATGATGAGATTGTGATGGTGGAGCTTGGTGTGTTGGTGGTCGTGGAGCTCGGTATATTGGTTGTGTGTTGTAGACGGGGTAGGAAATTTGTGGTGATTGAGGTTGGTAAGATGACAAAGCTTGGTTGTATGGATGTGACGAATGTTGAAAATATTGTGAGTGGAGAGCATTAGACTAGTACCGCGGAGGTGGTTGATGGCGGTACGAGGTGCTTCCCAGAGCCATTACCGCTGTCGTTCCCTATTCTTTTCTCTTTCCATTTCCGAGAGCACCAGTTTGTATGGCCTTACTAGTAGACTGCAATGTTGCTAGACTTGTTATTCTCCCTGTCTTAATGCCATCTTCGATCATGTCCCCAGCTTTGATCACTTCTGCAAAAGTTTTTCCGCCCATTGT
This sequence comes from Lycium barbarum, assembly GCF_019175385.1. Lineage (NCBI taxonomy): Eukaryota > Viridiplantae > Streptophyta > Magnoliopsida > Solanales > Solanaceae > Lycium > Lycium barbarum. The sequence continues at coordinate 118,806,568 of NC_083345.1, read as the reverse complement.
CACCAAACGTTCATAGTACTCCGGTTCTAGTGCCTGAATGAAGAAAGTAACCATTTCTGTTTCCTCCATGGGCGGGTGTACCCTAGATGCTCCTCCCTCCACCGTATAGCATATTCTCGGAATGATTCGGTTGACTTCTTCTTTAATTTTGTAACTGAGATTCTGTTAGGAGCGATCTCAACATGAAACTTGTAATGATCCACAAAAGCATTTGCCAAGTCATCCTAAGTACGCCATTTGGTTGTATCTTGCTTGGAATACCATTCCAAAGCTTTTCCACTCAAACTCTGATTAAATAGATTGACTCTTATCCCTTCGTTCTTCCCCACACCAATCAACTTTTCACAATAGACCTTCATATGGAAGAAAGGGTTTCCCAACCCATCAAACTTCTCAAATTTTGGAATCTTGTAACCTGGTGGAAATTCTACCTCAGGAAATGCACATAACTCTTCATATCTCACGCTTTGGTTACTACCGAGTCCACGCAAACTCCTCATGGCATCTTCCAAACTTTTGAGCTTTCTATTTATCATTTCATCATTAACTGCCCTTGCCTCATTTTCGACTTCGACATAATGATCAACATCTGTGCGACATTGTCCTTGGGTTTGTGTCATGGGTGGAGCTGTGGGATAAGTATATACCGGCGGAACTTGATGCGCATTGGTAACATCATGTGTCGGCGGTATGAACTGAGCCTTTGAAGAGGCGGCTGTAAACAAAAGAGGAGTATTTTGAGTAACTAGGTGGGCAATGGGTTCGGAATGAGCTGGTTGAGAAGTGGTAAAATAGTTTGCTTGGTTAAGTTCATCCAAATTTGGGAACGGAGGTGGCATAGGCAAAGTCTGACGAACCCCATGAGATGGAGTCATATGTGGCGGAGTTTGAGAAAATGACCGATTTTGAAGTACCATGTGACTTAGTTCAGCAACTCGTCGCTCCAGACGAGCAATGATCTCCAAATGTGTTTCTGGTTCATTAGAGGATGTGGGATCACTCGTGATCGGTAAACTAAGAGATGGCTCAGATGAACTGGTTGCATTGATCAAACTTTGCTCCATTTTAGAACGAGTCTTTTTAGTTAACCAGGTGATTAGTGATGAGTCAGAGTCTGATTTCTTGGCTCTAGACCGTGTGAAATATGGATGCTCCGCCAGTTCCCCTTAAGCACAAGTCAACCTTCTGTTTTGAAAAATGAGTTTTAAAAGAAAAAAAGATAAAACAAGAAAAGAAAAAATAAAAAAGGAAACGAGTCAGTATGGTGTAAGGACATGTTATTGAACATAAACACATTATTGCACATAATACATCGCGTTCTATAATGCAAGGTACCTCTTTATGCCAGGGGTAGGCCTAACGAACATTTGAAGGACAAACATGTCTTTTATGTATCATTCCATAACTCTTCCTAAAACTAATTTACAAGAATAATAAAAATTTATTACATGCCGGTTTAATAATACAATTCAAAGTTAATCTAAGATATCTAACACTTCATCTCCACTAATTTCTTTTAGTTGTCTTCAACCCTTCGGCATTAATTGGATGCTCCACGACAACCTGCAACAAAATGTCAGTTTTTCCTGAAATATTTATCTATAGAGTACCAGGTCCACATATTCCACATATTTGTCCTTCAAATAATGCACATAGATAGTGAATAGTGCCACTTAGAGTCATAGACTCATTTGGACATTTGGTAAGGTTGACTAATGAACTTAATACACCAAGGGTATTAAGCCTCTTAGGTTTAAAATGATGCATGTCCTTACAAGGTTTTGGTTTTCGCTCTACCCTAGGTAGACTAAGAGTGGGTTTACTGGACACAAGGTTCCCGAGCGGACTACTCGAGTGAGAAGGCTACGCGGTCACCATTATTCGGACACCCCGCGCATACGCCAACTCTCCTAAAATTTTGGATTTTTGAAGAAATTTGCGGGTGCGCAAAACACACCTCGCGTGTACGTGTGATAGTGTGAGTTCTCCAGAAATGGAGGAAATATGAACGGAATGCCAGTTTAAGGAAAGCAGTAGTATACATATTACATAAAAATGCACATAAGGAATGAAACAATAATAAAAATACTTAAAAGCATATAAAGCAACAATACAGACAAAATAGAGCAAAACAAACAAAACTTCCAACAAATTATTTATTAACCTATGTTGTTATGGTTAAGAACCTAGTTCCCCAGCGGAGTCGCCAAGCTGTCGTACCCCATTTTAACCGGGTCAATTTAGGGTACAACATATTGGTGATTCCTATTTATTTTGTTTTAAGGAGTCGCCACCTAATTAATTTAACGATGAATTAGGACACCTAGATGTTAACTAAGGTAAAGTTAGAACTAAACCTCCGTTAATAGTCTGGTTAACCAATGTGATTCTAGGTAAGGGCTCTATATTATCCTAAAGGGAAGGGGTTAGGCATCCTTTAGAATCCGCTAACTACGGTTATCCGACCAAACTTAGGTTAATTAATTAAGACAAAAGATATTAATGTGGCATTTTAAAGTTTTAAGAAAAATGGCTAAAGAATGTTGCTAACGTTTTAAAGGAAAACATTATAATGTTATTTAAAATAAAATTTACAGAAAACAATGACTTGCATAAAAGATGATTTTAAATGTTATTAAAATAAACTTATAAATGTTGCTAATGCTTCAAATGGAAGTATAATAATCCCATTCAGAATAAGATTTGTGAAATATGATAATTCGCATATAAGCAGAAGAAAATGCGAGTTTATGCAATGTTTTAATAAATATTTAAAACGAACTAAGCGATGAGGTATTAATAGACTTAAGTTTTAGAAGTATGAATAAAATACAAAATAGCTAATAGATTTTCTTTATCCATTTTATTATCTTTATTAACTATGCTTAATTAAGAATACACGTGATTGACTCAAAACTTGAAGAGTAATTTAAAATATGTTTGAATTTATATTTGCATATTAGTGATGTTTTGAAATTAAGATAATAAGAATATGATTCCTTTAATTCGAAAATATGAATTTATACTATCAATTATTCTAGAAGTAAATGTTATGGATACTATAAATAACTTTAATATAAAAAGAAGAAAATGAAAATTATGGAATTAATTATGATCTCCCTTAAACTAACTACCCATTACTAAAACTAACCTACTAATTCATTAGTATTCTTCTAAACTAAGAAAACAAAAACAAACAAAGAGTTAGTTGCATAATACAAATTAAATGTATAAAATAAAATAAGGATCAAATAACATTAAATGGGCTCTGCCCATTTTGGAACTGCTAGGATCTGTTTGCTGCTGTTGGGCTTTGGCCCAACAATCTCTTTTTTTTCACCGTAGACTGTCGCTGCCGTATGGGCCTCGGCCCAAAATTATTTTACGCAACTGATGGGGCCGACTCGATAAGAGGGTTTCGTTGGGATTTTAGCCCAACATTGAATGCAGAAGAAGAACGAGTCTCTCGGACTCGTATGCGGTGGTCATGCATAAAATGAAAGGAAAGAATTAGTATACGATCAATAAGGTTAAACATGTAAAAATACGAATTCAAAACGGATTGTGTATATGCTGTGTATAATTTATGTATAATTCCAACAAAGAGGTATACTGATACTATGGAATATATATAAAGCTTAACTAATATACCACTGCATTTGTTCTAAAACACGGGAAACACAAAGAAAAAACACAAACTGCACGACAATCCCCTTATGTTTCTCAAATTTTATCCTTGGCATGGTTTAACCCAATTCAAAGTTTCTCTATTAAACAAAATAGAAGGCTCGACCAAACAGTAAACTCCAATAAACAGGCAGAAATAGAACCTCAGAAATATTTACTCCTATCATATTCTCAATGGATTTTCGGAAAAGCCAACCAAAAGCTTGGAGAAATATGCTGGAAAGTGAGGGGTTGTTCGATTCATACGCTAGTTATACGGAAATTATAATGCATGGATTGTTTATGTGGTTAAAAATAATGAAGGGATTGTCATACAATGAACAGTGATGTAGAGACTGTTATACGATGAATAATAATAAACAGAACGTTATGTAGTACCCTTTATAGTGACACAACTTGGTTATTGACTAATCATATGAGATCTCACTCATGGTTATGTAACTGAGACTATCTTACGACCAGTTGTTAACAGAAAATACTTAAACTAGAATCCAAAGCATGTCTCAAAGAAACAGAATCCAAAGATTGTTACTTAAACTAGAATCGTTTGTTAAATCGCACGATAAGAAAGTAAAACAACTGAGAAAGAAATCTAGAGTTATAGCCTCTTACTCAAACATGAAAAAATAACATCTAACCTTAAGATATTAACAGTATATGAATCTGGCGTATTAAGATCCCTTTTTTTTTTTTTACCACACTCCTGGCTATAACAAAGAATCAGAAAGTTAACTTTCACGACATTAGCAAAATACAAACACGTATTTAATCACTATAATCAACATGTCTAATACATCATTTGTTTGAATATGAAGTAAAAATGAAGAGAAAGACAAAGATGAAAGGGAAAAGAAGAGCGCTTATTCATTCAAATTAAACACAGAACTTGAACTGATCTACCTACTTTGGACGAAACTAAATGCCAGCTGATTAAATGGCTAAACTTTTAATCCGTAAATTAAGTAAAGACCTGTTAATTAACAAGCTTAAACAACCAATAAAGTAGAAAATTGAATAAACCTTAAACAAACTTTATTGTTAGCACATACTCATACCAGAGAAAAAGTCTGATTCTCTTATCATTTACGACACAAAGCAGAACACAAATATACTTAATTATCATAATTATTTATGTGACATCCATTTGAAATTGAAGTAAATCAAAAGGAACAAAAGCGATAGAGAAGAAACACGCACGACCATAAACTTGTCTAATGGTAAGGGTATACATCAAGCAAAGTAACAGGGCACTAACATACTTCAATTTTTTTCAGAGGAACCACTTTCAACAAAGGAAAACAACACTGTCATGGGCTTCAACATACTCAAATAACACACACACACATATGCATACATGCTTGCTTAATAATAAGGCTGTAAATATGATTAATCAAAGATTGAGTTAAGTGGCAAAGAAAACAGACCAATGTTTAACTAACATACACTTAGCAAAGCCTACTGGTTGCTTATTTTATTCATTTTTTTTTTCAATATTCCCCATAAGATGACTGAAAACCACAAACAAATAAATTTCTTTTCTTTTAGCGAGACAATAACGATTCTCAGACGAAGGACTTCTTTCTCAATTCATTTCATCCCTTTGAGCCATTTTTAACTTAAGCCATCCATAACATTAACACAACATTAATATGCAGACCTAACTACACACGGCTAAATCACAATATTACCTAAGTAAACTTGTTCAGGCTAACTCTCCACAGAAAAGGGTAATGCACACAAATACAACTAACAGGTCACATAATCTAAACTCACGCGCGATTAATCCAGTGACAAGCGAACCAAAGTCGACTTAAAGCACCAGGCTAATCTAAATTTGTATATAAAACTAAAACAATCACAGAATTAAACTGAACAGGACGGAACATGCTTAATTCAACTAGAATAACTACAAACAAAAAAAAAACTAAACTGCAACTAAGCAAACAAATCGCATAAACGGTTTCAAACACTCAAACAAATACTAAACAACTTAAAGGAGGGAAATTTACCTTCTTCGGGTGCAACGAATCTGAGGTGCGGGGGGTTCTCGGATCTATACTCGTAACACCACAAATCCCGAATTCGCACACACTCGAACTTGAACTAATTCCCAAGATAAAACGAAAAAAAAAAAAAACTGAGAATCTTTTAATCGATATCAACAAAGAATCGTGACTGCTAAATAGTATTTCTTAAGGGGATTTTTTTTTTGGGGTTCGAAAGCTTCAGTTCTTGGGGGAATTTCCTGAATCAAAAAAAATCTCCCCGTAAACTGATTTGGAAACCATTATTTATAAGGCGAAATCTATGGGTTTTTTTTTTTGTGAAAAAGAGAGAGAAGAGCGTGGGGGGAACAGAGGAAAGTGGGGAACAGAGGGAAGTGGGAGCGGGGTGTAGGCGGCGGTGGTGGGGAATGACGATGGAAAAGAAAGAGTAGGGTAGAGAGGGGGAGCGGCGGTAGGGAGTGAAGAGAGAGGAGAGAGAGAGCTGAAGGAAAAAAATGAAAGGAACGGATCCGGGTCGGGTATAAATGATTTAATGGAATGGGTTGGCTAAAATATGGGCTGGTTGGGTAATTATTTGGGCTGAATTTTATGAATTGATCCGAAAAATAGTACGGGTTTTAAAGAGACCCGTTTAAAATTAATCATACACTGAGTGTGCTAAAATATCCCCTAATATAGAGTATGTGTTTATTAATATTTAGATGAATATAAAATGACGTCGTAATAGTCGGGTGATAATATATTTGAGATTCAACAGTGAGTAAACGCTATTATTAAATTACGAGAAGATAAATGTGATGCGTGTGCATAAGCTGGTAAAATGCCAAAATAGATAAAAATTGTGAATTAAATAATAATAATAATAATAATAATAATAATAATAATAATAATAATAATAATAATAATAATAATAATAATAATAATAATAATAATAATAATAGCTAGTAACTGTAATAGAATAATGAAATGTCGGTATTGATAAGAGGCTAATAATTATAGTAAAATATAAATATATTTTAATTTTCCAAAAAAATATTAGAAGCGTAAATAGGTATTTCGGAGGAGAAGCGGGACAAAATTGGGTGTCAACAGAAAGAACCTGCTCTGATACCAATTGATAGAGACTAAGCGGACAGTCCACCAAACAGTATAGAGAATCAAGTTCTCTATATGTTCCCTCGAGTACACCACAGAAATTAAATGAGACAAGATATTTACATGAAAAACTCCTTGCTCAAGGGATTAAAAACCACGACGCACCAAAGTAGGTTTTAACTTCACTAACTGAGCAACTTTCAAATTACAACCTTTGCAACCTAGGAATTAAAACTCTTAATCCCTCACCTCTTACAATTACTCTATTGTAATCTACAATACTTGACTAACTCTACCTAAGTAACCAACTACCCTTGACTAACTCTAGCCAAGAAAACTACTGACTTTCACTAAATCTAGCCAAGACAACAAAATAACAAAGGTTGAGAAATTTCTTACAATGACACCTCTTGAAAGTAGTGTAGGATTACAAACGGAGAACCAAAATACAAAAGACTTAACAAACCTAGGACTTAAGACATCTTCAATTGTTGGGATTTGGTCCTTGAGTTTGATTAAGCTTTTGTTCTTGACAGCAGTGGCAGCTACCCTTGAGAGAATATAATTTTCTGATTTGCAAGTGCTAGGTTAAACACCTTGTAACATGTTGTGTATATATTGGGGAGAATGTGAGAAGCATGTGACCGTGGATAGGGATATTTCATCTTTTGATATTGGCTTTTAGCTACAGGTTTGGCCTTTAGCAAAACTGCAGCTGTGCTACCGCGGTTTTACCAGTCGGAACAGCAGCAGTACCGCAGCCTTACTGTTGTAGTGTGTTGATTGTACTACACTCAAGGGACCTGATTGAGAACCTGGTCCCTCAAGTGTTTGTCAAATCATCAAAACACAAAATGACATAATTTATCAAATCCCAAGATAAGCTAAGTTGTTATGAAATAGACTACACATTATGCATGCTTCCATTTTATAGAGATAGAGATGGAGGAAATTGATTAAAAAGTTGACTCTTGTTAGAACGTTATGTTGAAGATTTTTTTTTTTACTCTAAAAATATCGCCGCACCCGTACCTATCTTCGAGAATAAATAGTTTTTTAGAGGATATCCAGCATGTTGACACCCGATTTTGTCCCGCCTTCCCTAAATATTTATTTACATTTTCTAGCATTTTGGAAATTTAAGAAATAATTATTTATATTTCACTATAATTATTAGCTTTTATTAATACCGCAATTTCATTATTCCGTCATTATCTTTTACTATCGTTACTACTACCATTACTATTATTTATTACCAGTATTATTATAATTTGCGTCTCAGCATTTTTACCACCTTATGTATACGCATCGTATTTATTTCGCACAATTAAATGATAGCGTTTATTTATTGTTAAAATGTTATTGCACGGCTATTACAACGTCATGTAATTTTATTACCTGAGCACTAATAATTACATATTTTACCTGTGTGAGCTCGCTCACATTGCCGGTCCCAAGCCCGGATAAAGGAGGAGGGTTGCCGAGGGTCAATCGGAAACAGCCTCCCTACCCAGGTAGGGGTAAAGCTGCGTACATCTTACCCTCCCCAGACCCCACTATTGTGGGATTACACTGGGTAGTGACCATCCACTCAGTAGATGATTAATTAAAATAGGTCTTTTATTTAAATTTAGAAGTCAAACTATTTCTTTCACTCAGCCCGTATTTTGATCCATCTGACCCAAATCAAAGCCCAATCAACTCATAAGCATTTTTTGGACCAGCCTATGTTTAAAAAAAAAATCAGCCAAACCAACCCAAACCCCCACTCTAAATTACCCAGTCCATTATTTAAACTATACCCAGCCCATACCCACTAACCTACCCGACCCGACCCATTTTTTAATTTAACAAAGGAAAAAGGGTTTCCTTCATCTTCTCTTTCTTTTCCTTCACGTCGCACCCCACCCACTTCTTCGTCTCTCTCTTTCCCTTCCTCTCTCCTCCCTCATCTCCCCTATCCTCTCTTGTTCCCCCCTATCTCTTCCACCTCCTTTTGTCCCCCCCCCCCCCCCCCCACGCTCACTGCCACCCCCATTCCCTCTGTTCCCCACACGTCTCTCTTTTTATTCAACACAATGCAAAGCAAAACCCTATAAATAAGGGTGTTTGAATCGTTTGAGAGGGGAGTTAAAAAAAAAAGGCCCGGGAATCGCAAAATCCCTTCCAAAACCAGAGCTTGAATCGCAAAATCCCCCCTGAAAATTAAGTTCTGAAAACAAGTTTTCCGTTGGCGAAATCTCATGAAAATAACAAATTTTCTGATGGTGGAAATCCCCTGAAAATATTGAGTTTGCCAACCGCCTCTGTTTTCCCCTAAAATATTAGCCCACTGTTTTCTTAATATTCAAAGTGTCGAGCCATTTTTTTTATTTTCGCATTTTTGTCTTGTTATTGTTTCGCATCCGAGTCTACGCAAACTCAGAGATTTGAAGTGTTCAGCGTAGATCGCAGGCCCTGTACCCACTTCGCTGCACCCAAAGCAGGTAAATTTCCTACCTTTGATTTATTTTAGTATTTGTTTGAATGCCCTGAACTGTCTAGGTGATTTGCCTGTTTAGTTGCGTTTCAGCCTGTCTGCAGTTATGTTAGTGGTATTAAGCATGTTTGGTCCCGTTTAGTTTAGTTTTTGTGATCATGTTGGCTTCATATGAAAGTTTAGATTAACCTCGCGCTTTGAGTTTACATTTGCTGGGATGTCACTGGATTAATCATACGTTAGTTTAGATTGGGTGACCTGTTAATCGTGTCTGTTAAGCTTGTCGAGGGAACCCCGCATATATGAAAGGATTTGACACAATGTTTAAAGTTTGGCATGTTATTTTATTATATTAGTATATTTTGATCAGATTAGTTGTATCTAACCATGTATCATGCCCAGCTTGCTAGTATATTTGATATTAACTTGCCTTCCAACATGTTTGGTTCACTGCTTGACTTAATCATCAGATCAGTATTATGTTACTTCCCAATTTAATTTCAACCTTGCTTTGAGATTTGCTGTCGTGTGTTTAAATATTTTTACATTCTTAGTGTGGTTTGATTCAATTTAAACTCGTCCATAACTGCTTAGTTCGCTCGTTTTCAAGTCTGTGTTTAATTTGTGGAGTATAGGTTGGATTTGTGATTGTTAAAGGGCTGTGAGCCATTATGTATCTAGCATAAGGACTGTTTGCTAATGGACTAGTTGATTTTACGAGATATGCCACATCTCGGCCTAATTTGAGTTCGAACTTGAAGTTTGTCAACTAGTAATGATCAATGATATGTTAAACTGTAGCATGATATTGTATGTTTAAAATACTAATTTAAAAGCAAGATCTGAGTCATTTAGATTAGGTCGGATGTCTTTAAGGTTGTTTATAATGAGTATTTGGGTAAAGATGCTTAGATTTGACTATGGGCTAATATGACAAACCTGTTTCAAGTTAGATATGGATGTTGTTAGCTGGAGAATTCCGTGAATATGCTAAATATGATATAAACGAACTAGTCCTTTGTATGATTTCCCCCATGCAAGCATTCCTTAAAAAAAAAAACATAATCAGCCCTCTGTAAAATGGTATAACTTCAGTCTGGTTTATGGGATTAGATGCTGTCTAGGCCTTAACGACTGCTGAAATTTTTCTAAAAAAGGTTGAGTATAGGATTGTTGTTGGATTAAAATGAGAGCATAAGGAATGGACCAGAATCAGCAAACTGTCGATTTTAGTATTATCCTGTGAGAAGTGATGAACAGCTAACGTTATGCCGGATATTTGATTAGTACTTTTGCATTTAAAGCCTTAACAATATTTATAAACATTATTTCAAATAGCATTATTATATGTTTCTTTAAAACTTTAGTAACATTATAAGCCATTTTCTCAAAATTTAAGCACCTTATTTAACCTTAATTAATTAACCTAAGTTTGGCCGGATAACCGTAGTTAACGGATTCTAAAGGATGCCTAACCCTTTCCCTTTGGAATAATATGGAACCCTTACCTAGAATCACACTGATTAAGCAGACCTTTAACGGAGGTTTAGTTAGCTTTACCTTAGTTAGTAATTAGGTGCCCTAATTCACCTTAAAATCAATTAGGTGGCGACTCCTTAAAATAAAACAAATAGGAATCACCAATATGTTGTACTCCGCTTCAACCCGGTTAAAATGGGGTATGACACAGCATACACCCAATTTTTTTTTTTTTTTTAATAATCTAAGCAACATACATTGAAACAGTAGCAGATGTATTGAGGGTACAGTTCCTAGGTTCATATATCTTTATAAAATTGAGCTCAGTTGGTTTTTCATTTTCCTCATTTTTTGAGCGAAAAACACGATCAAACTCAATTGGTTTTATTTTTATTTTTTATTTTTTTAAAAAGGGGGATAAATTTTGGCTTAAATTTCACTATTATTACTTCTTATAATTGTTACAGTAATAATAAAATAATAATTTTTCCTCCGTCCCATTTTTAGTGACAAAGCTCATTGTACAGAAGCCAATTTTTTTTTTCCGCAACTAAAGGAATATTTTATTTCAATCACCAAGTGAGAATTACATAACATGGGAGGACATAACCAATCCAACCCTTCTAAAAACCCCATACACCAGTCTAGTAACCTACTGTTATCATCCTTGCACTATCCAATACTAATTTTCTACCTACCAACAGACCAAACATCCTAATTTCCGGGGGAACAAATATAGCTAAACATAGCTTGACTATATCGCACTCTATTACAAATATGTAGCTTCATTTACCGCAATAGATGGTACCCTTGTGCAACTTGCTGCTTGAATATCCTCTTGTTTCACTCAATCCATGCGCCATACACCACATTAGCCAAGCTTGCCTTCAACAGTGCTCTTTTAGGGTGCTTTCCTCTGGACATCTTTTTCACCCATTGCCATTCCAGGTCCCAACTTTGAATCTGCCTATCCCATTTCAGCCATTGCAATAACCTGTGCCATAAGTCCCTTGCAAAGATGCACTCAAAAAATAAGTGCTCCCTCGTTTCCGCCATGGCATTTCATAGTACACAGTTTGCACTAGCAGTCATCCCCCAACTTATCAACTTATCCTTTGTTCTTAAGCTTCCATGTAATTCAGCCATAAGATAAAAATTTGTTTAGGCTCGGCAAAATTTTGGTATAGCAATCTATTCCAGGGGACATCCACAATCTAGCCTCTCAGCTTAGCATAAGCTATAGCAAGATGGAATTTCCCTTTATGGACAATACTATCAATGTCCCCTAGAGTTGGCCAGTACTTCCTCATTTGTATGATCTTCTTAATCATCCAAGCTACCTGTTTTGGGATTTGCAAATTGCCACCTGATTCCAAATTCTGAGATTTAATAAGTTCAAACCACCTGCTTTCTTTGGAAGACAGATTTTGTCCCATGCCACCATGGCTTTCTTAGTGATGACAGCCTCCCCAGACCACAAATAACTTCTACACATAGCTTCAATCAGCTTTATCACTTTTTGAGGCATTAGAAACAATTGATACCAATATACTTGCACTCTAAATAAGACAGCTTTAATTAGTTGGAGTCTCCCCGTATATGATAAGCATTTAGCCATCCAACTAGTGATTTTTGAAGTGATATTGTCCACCAAGGGCTTGCATTGCTGAACTATGAGTCTCTTTGTGGACAAAGGTACTCCTAAATATTTGAAAGGGAGCTCCCCTTCCTCATATCCCAACATCTCCAGTATGGACTGCTTTGTTGCTAAGGACACCCCTCTAAAATATACCTGGCTTTTGGCCATATTTTTTTCAGCCCAGAAGCCTCAGAAAACATACCAAATATGTCCCTCAGAAGCATGACAGACTTGAGATCTCCTCTAGCAAACAAGAGCAAATCATTTGCAAAGCACGGATGTGTTATGCCCAACTTTTGGCATCTAGGATGAAAATTAAACTCTGGTTCATTTTGCAGCCCACTCAAACACCTATTTAGATACTCCATTAGAAGCACAAATATATAGAGGGACATAGGGTCCCCCTGCCTCAGGCCTCTCTTAGCTTTCATAGTACTAGTCATTTCCCCATTTACCATGAATGTATAGCTTATAGTATTGATGCAAGTCAAGATCTATGTAACCATCCTCCTTGGAAATACCAGTCCTTTCAACATCTGTTCAATGAAAGACCACTCCACTGAGTCATAAGCTTTCTGCAAATCCACCTTAATGATGCATCTAAGTGACAATTGCTTCCTAGCATAGACCTTAACAAGCTCATGACTAAGAATGATGTTATCAGAGGTTAATCTGCCTGGGATGAATGCAGACTGACTATATCCCACTATCCCATCAATTACCACTTTCATTCTCCCAGAAATGACTCTTGTCACAGTATCAGGTTGAGCTTTTTTAGGCGCAAGTGTGACTAGAGTGTTGCTTGTAGCTCTTAGAAGTCTGTTGTTTTGGAAGAAATCCATTACTGCTTCATAGACATCCTCTTTGACAACTTCCCATGCTTTCTTGAAAAATAAAGCATTGAAACCATCAATTCCTGGAGCTTAATTGTCATCAATACCAAACAAAGCTTGTTTGATCTCAGATCTTGTTATAGGCTGACACAGTTCTTGCTGTTGCATTATAGTCAGTGCAGGCCCATTACCTAGGATATGCAAATTCACAGCTAGAATGCTAGAGGCAGCTGATCCTAGCAAGCTTTTGTAGAACTGTATAATCTCTTTTTCAATCTCCACATGTCTTGTAAGCACTTTTCCTATTGCATCTTTTAGGACAGATAGAATTGGAGTTTTTCATCTCATTTTCGTGTAAACTTTTGAAATAAAGTGTACCTATTTGAAAAGTACATAAAAAGTATTATTAATCATAATATATAGCTAAAAAAATACTATCTAGAAAATGTTTTTAAAAAAATCATGATCAAATATTTTTTTTGTTTTTTTAACTCCCTAAATAATAATATTAACGGTTTCGTATAAAATTTTATAAAAATTTATAGATAGAGTATGTAACAAATTAGCTTCTTAAATAGCTTATTCAGTAAGATACTATCTTATAAAATGAAACAGATGGAATTTTGAATCGGCTTATTTTGGTGCTTTTAAGCACTTTTGTAGTTTTTGGTTAAAATAAATAAAGTGTTTTAAAGCATTTATTTTTAATCCAAAACAGCAAAAATAAGTCATAAGCTAAACTTCCTAACTTATGGCTTTTGGCTTATAATTCAAAAGACATAAGCCCATTCAAACGGCCTCTTATTAATTTTTTTAATATGAAATTCAATCTTTTCTAGAAAAAAAAAAAGGAAAAAAAACTCAATCGTTATTAACTTTAAAAAGGAAAAAAAGATTATGTGATATTGACGCCTGCATACAACCAATATTAGGTTTTTTTTTTTTTTTTTCTTAATACCAAACAAGGTTTAGCCATGGAAGCCCAAAATATATGGCATTGTACAGTCATATCCAACTATAACTAACGAAATAATAGCAGAGCTAATATTTTCTTTTGAATAAAGGCTTCAATACACACAAAATGGAGAGCTCTATTGTAACGACCCGCTAGATCATTATGAGGGCTTTGACCATTTTAACCTTGTTAGTGCCTTCTCGAGAATAGAAATTAGCTTAATGAGAACTCAAAGAGTTAGAAGTCAAAAAAAATTGAAACTTGAACTGTTTGTTGTAGCGCATTGTTTGAAATCCTATATGTTCGTTTGGGGGGTGACATGGTAATTAGATCTCCGCTGGAAATTTCAAGGCCACAAGTGAGTTCGTAGCATGCTTTTATGTATATGTGCATGTTTGGTTTGTGTCAGTAGGGCCTCGGATCGGTGTTGGGATTTTGGGTGAAACACCAGAGCTCACTCGTCGATGTGGACCGTTGCATCAGTGTATTACCGTTGTAGCCAGTCTGCCATCGCGGCTGGGTGGTCGACGCTGCGGGGCTTCAAGGTTAAATGAGGCCCGCCATAGCAGGACCAGTCCCATTATCGCAGGACCGCTATAGTGAACGCCGGCCGCTGCAACGGTTGACGGGAGGCAGAAACTGTGTTTTATATTTCATATTTAGAACTCATTCCCCACAGAACACCAAAAGCAGTTCCCAAGAAAGGTGGTTTTTCTAAGTCTAGGGCATCACTCTTTATCAAGGTAAGTCTCAACCGCTATCTTCATTCATTCCATAATCGTCTTAAGTCCTTGCATCATCTAAGGTTCTTTAATGGGGAATTAAAAGGTTATAACCCTAGAATTTATGAAATCCCTGAATAATGAATGGGTTGTTGATTTTATTGTTGTTTAATCATCTAGGAGTATAGATTATCACTTCCTTGGATGAGAATTTGATTATTAATGGTGGAAAGTGTTGATTGAAACTTAGAGTTCCAATAAAAATGACAGTTGTAGCCTAAAAACTGATTGAAAAGGGTTGAATTGACTAGAAAACCCATGAAATGATGTAACATGATTGTTGGGATTAATATTAGGATGAATTCCTTCCTAATGATAGTTCACCCATTGAAAAAGGGTAGAAGTAGTGGAGTTTTCTTCTCCAAGTTGTTGTTATTGTTGACACCCAATTTTATCCCGCCTCTTCCCCGAAATATCTATTTATGCTTCTAACATTTTTTGGAAAAAAAAAATAAAAAAAAAAAAAAAAAAATATATATATATATATATATATATATATATATATGTATATTATATTTTTACTATAATTATTAGCCTTTTATCAATGCTAGCGTTTCACTATTTTATTACAATACTAATTATTATTATTATTATTATTATTATTATTATTATTATTATTATTATTACTATCATTATCATTATTATTATTAATATTATTATAACTCACATTTTTATCATTTCAACACATTTTACCGGCTTACGCACTCCCATCGCATTTTATCTTTGCATAATTAAATAATAGTATTTATTGACTGTGAATTTTTCAAAAATATTATTGCACGTCTATTACAACACCATTTTTTATTATCTGAGCACTAATAATTGCATATTTTATATGAAGTAATATTTTAACACAAATTATTTAAATAGGTCTTTTATTTAAATGTAGTAGCCCAATCAACTCATACTATTTTTCGGACCAATTCACAAAAACCAGTCCACATTTTAATTTACCTGACATCATTTTAATTCACTAGCCCATTTTAATACCCAATCCACATTTTAATTGTCCAGCCCACACCATAACCCGGTCCAGCCCACACCATAACCGGTCCGACCCATCCCTTTTCAAGATAAGGGAGGGTTTCCCTTCATTTTCTTTCTTTCCCCATCATCTCCGCCGCTTCTCCCTTTCCCGCTCCCCTCTCCACTTCTCCTCTCCCTCGCACCCCGCTCCTCTTCACTTACCCCTGCCCCCCCCCCCCCCCCCCACGCTCCTCTGTCCCCCCACGCTCACTGTCATCCCCCACTAAATCTTGTCTTCCCGCTCCTCTCAAACAAACCCTAATTCGCCCTATATATAATCGTTGTCCAAGTCAAGAAAGGGGGGATTTTCGGGTTCATAAAATTACCTCAAGAAACGGAGGATTTGGGGATTCACAAGATTACCCCAAGAAGGATTTTTGATTGGTGAAACCCCCCCAAGAACGGGAAGGGGATTTTTTCGATTCAAGAAATTCCCCAAGAACAGGTCGTTTTAGCCAAGAAATCCCCTGCAAAGTATTTTTTTTTTAGCTGTCACAATATCACAAAAATATCGAATCAAAAATACTCAAACGATTTTTTTTCGTCTGTTCTGTGGTTGTTGTGAATCCGAGTTTCGCAACCTCGGATTTGACAAGTGTTCGAGTGTATATCGAAGGCTTCGCACCCACTTCGCTGCACCCGAAGAAGGTAATTCCCCCTCTTCCTTGAAATTCATTTTTTTTCGCTATGTTTGGTGTTCGCTTGAGCTATTTTCTGCAAAATTGATTAATCTCAGCTCAATCCTCCTCAGTGTAAATTCATGTTCATTTAGTGTGTTAATCGTGTTGTTCGATGGGCGGTTAATTTAGATTAGGCATCAAACCTGTTTGTTGTTTAATTAGATACCCATGTTTAGCGTTAATCTATGTCTATATGCTTAGTTCGGCGATTAGCATACCTACTGTTTAAAATTCTGAGTCAAATAGGTTTGATGTTTGATTATGTGCACCATGTGCTGATAATGACAATCTTGAAATCATGTTACTAACTTACATATGATTAATATGTGTCCTATTTGAAGAACATGGTAAACTCGTGTTCAGTTCACAATGCTTTCATGAATAAATCTGACCAAATGGGCTGTTTTTGGTATGTTAATGATGTTGTTATTCCAATTAAGTATGCATATGTCGAACGAATTCCTGTCTAAATTATGATTTCTGGTTTGAAAAGTCCAAACTGGTTTGTAGAAGGTTCTGCAGAATCGAACTGTGATCATGATGGTCTAAAATGTGATTTGTGTATAAATGATATGCTTGCCTCCTAAGACATTTATTTGTCTTGAACATTGAAACAGAACTGAAGTTAGGGTGAATAAATAAATGTATACATCTCTTAAGTGTAAAGATCTTGTTCAACATATTTCAACAAAAACCAGTAGTCCAGTACCCCTTTTTTTAATATCAGAAATCTTATTTTTTTTTTAATCAAGAAGAATTCCTGGGAACCATTTCATCTATGGATTATTGTTGGTCCTGTTTGTATTTCCCAGATCGATGTTGTGCCTACTTCAATTTCTGTTTAGCAAGTTCTTGGTTTAAATCTTGTTGTTAATAAATATTAAACCCAATATAGCATGTGCAACTATTTAAATCACGTTGTCAGTTTGGCATGTTAATTTATTAGATTAGTATATTTTAGATCAGATTAGTTGCACCTAGCCATGTATCATGCCCAGATTGCTAGCATTTTGATATTAACCTGCCTTCCATCATGTTTAGCTCACTGCTTGACTCAATCATCATATTAGTATTGTGTCATTTTCCAATGTAATTTCAGCTTTGCTTTAAGATTTGCTATCTTGTTGTTTAAATAATCTCACACTCTTGGCATGGTTTGTTTCAATTTAAACTTGTCCATGACTGCTTTCAAGTTTTGGGTTTAGCTTGTTTGAATATGGTCGAATATGATTTAATCAAAGAAAATATGAATCAGTAGGCTAACTATGTGGTCAGGCCTAGGATGATTTGCTTATTAATCATGTATGTTGGTTAACTCCATGAACTATTAGAAAGAATGATATTAATGCTTGCTTGTTCTCTAAAATCTAGGTTGGTTGACATCTAATGAGCTTTATGTTCAGTTGTGATCTAGAAGTCTACCAATCATGTTAATATGGTTAAAATTTGTTATGATTGGTCAGCCTATTAATTGCTTATTTCAAATCTGGATTAATGGGTTGTTGGATTTGATCAGTATGGTTAAATATATATTAGGTAATGCATAAACTTTCTTGTTTGATATCATGTGTATTAAGCTCTTTGTTCTCTTTTAAAAAAAAAAAAACCTGGTGTGAATTGATTTTGACTGCTTGAGACATGTCTGAACCTGTTTAGATTAAGTTAGAGTCATTGGTGACCTAGGTGTTTGACATACAAAAATGATTTCTTTGTGGTGGGTTACTTGAGTCAAGAATTGTTCTTAAAATGTGTTGTTGTTTGGTTTCCTGTCGTAGTATCACAAGTCGCAGAATGAGCCTTCTTTTTTTAAAGAAAAGGGATTCTCGATTTAAATTTAGCATTTGTGAACCCGCAAGTTTTGAATCATCACATTTTTATCTGATCTTTATCATATTCGAAGTTGCGAGATACGCTTCCATTCCCCTTTGTTCATGAAAACTCCACTCTTTTTTTTCAGTTCCTAAAACAGTTTTGATATAAGCTTATTTTTAAGTTATTACATTCTGTTTTTTATCTTCTCTGTTGAATCTGTTGAAATTCTGAGACTGGATATTCCAAGTGTCTATTGACACTTTATATTTCAGTCGTTTGTTTAGAATTGTAAGCTTGGATTGTGGCTGTTGGTAATATATTTGCATGCCTGAATGAATTTGAGTGGTCGGATGTGTGGACTTATTTATGAAGAAGTTCAAATGTATGATCGTCAGTTGGTGTGCCTACTAATCCAGAAATAAAAGTTCAGTTCTGATTGAGCATGATATAGCGCCTGCTTCGGTCAATTGTTCCTTTATATGCTCTTACATTATAAATATACTGGGTTTGATTATCGTGCAACATCGGGAAGACGGGGCGTAAGCTTTCCAATATCAACCTTCTATACATCTTTATAAGTGCGTATACGTGAAATATACTCTAATATACGTAATAAATACATAAGTTATTCATTCCGAAAACTAGGACTGCCTTATTATTTTTGGGCCTATTTCACTGTTTTCATATTTCCGACATGTTTTGGGCCTGCCTCATCCATGTGACTGTTATTATTTCAATTGGGCTTGAATCCATTTTAGTTGGCTGTTTTGTTTAGTATTCGGGCTTCATTGCCCATTTTTATTCGTTTCATGTGTTATCGATTCTATGGCCATCCCTTCATTTCTTTGGTTGAATGTTTCATTTGTATAGGAATATTTGTCTTTAAATTTTTCATGTGTGATAACCGTATACTAATCCTTTTCCTTTTGTTTCATGTATGACCATCGCATCCGAGTCCAAGGGACTCATCCCTCCTGCATTCGGTGTTGGGCTAAAAGCCCAACGCATTATTCTTGAGTCATTTTCCCATCAGGCCTACTCGCAGCAAGAAAAACAAAATATTTGGGCCTTGGCCCATGTAGATAACAGCAGCAGCCTGTAGCAATACAGATGAAATTTCTGGGCTGAGGCCCAACAACAAATAGGTCCAGCAATTCCCAAATGGGCTGGCCCATTCGATATTTCTTTACTTCTTTTATTTTATTTTGTGTCTTTAACTTGTATTATGTGACTAAATTTTTATTTTGTTGTTATTTTCTTAATTTAGGTGAACGTTAGCAAATTTAGTGGGTTAGCTTTAGTATAATGGGTAATAAAATTTAAGAGAGAAACTCAATTAATACCATAAGTTTCATTTTCTTCTCTTTACATTAAAGTTATTTGTAGTATCTTAATATCTACTTTCAGAACAATTGATTTTTAAAATAGAATATGTTGAATCAAAGGAATTATGTTTTATTTATTACTATACCGGAAAATTAGACGTCACTAACATACAAATATTAATCCAAGTATATTTTATAAACATTTTAGATTAATTCGATCTATACATGTTTTGAGCCGAACATAGTTAAATAAAGTTAATAAGAAAGAGAAAGAAAATTCATCACCTTTTGCATTCTATTTATAAAATAGTTTAGATTAAGTAAGCAGATCCAACCATTTGAATTTTAAAGCTTCATTTACATTATTTTAAATCTTTTGCATTCTATTCATAACAAGTCTAGATTTTCTACGCCACTATACTCATATAATGTCATTTTATTTCAAGTTTAATTGGCTAGGTTTTCTCTTAAAAAGCTTCTATTTATATACAAATCGTTATATTTTGCAAGTCCCATTTTTTTAAATTTCAATTTAGGCAACCCACATAGGGTTCGACCCTCCCTTTTATTAAAAATAAAAGTCGAAAGTTCTTATTTTGATCACGAACTACGTCTGGCCTGATTCCTTTGGGTTACGTAGGCAACCCGAGACGGGTTCGGCCCTTCTATTTTAAAATTTTCAATATCTTCGGTTTGTCCAACCATTTTGGTTCCTATAAGATACATAAGGATTTTTATATAAGATTTTGGTCTTCCCACTGTTTAAATTCATATGTCTTAGTAGCTTGAAACTGGGACAAATTTTGAAATCGGTCAAATCGCTTCCCAAAACTTTCATTATAAGTTCTCACTTTCCAAATCGTTTAGAACCAAGTGCCTCCAGGACTTGAAACTGGGACAATTTTTAGAAGTTAGCACACAAGTGGTCTTAAATGTTTGACGATTCTAAATAAAAGTCCGCCCATATCTTTCTAAAAATGTTGATAAATTCAAATTCGAGTCTTCACAATCATTCTATCTATTAGAGCCACTAAGTATTTCCCTTCGAAGTCATCCAAATCTCGTTATTCTCAAAATACACTTTTATTACTTATAACTGAAACTCTCGGGCAAAGCAAAATATCTGGTGGGACATCGAAGAACGTGGACGCGACCGAAGCAAAAATCAATTCAATGGCCAAGTTCCCCAACAAGCACAAGTCAACCAATTTTCTTTAAACTCACAACTTTTCTTTGATGAGACAGGTTTCAATTAACATAGATGTGGCGCATATTTGACTCTTCTTCAAATTTTAGTTATGGACGTGAACAAAGAGTTAGCCTTCTGCAAAAGGCAAATATCCTTCAACGTGGATGCAAAGGTAGCTTGCGCTAAACGGTGGACGTTGCTCCACTCATCATGAAAATCTTGATCGCAACAGTGGACACGAATTTATCTTCTCAACAAAGGGCTGTGAGCATAATTCTTTCAAACCCAGCTATTTACATATTCTTATCACTAACAGTTGTTTTAGCTCGTGGCATTTCTCGATGGATCAAGGGCACATAATCGTGGAGTTATCTTTCTTCAAGGTGGATACGGACATGGTCACCTATTATCAGAAGTGGATTTATTCATTACACCGTATAATACGGACGTGGAAGTGGATGTGGATTCACATTTTTGGTATTGTAGAAGTGGATGGGGATCCAAATTTCAATTCAGGCACCCACCTCCGAATGCGGGTATTTTATATTTCAGTTCAGGCACCCACCTCCGAATGCGGGTATTTTATATTTCAGTTCAGGCGCCCACCTCCGAATGCGGGTATCTTATATTTCAGTTCAGGCACCCACCTCCGAATGCGGGTATTTTATATTTAGTTCAGGCGCCCACCTCCGAATGCGGGTATCTTATATTTCAGTTCAGGCACCCACCTCCGAATGCGGGTATTTTATATTTCAGTTCAGGCACCCACCTCCGAATGCGGGTGTTTTATATTTCAGTTCAGGCACCCACCTCCGAATGCGGGTATTTTATATTTCAATTCAGGCGCCCACCTCCGAATGCGGGTATCTTATATTTCAGTTCAGGCGCCCACCTCCGAATGCGGGTATTTTATATTTCAATTCAGGCGCCCACCTCCGAATGCGGGTATCTTATATTTCAGTTCAGGCGCCCACCTCCGAATGCGGGTATCTTATATTTTAGTTCAGGCACCCACCTCCGAATGCGGGTATCTTATATTTCAGTTCAGGCACCCATTTCCGAATGTGGATTCAACTTTCGAAACAGGGGTTGCAAGTGTAACTTCTCCAACCCTGTCTTATTTACACATATATTTCTTTATTGCTAACATTTGTTTTTAGCTGGTGGCTTTGAACAATATCGAAGTTGGCATCACACATCAAATCGGGGAACTTTTTCTTCGGCAGCGAACTGGGGCAAATTGTCGGGAAGGATAATCAGACTTCCCGACACGGGTCAAAGATCTACCTCGAACACTCGTCTCTAATCACAAGTATTCTTTTGCATTCCAGCAATCCAATTTTCAGAATTCTCAAGTTCTATCATAATACCCAGTGTCATCATAATTCGACACTGAGACAATGTTTGCAAGATTCGCGTCAATCGGGGTTCATTAGTCATTCAGGTGTCGTAATTGTCCCAGAACTACACTCGACCTGATTCTCGTGCAGCCCGGGATATGTAGGCAACTCAGAGACCGGAGTTCGGTCATAATCTTCTCATGTTTCCTTTAGCCGGGACAAAATAGGCTATTGAGTCAACGTCTTTGCCCGACAACTCTTTTCATCATTACCGGGCAAAGAGGGACAAGTTGTTGACACCTAATTTTGTCCCGCCTCTTCCCCGAAATATCTATTTATGCTTCTAACATTTTTTGGAAAATTTAAAAAAAAAAAAAATATATATATATATATATATATTATTTTTACTATAATTATTAGCATTTTATCAATGCTAGAGTTTCACTATTTTATTACAATACTAATTATTATTATTATTATTATTATTATTATTATTATTATTATTATTATTATTATTATTATTATTATTATTATTACTACTATCATTATCATTATTATTATTAATATTATTATAACTCACATTTTTATCATTTCAACACATTTTACCGGCTTACGCACTCCCATCGCATTTTATCTTTGCATAATTAAATAATAGTATTTATTGACTGTGAATTTTTCAAAAATATTATTGCACGACTATTACAACACCATTTTTTATTATCTGAGCACTAATAATTGCATATTTTATATGAAGTAATATTTTAACACAAATTATTTAAATAGGTCTTTTATTTAAATGTAGTAGCCCAATCAACTCATACTATTTTTCGGACCAATTCACAAAAACCAGTCCACATTTTAATTTACCTGACATCATTTTAATTCACTAGCCCATTTTAATACCCAATCCACATTTTAATTGTCCAGCCCACACCATAACCCGGTCCAGCCCACACCATAACCGGTCCGACCCATCCCTTTTCAAGATAAGGGAGGGTTTCCCTTCATTTTCTTTCTTTCCCCATCATCTCCGCCGCTTCTCCCTTTCCCGCCCCCCTCTCCACTTCTCCTCTCCCTCGCACCCCGCTCCTCTCCACTTACCCCTGCCCCCCCCCCCCCCCCCCCCCCACGCTCCTCTGTCCCCCCACGCTCACTGTCATCCCCCACTTAATCTTGTCTTCCCGCTCCTCTTAAACAAACCCTAATTCGCCCAATATATAATCGTTGTCCAAGTCAATAAAGGGGGGATTTTCGGGTTCATAAAATTACCTCAAGAAACGGAGGATTTGGGGATTCACAAGATTACCCCAAGAAGGATTTTTGATTGGTGAAACCCCCCCAAGAACGGGAAGGGGATTTTTTCGATTCAAGAAATTCCCCAAGAACAGGTCGTTTTAGCCAAGAAATCCCCTGCAAAGTATTTTTTTTTTAGCTGTCACAATATCACAAAAATATCGAATCAAAAATACTCAAACGATTTTTTTTCGTCTGTTCTGTGGTTGTTGTGAATCCGAGTTTCGCAACCTCGGATTTGACAAGTGTTCGAGTGTATATCGAAGGCTTCGCACCCACTTCGCTGCACCCGAAGAAGGTAATTCCCCCTCTTCCTTGAAATTCATTTTTTTTCGCTATGTTTGGTGTTCGCTTGAGCTATTTTCTGCAAAATTGATTAATCTCAGCTCAATCCTCCTCAGTGTAAATTCATGTTCATTTAGTGTGTTAATCGTGTTGTTCGATGGGCGGTTAATTTAGATTAGGCATCAAACCTGTTTGTTGTTTAATTAGATACCCATGTTTAGCGTTAATCTATGTCTATATGCTTAGTTCGGCGATTAGCATACCTACTGTTTAAAATTCTGAGTCAAATAGGTTTGATGTTTGATTATGTGCACCATGTGCTGATAATGACAATCTTGAAATCATGTTACTAACTTACATATGATTAATATGTGTCCTATTTGAAGAACATGGTAAACTCGTGTTCAGTTCACAATGCTTTCATGAATAAATCTGACCAAATGGGCTGTTTTGGTATGTTAATGATGTTGTTATTCCAATTAAGTATGCATATGTCGAACGAATTCCTGTCTAAATTATGACTTCTGGTTTGAAAAGTCCAAACTAGTTTGTAGAAGGTTCTGCAGAATCGAACTGTGATCATGATGGTCTAAAATGTGATCTGAGTCTATTTTTGACTGGTGGCATGGTGCCTTGTATTCATTGACATTGATATTATTGACTGATCATGTTCCATATTGACAGGTGGGCTGGAAATATGTCGCGATTCATATTGTGATCAGATACAGAGATATAAATATATAAAGGCACATTAGACAGGGGGTGAGGATGTGGCCTAGTTATGGGCTCATGATCCGAGGTTGGTTCTGGAGCTAGTGGTACATGGACACCATGGATCCGCTGCAGGTCATGATTATTTGGGAAACAATACCATTTAGCATGTGTGTACACGGTTGAGATACTTTCATTATTTTATTGCATTGCATCGGACTCGTGTTATTTCCGTTGTTTGCTGATGACTAAACTAATATCAACTCGGTGATTGATTGATAGCTGGATTTATCTTATTCTTGTGTTGGCTGATTTCTGTTGATGACATTATTTGGTTATGTGTTGTTGTGCCTATCTACCTATCTTATTGATTTTATGAACGTATGCACGATACTAGTCTTAGTTGGCTTATGATATCTACCGGTACATAGTATTTGTACTGATACTACCTTGTTGCATTTATTATTTGAGTGCAGATTGTGTTCCAGAGACATCTTCCAGACCTCATATCTACTGTGAGGTTAGTTTCCAATCATATTCGAGGGTGAGCTCCCATCCATGCCATACCGCCTGATAATCTTTCCTTATTTGGATGTCTACTTTCATTCCAGACATTTATGATTAGTTTAGACATTTATTTCATTCATTAGACAGCTTTATGCTTTAGAGTCTTTGTACGATGACTTTCGGATCTTTGGGGTTTTAACAGTTAGGACTTCCGTATTTATTTTATTTATGGCAATGATTTAAACTTATTCATGATTTTTTTGGTCATTAATTTATAATTGTTCAAATGATTAAGAAAAAGGTTAAGGGGATGGTTCACCCACTAAAGGGTTTTGTGTCGGTGCCACTCACGGCCACATGGGTCGTGACATCTATTTTGAAGAAAAATCGATGATGGAGAATTTGATTCAATCATTGAAGAACTCATGACAACTTTGTTATCGAGCATCAATTTGCAGATTTTGGAATCAACACTTATAAAAGTTTCGTCCAGAAAAAGTTACAAAACAGTAAAGCATCCACGTTTCCTTTTCTTTTTATTTTTCTTTTTTTCGGGTTAGATTTTACGGGCATGAGTGGCTAAAAGACTGCTCTATCTAATACTCCCTTTGTCCCAAAAAGTTTGTCCTCCTTTTCCTTTTAGTCTGTCCCAAAAAGATTGTCCCCTTTTTATATTTAGAAACAATTTAATTTTATGAGATGATTTACAGCTAAAAATATCTAAGGCTTGTTTTGAATCACACATTTCAAAAGTCTTTCTTTATTTCTTATACTTAGTGTCAAGTCAAAAGAGGTCAAACTTTTTGAGACGGAGGGAGTACTATTTTATATGATGACATTTGACCAAACACAAAACTTAAAGAAATAAATTAATTCGACTCTTAAATTGGTTAAAATATGGTATACTAGAGAAAACATTAAATCAAAGTTTAAATGAAGAGGATTAAATTTCGGAAAAGGGCTAAAATTATACTAATTAATACAATTAAAATAGGCTATGGGTTTAACATTCAGTCATTAGCAAATAAGGGTAGAAGTGCTCAATTATTAGACGACGAGGATAACTTTACCGAGGGCAAAAGTGTTCTATTTCTTATAGTTAAAGGGTGATTTTGGACCTTTTTCGTTTTAGAAAAGATCAGAGAATTATATTATTTAAAAAACAGACTTCATTATCAGTTATTTGTGCCTACTAGATACATGTAAACAATACTAAGACGGTCTTACATAGAGTGATTTGAATAGTTGAAATTCATATAGCGGATCTCAATGTACTCTAGATTGAAACATAGTTGATGATTAGATACGAGTGTATACAAACTATCACTTAGCTTCAAGTACCAACACTTTTCAAGAATCAAGCTACACAAACAAAAGTTTGAACTTGAGTTTTTAAAGTTCAAACTTGTGCTGAACAAGCCCGAGCCTCTCGGGTCACAAATATTCGAGTTTACCAGGCACTATCTATCCTATAGCATGTTAAGATCACTTTCCTTCACGAATATCCCATGAAAACCATAAGGCACACGACGAGGCAATTTCACAACAGCCACAATTTCAAGATCATGAGATTTTGCATCCATCACCAAGAAACTTGCTTCTCTTGTGCTCTCATTGTGCATATAACACACCACATAGCCATCATCTTCATCGGCTGATTCAAACATAAAGAAATAAACATACAAAAAATTCAAAAGGATTCAACATGTATATATATGAATGTTAAATAATTTTTGATCTATTTACTCACTATAAATTCTTTAACTAAGGGTACTGTCAATTGACTCCCCTTAGATAAACGTGGCTACGCCGCTGCCTAGATCAGTTACTTTAACGTGATGAAAAAATAACATTGCAGTAACTTTGTTGTTATAGTGACTAAAATTATGTGACCGACGTGACAATAACGCAAGAAGAATAAATAAATATAATGATTGATTGTATAACAAACTATTACCGGCAAATACATTGTTAGGGTCCTTTTCCACAAAAAAGGGCTCACTACAGAAACAGTTTGGTCCAAAAATTCTTGTGGCCACTATGCAATCACGATGTTCAATTTCTGATATGGATACGTCCAATTTTACCACGCCTTTTGCTTTTGGCCAAGGGTCTCCAATAGCTGCATATATGTACCTTAATGAGGAAAAATTGCAGTTGTTATATATATCATCGGAAAAAACAAGGTTGGAATAGTGGTACATAACTGTATAATCGGAATACATCCACAAATCCTTAAATTTATCTTCTATTTAGGTACTTGAACTATGACCTATGACGATTGAGCATCTGAACACATGATAAAGTTGTTCCTATAAAACACTTTCGGCTCAAATTTTTGAAAAGTTATGCGCGTGTTCTCAAGCTTCCATTACTTAGATAAGTTAACCATTTGAAATATGTCACCTCGTTTGATTATACACATTAGCCTCAATAAGCTGTAAAACCTCAGGCTTAGCTTGTTCCAACTGAGGCTAATGTGTATAATTAAAAGATGTGACATATTTTATGTGGTTAACTTATTTAGTCGATGGGCGCATGCAAAAGCTATCTAAAATTTGAGCCGAAAGTGTCTAATAGAAATAACTTTATCATGTGTTCAGGTGCTCAATTGCCATAGGTCATAGTTCATCATCTTGATCAATGTGGTCAAGATAAAACATAATCATTAAATTATTAATTGCACATACTTGTTCTTCTTCCCAACATAAGTCGGGTTGATACCGGCCAACTCAAGATTCCTCGTCGACATTGGATTTCTACTTACAGTACCCGTCTTCAAGTCTATCTTTACTTTTTCAATTGATGCATGGATCAAATCCATTTTCGAAAGGTGCTCTGCTGATATTAAGTTTGGAGCAATCACTACTATTGTATCACCGCTGTCTTCTTCCCACGCATTAATTGCATGTACCATATTAAACCCTAGCACTTCGAACCACTTCATTTCTGACTCATTTGTCGCGTAACGAGGAATCACCCCGAGGCGAGGCACTTTTCTCGAGTTGAAACCCACCGGTGAGCCACCGGTGATGATAGGCTTAAAAGGGTTCATTTCTATTTGTATATCGGGAAATATGGCATAATTTTTTGTAATGGCAAAGTCATGAACAAAAGAGGGACGTGTCATGGAGAAAATTGGTACACCACGACTTTTAGTCCCGTTAGGGTCAATTCTAAAAAAAGTTAAAAATGGAGGTATTGGACCGGAACTAAAAGCAAAAGCCTCACTAGTATTTGGATCAATTTTGGGATGTGCTGTCATATTTGTAGAAAGATTTCCATCAAAATCATGACGGCCAATAGTTATGATATCACCATTTGGGGCTAATTTTATAGCATAAGGAAGATCAGTTTCATAAAGAGCAAATAAATTGCCTCCCAATAGAGCCAAACTAGTGTTAGCAAGGCCAATACCATTGCTTGGATCGAATTGTCCAAGATTTGTCCGAGCTATAGACACTGCTCCACGACTCACAGAGGCCATAAGGCTATTAAAGTCGGAGAAGAGATTAGGAATGATTGAAAACCCCGCTTCTTTTTCTACCATGTACTTGTAAGTTTTGACATAACGGCTACAAAATATGGCTTTACCTTGAGAAATTCTAGTAGAGTGAAGCATCCCATCACCATCAAAGAGATGAAAAGGTCCACGAGGAAGATATTGTGGATTTGAACCATTTCTAATGTAAGCGCCATCAAGACACGGTGGAAGGCTTCCTTTTACCACCTCGCATTCTGTAGGAGGAAGTTCGTCCACAGGAGCAAAGTTGTTAGTGAGAACATATTTTGGATCAATGGAAGGATGACGAGGAGGATTAATGAAAGTGTCGATGAAATCGTCACATGCATTCAAGATAACTTCGGGAAATGAAGGTTCTAATAAGGGTTTTCTTGGGGGTTTATTATGTTGTTTAGATGATGAACTTTTTGCTGTGGCTTTTGGAGATGTATATGAAGATGTTTTAGGGTTTACTGAAAAGGAAGATGTCCGATTGGGAGAACGGAGAGTTTTGGGGTGTGGTAATAACGTAGAAGTGAAGGAAAAAGTGAAAGCATTCATAGCTTGTATTCTTTCTTTGAAGATGGAAGAATATTAGTGGTAGAAGAAAAAGATAAGGCAAGAAACTAAAAAGAGTGAACTTAGAATATCATGTTATTATGTTTGTTTTTTTTTTGTTTTTTTTAGCTTAATGCATATGGAGCCCCCTGGACTTGTTCTTTTTTTTCATTTTGGCACCTTAAGTAAGTGTTGTTCCTATTGAACGCTTGAACTCGTCCTCATGTGTGTCTATCAAACACAATCTGACTTACATAGTATGCTATCTTCTAGCAACATGCTAATACATATTCTAATTTAATTATGACATCTTATAGCTAAGATTAGCAGCAATTGAGAGGGAAAAAAAGAGTAAGCTCTTAATTAAGCTGACAGTAGAAGAGCAGAACCAGCAGAAACCGACACATCTATGACCTAAAGAATAGCTTACCGCACGTCTAAAATATTACTTCACCTTCATTACCACAATTTAATTTTTGTTTCTAATAAAAATCAGATTTAGAAGGTTTGATAGACACACTTGAGGACGAGTTCAGGGGTTCAATAGGAACAACACTTAGTTGAGGTGTCAAAATAGGTGTCAAAATGAAAAAAAAAAATGACAAGTTTAAGGGGCTGCATATGCATTAAGCCCTTTTTTTTTCTCAAATTTCCTTGATAAAGCAAATTAAGTTCCGTGGGGAGTTTAATTTATAGAAGGAGGTTTAAGATGAAAGGGGAGAGACTATTCATTCTGACATCAAATCATGAGAACAATAATTTGATAATTTCTACTTGACCAAATATAATAAGCTGAAATATTAATGTTGCGGTCATGATCTTGTGCTTTCATTATGCATGTAACACACAAACATAGCCATCATTTGCTAAATTGTTAGGATCCTACTCAGAGGCGGACCCAGGATTTTGAGTTCGGGGGTGCTGGACCCAGAAATTTTGAGTTCGGGGGTGCTCTATTAACTATTTATATCTGTTTTCTTTATATTTTCTATACAATTATACATTTCGTGATTAAGTTTAATGAGTGCCGGAGCACTCAAACTTTACACATGGGTCCGCCCTGATCCTACTCCTTTGCCACAAATGTGGGCTCATTATAAAGTTGTTGGGCTCAAATAACCAGCATACGTCCAATTAAGCCACTATGCAATCACGTGATCAATTTCCGATATGGATACATCCAATTAAGCCACTATGCAATCACGTGATCAATTTCTGATATGGATACATTCAATTAAGCCACTACGTCCAATTTTACCGTACCAATTCTGCCTTTGGAAAAGGGTTTCCAATAGCTGCATTTATATACCTTAGTAAGGAACTAGTAACAGCACCGGCCCAATAAAACTGCTAAATATTTGGAGTGTATAGGCTATTTTTTATTAAAAAATATCTTAATTTTGTTAGTTATAAGTATTAACTGAAAAGTACAGTTTAGAAGGAGTTTCCCTCGTGAATCATGATCAAGTTACGTCGATTAGCATGAGTTATTATTTAAAATGACAATTTATCATTTATAAATCAAAAAATTCATTGTGAGCTTCTAAGCTTCTAAGAATCCTAAGAATGGAATTTCAATTTTCACTTCAGTCACACATCAATATATAATATATGATGATAAATATAAATATCATTTTCAATCAAGTTTTAAGCATAAAAAATAGAAACCATGATAAAAAATTAATAATTATTATCTTTTTAAGTAAAATAAAAGTATATAAGAAATAGGCAAAGTAGGAGGGAGTACAATGTTTTTGTCTAAGATGGGAAAGGTATGTACTTAAAAGCTTCAGGTACAACAGCAATAAGGCACAAATATTTCAGAATATCAAAAATATCCTTATAGTGAATTAGACATGTTGACGGAGAGGAGCTAGCTAACTCCCTTCCTATAAGAGAACTAGAAATAAAACCCCCGTGCTGTGCACGGGCCCAAACATAGATAAAATTATTAAATTTGATGGTTTATTTTTTAATGAATCTTGGATTATAATAATAAAATAAGCTATATTTAATATTATAGAATCATAAAATTTGAGTGTGATTTTAAATCTTTTAGCTAATGTTCGCAAGTTATAGGTTCTCCTACATATAATATTATTTAAAATTAATTTTGTTATCATTTCAAAAACATATTTTTACTATATTAATATTTTCAGCAATTTTAAGGATAATACTAAAATCTAAATATAATTAACTTTATTGTTATTGATCTAAAACTCCCAAGACACTAATTAATATAGAGGTACTTTTCAAAATTTAAGATGAAACTTGATAACAATTTACATATTTTTTTAATTATAAAAATTCAATCAATCAAGACTATATTACTGAAAGTAGGGGTGTTTATCGGTCGGTTCGGTTCGATTTTGTGCATTATCAGCTCGGTTTATTGATTTTCGCTTTTTAAATAGGCTAAATCGATAACCAAATCAATAAGATATTCGTTATTGATTTCGGTTTATCAGTTTTTGGTCCTTAACGGTTCGGTTTTCGGTTTAACCGATAAGAAAATGCTCATCTAATTTTTTTTGCTTTCTTTTGTTTTCATTTGTTCATATATACACTGCCTTCATACATAAAAGATTAAAAGTCTACACAAATTACAAGCAGAAGCAAATTCAAATACATTATTGCTATTTGCTAAAACAAACTTTTTTTCTTTCACGTTAAGTAGCAAACTTGGATGTTATAGAAGCAAATTCAAATACCTTATTGTTATTTGCTAAAACAAACTTTTTTTCTTTCACGTTAAGTAGCAACCTTTGGATGTTGTAGAACCAAATTCAAATACTTTATTGTTATTTGCTAAAACAAACTTGTTTTAAATATTAGAATTTAAAGTCACTATTATATAATCAGGGATAAAAAAAA
Organism: Lycium barbarum; assembly: GCF_019175385.1. Lineage (NCBI taxonomy): Eukaryota > Viridiplantae > Streptophyta > Magnoliopsida > Solanales > Solanaceae > Lycium > Lycium barbarum. The sequence goes on along the minus strand of NC_083345.1, from coordinate 118,774,511 downwards.
TTAATATGAGCGTATTGGATATCTGTTTAATCATTAACTAAATCCTTAAAATCAGAAACCGAACCGATAAAAAAATTTACAAAATTATTTACAAACCGTTAACTCAATAACCCGATAATGATAAACCAATAACATATTTATTAGTTCGATTTATCGGTTAAATCAGTTTTTCACACCCCTAACTGAAAGTGGAGTTGTGTATTGCTGTAATGGCACCCACCGATTTAAAGGATGACTCCAGCAAATGCAGAGAAAGTCGGATATATGAAAAGCTAATGGGACCCAAAGTCTCAATTATGAAAAGCTAATGGAACCCACACATACCAAATGCGGAAGTACAGCTTTTGTCAAACACAAGTAATAAATCGAACACGGGCTTGGTTTTTTGTACAAGAGTACAAAAATACATCTACAAAGCAATCTAATACAATATCTTTATGGCACCAACCATTCAAAATACCTAAAATACCCTTGAGGGTTGAAGCAGACATGTTGTTGAACAGTAGTCTGCTTCTAGCCCCTTAGTAATAGTAGTAATATAAGAGAATACATTACAGCTATTATTTATATCATCCCCCAAAAAAAAAAAAATTGGGATTGCCTATTAGACACTTTCGGCTCAATTTAAAAAAAAAAAAACTATGTGATTTTCAAGCGTCCATTACATTAATAAGTTAATCACGTAAAATATGTCACCTCATTCTATCACGACCCAAATATAATAGTCGTGATGACACCTATTGGTTAAAATTTAGTAGTATACTAGAGAAACCATCAAATTTAATACTTTCCCCGTCCCATTTTATACGAAGATATTACTATTTGGGGAGTTAAATAGTTTTTCTTTGACTATAATTTTCTCAATTTTTTAAAACATTTTGAATCATAAGTTATATTGATTTGTAGTACTTTTTGTGTAGCTTTCATACGTAAATTCATAGTTAAAATTAAGTATTTTGACTCTCATACTCCGAAGTTCAAAGTCCTTCACATAACTCTTTTTTTTTTTTTTTTTTTTGCCTTCGCATAACTTGGTTCTGAGGGAGTAGTTTAATAAATTTGAACTCTTGAAAGTTATCATAGTTGTGCAAAAATAAAATGTTATAAAATTACTTAGAACTTTTAAAATGCAAATAGTCACTACTAAAAAACATGCAAAAATCGACGACCAAAACCGACGGATTGCGTCGGGTTTTCAGTGAAAACCAATGGAAAATCGACGCAACACGTCCGGCGGTTTACGTTACGTCGCATTTCGAAAATCGACGGACTGTGTCGGTTTTTTTTTTTTGAATCAACACTTATAAATGTTTCGTCCAGGAAAAGTTACAAAACAGTAAAGCATCCATGTTTCCTTTTCTTTCTTTCTTTCTTTTTTTTTTGGGGGGTGGGGGTGGGGGTTAGATTTTACGGGCATGAGTGGGCAAAAGAATACTCTTTCTAATGGAGTACTATTTTATATGATGACATTTGACCAAACACAAAACTTAAAGAAATAAATTTATTCGACTCTTAAATTGGTTAAAATATGGTATACTAGAGAAAACATTAAATCAAAGTTTAAATGAAGAGGATTAAATTTCGAAAAAGGGCTAAAATTATACTAATTAATACAATTAAAATAGGATATGGGTTTAACATTCAGTCATTAGCAAATAAGGGTAGAAGTGCTCAATTATTAGACGACGAGGATAACTTTACCGAGGGCAAAAGTGTTCTATTTCTTATAGTTAAAGGGTGATTTTGGACCTTTTTCGTTTTAGAAAAGAAGAGAATTATTCTAACTATATAGAAGAGCCAGTTTGGCTCACTTTTTCGTCGTCCGTTTGGGCATTTATGGTATTACGTAATTTTCGTGCATAATTTGTGTTGTACTGAATGTTAAAGAGCGTGTGCCTTTTCCCTTATGGTCAAAAAGGTACTACTATAGTTTATATTTTCTTACACGTGAGCCCCACCACGAGAAAGCTTTCACTTCACACGTTGTTGGCAACAGATATCATCACCATGTGGGCTCCACAAAAATTTTGCCATTTCATCATGTCCAGCTCTCTTTTATCCCAAATTAATCAAATTATCTTGAATGGATTTATTTAAAACAAATAATTCTTTATCTAGAGCTCTCATAAAAAGGAGTAACATTTCCGAGGATTAGAAATAATTACCTCATATTAACAAAATCAAGCAATATAAAAAAAAATGAATCTCATATTAAAAAAATAAACAATGTCAAAAAAAAAGTGCAGACTTTATATTCGTAGCAAACACTAATATAATAAAGTTTTTAATACGGAGCACAAACTACAATGTTATATTAATCGTGTTTTGAACATAGTATCCCATATTGATAAAATCAAGCAATATATAAAAAAAAAAGTGAATCCCATATTAAAAAAACAAACAATGTCAAAAAAAAAGTGCAGACTTTGTATTCGTAGCAAACATTAATATAATAAAGTTTTAGATACGGAGCACAAACTACAATGTTATATTAATCGTGTTTTGAACATAGTATCTCATATTGACAAAATCAAGCAATATAAAAAAAAAAGTGAATACCGTATTAAAAAAAACAAACAATGTCAAAAAAAAAAAAAAAAAGTGCACACTTTGTATTCGTAACAAACACTAATATAATAAAGTTTTAGATACGGAGCACAAACTACAATGTTATATTAATCGTGTTTTGAACATAGTATATATATATATATATATTGCAAACTAATAATGTCCAAAAGGGTGGGCCTCATACTAAACAACAATGTCAAAAAAGTGCAGATTTTGTATTCGTAGCAAACACTAATATAATAAAGCTTTAGAATACGGAGCACAAACTACAATATTATATTAATTGTGTTTTGAACATAGTATATGTATATATATTATATGCATAAAAATAGTGCAAACTAATAATGTCCAAAAAAAAAAAATGCACCCCATAAAGGGTGAACCCCATACTAAACAACATCAAGCAATATAAAAAAAAAAGGTGGAACCCACATCTCCAAACTCACGGTAAAAAAACATGGACCTCATATTAATAAAATCAAGCAATATAAAAAAAAAAGTGAACTCCATATTAAAAAAAAAAAATGTAAAACAAAAAGTGCAGACTTTGTATTCGTAGTAAACACTAATATAATAAAGTTTTAGATACGGAGTACAAACTACAATGTTATATTAATCGTGTTTTGAACATAGTATGTATATATATATATATATATGCATAAAAATAGTGCAAATTAATAATGTCAAAAAAAAAGTGCACCCTATATTAAAAGATCAAACAATATTCATGTAATTTCCAAAGTATCTCATTAAGTCACTAATGATGGATTCATTGCCACGTGTGTATCAATCCATTAATGGGAGCAAATGAAATTGTTTTTCTTCAAAAGGTTAAATAGTCAAACCATACAATTTTCTTTCTTTTTTTATATTAGCCTAAGATCTAATCTAGATATTAAACTGTTATATTTGTTATTCTGCCATGTCATTTATTTGTTATGTTTACTAAAATAAATATACTTAAAATATTTATATTTTAAAATAAGATAGAATTTAATTACTTTTTTATTTTTATTCTTACTCTAATAAATGTGAAAAAAGATTAGTGTCGCAAAAAAAATATCAAATGGAGATCAAATAATGAATAAGGTAAATTAGTCAGATTATAATTCTAATCGACGTTTTCTTAAAAACAAAACCATGCAAAAGACAACATGACAAGTAAAATGAGCTAAACCGAAAATATTTACCACAAATTAAAAAATAGTATTTTTTCGTTTAAATAGAAAATCAATTTCTACTTTGTTTCGTTTTAAACATGCAAAATTAATTTAATAATTTGAATTATAATTATCCAAATCAAAATTTGATAAAAAATAATAAGTATTTTACACATTTAAATTAATCGAATTAAAATTGAAAGTATCAACTGATGCTTAAATATTACTATTGTTTTATCTCAAAGAGAGAAAAATAGTTTCCTTTTAAACAAGTCTTCTCTTTTAAAAAATATTAATAAATTTGCCGATTTTGTATTCGTAGCAAACATTAATATAATAAAGTTTTAGATACGGAGCACAAACTACAATGTTATATTAATCATGTTGTGAACATAATATATATATATATATATGTAATCACTATTTAAAGACAATTACATACACATAGATGTATTATAATCTAAAGTGTTGGGCCCGTGAGCAGCACGGGCATACACCGTCTAGTATTATTTAAAAAACAGACTTCATTATCAGTTATTTGTGCCTACTAGATACATGTAGCAGACACTGCTCCACCACTCTTCTTTTTGTCTACCAAGTACTTGTAAGTTTTGACATAACGGCTACAAAATATGGCTTTACCTTGAGAAATTCTAGTAGAGCGAAGAATTCCACCACCATCAAAGAGATGAAAAGGTAGAGAATATAGAAAGAGGAATTCTTCTTGAAACAAATTAAAAGAAAATTACGACAATTAAATTGGAACGTAGAGAATAGTATAAAGTTGAGGGGGGAAATGGGAAAGAAAAGCAAAACAAGACATCTTAACCAGATATAAATAAAATTTGAGAGAACATTTCCTACTATAGGCCAACTTAACTTTATAGTTTATAAAGCTAGACTAGATACTGCGAACAAAAGCTAAATTCTTTTTCTTTACATGGATGTACACTGAAGTTGTAAAAATATATATTATATTACCAGTGAAGAGTAATTGAAAAGAATGTTCATCCTCTTGAATGTGGTCCGGAAGAAATATAAATCATAAATTATTAACTGTACGTACTTGTTCTTTTTCCCAACATAAGCCGGGTTGATACTTGCCAAGTCAAGATTCCTCGTCGACACTGGATATCTTCTTACCATCCTCGTCTTCAAGTCTATCTTTACTTTTTCAATTGATGCATGGATCAAATCCAATCTTTCCACAAAGTGCTCTACTGATATTGTGTTCGGAGCAATCACTACTATTGTATCACCATCATCTTCTTCCCATGCATTAATTGCATTTATCATATTAAACCCTGGCACTTCGAACCACTTCATTTCTGACTCATCCCTCGCGTAATGAGGAATCACCCTTAGGCGAGCCACTTTTTTCGAGTTGTAACCCACCGGTGAGTCACGGGTAAGGAGGGCACAAGGGTTCATTTCTATTTGTATGTCAGGAAATATGGCATAATTTTTTGTGATGGCAAAGTCATGAACAAAAGATGGATGTGTCATGGAAAATATTGGTACATCACGACTTTTGGTCCCATTAGGGTCAATTCTAAAATAAGTTAAAAATGGAGATATTGGACCGTAACGAAAAGCAAAAGCCTCGCCAGTGTTTGGATCAATTTTGGGATGTGCTGTCATATTCATAAAAAGATTTCCATCAAAATCATGGCGACCAATTGGTATGATATCACCGTTTGGGGCTAATTTTATACCATAAGGAAGATCAGATTCACAAAGAGCAAATAAATTGCCTCCAAATAGAGCCAAGCTAGTATTTGCAAGGTCAATACCATTGCTTGGATCGAATTGACCAAATTTTGTCCTAGCTATAGACACTGCTCCACGAGTCACAGAGGAAATACGGCTATTAAAGTCGGAGAAGAGATTAGGAATGATTGAAAACCCAGCTTCTTTTTCTAGCAAGTACTTGTAAGTTTTGACATAACGGCTACAAAATATGGCTTTACCTTGAGAAATTCTAGTAGAGTGAAGCATTCCATCACCATCAAAGAGATGAAAAGGTCCACGAGGAAGATATTGCGGATTTGAACCATTTCTAATGTAAGCGCCATCAAGATACGGTGGAAGGCTTCCTTTTACCACCTCGCATTCTGTTGGAGGAAGTTCGTCGACAGGAGCAAAGTTGGCAGTGAGAACATATTTTGGATCAACGGAAGGATGATGAGGAGGATTAATGAAAGTGTCGATGAAATCGTCACATGCATTCAAGATAACTTCGGGAAATGAAGGTTCTAATAAGGGTTTTCTTGGGGGTTTATTATGTTGTTTAGTTGATGAACTTTTTGCTGTGGCTTTTGGAGATGTATATGAAGATGTTTTAGTGTTTACTGATGAAAAGGAAGATGTCCGATTGGGAGAACGGAGAGTTTTGGGGTAAGGTAATAATGTAGAAGTGAAAGCATTCATAGCTTGTATTCTTGCTTTGAAGAAGACGGAAGAATATTAGTAGAAGAAAAAGATAAAGGCAAGAAAAAAGAGTGAACTTAGAATATCATGCTATTATGTTTTTTTTCTTTTCAGATTTCCTTGATAAAGGAAATTAAGTTCCATTTTAATTTATAGGAGGAGGTTTAAGATGAAAGGGAAGAGACTATTCATCCGGACATCAAATCATGGGAACAATAATTTGATAATTTCTACTTGACCAGATATAATAAGCTGAAATATTAATGTTGTGGTCTTGATCTTGTGCTTTCATTATGCATATTATCAATATCTATATTATTTTAAAAGCATAAATATAAATGTTGGTAGACCGAAATATCCTTCAAATATTGAATGACTTTTATACCCTTTAAAGATAAATTGAGTCTTAATATAATAAGTCTATAATGAATAAAATTGTAAATTTAATAACTTCTCCTAATATGAATTCGCATAAACTTCTAATCTTAATCAAACACCGCCTATAGGATCCTTCAAATTTTACTTCCAATGTGCATGATATAGGATATAATCCTATTTGTTTATGGACATCAAAGATGATAGTAGACAGAAAAATTGATTTCCCATCCTTTTTCAATTTGAACCATACATTTTAATTTGATATGAGCCCATTGGATGAATTGATTTAGAAAACGAAGGAGCCAAACAATTTTATTATTTTCTTCAAATTTTCAAAGCTGAAAATTTAAGGACTAATTACACTATTAAACACCAATGTAACATGACTCAATTCCGTAGCCTCTGTATTTTAAAATTAAACACTTACACCTCCTATATTCTGGAATTCCTATTACACCCCCTATGATGTATATATTCAAAACTAGGTATATCAAAACTGGGTACTACTACTATTACTACTTTGATTGAGTAAAACGAATAATAATATTGGTTGATCTTTATACTCTTTATTAATTAAATTATCTCTATAACGTTAATGAACAAAAAAGTAAAAATATTTCATTTATAGAGTCCAAGTTAAAATATGGAGATAGGATCCAAGACTAACATGTTGAGAATGATTAGCAAATAAATATGCTAGAACGTAATAGGTAGGATAGTAGTCCTATACCCATGTGACTTCTATTAAAGACAACAGAGTGTATTAAATAAGTCAATGAAGAATCGATGTTAGGAGTCTTTTCTTTCCTTTTTTTTATTTTGGGTCATAATTTAGAACTTTGATATATCTCATGTCCTTGATATTCACCAGGTTAAAAGATAATGTAAGATTAGAAATATTTGTATTTAATTTTTTATGGCAAATATTATCGGAATGTTTAACGTAAAATATGGATTAAAGATTAACATTTGAATTTATAAAATAAGGTCACAGACAAGTGAATTATCTAATTTTAATTAATCGCTAGACAGTGGTTGCCACGTGTCGGCTTTATGGTTACTTAATCTTTAATATTGAATTATTTTAGTTGTAACATGTTTTCTATACGAGTTAAAAGAAGAAAAAGGTAAATACCGGCAACATCAATTTCAAAGAAGTAGATACAATCCTATACTATAGTAATATTTTTGTAACTCATTAAATAAATATATATAATTACAAATAATATTATCTAATATCTTTTAATATGGTTGAGATTGACTTGAAATAACGTGCAACTGCACGTTTATAATTATTTTAATATCATGAATATAAATGTTAGTAGACCAAAATAGCCTTTAAATATTAAACGACTTTTATACCCTTTTAGTCTAATTCTACTATATTTCTATTGACTATTTTGGTAAATATAAAAAGTGTCACAACTAAAACTGGAGTTTAAAGCAAATACTACTTCTAATTTTCGATTTCGAATCAAATTAGTTAAAGAGTTGCTATCACATTCATATTAGAAAGTATCAAACGTATGTCCTTATTTTCCTTGGAGTAAGTGTGTGATTGAAAATTATTTGTGCAGGTTAGAATTTGAAGTCTAACAAGTAAAATGATTAGGTAATTATTAGACCATAATTTGATAGGTTAGGTATTTTTAGATTACTTTATATGTGTGGTCTTAAAAGATAGAATAAGAGTCGTTAAACTAAAATAATGTATTAATTTGAAGACAATGAGTGACGCAAACGTTGAATAAAATTATAATCTTAAATATTTTATCCAATATTTGAGACTTTGAATTCAATTAATAATAAAATAACATTAAATTAATTACTCCTTTTGGAGAAATTAAGGTACGTTTAAGGAACTAATTATTTAAGATTCTATTTTTAATAGGTTAGAGACGGAAGGGAGTTCTTGAAAATTCGGAAATTAACGAGAAAAAAAATTGCAGTTGAAGGTTTATATTTTAGGTACGCAATTCGTAAAACATATATAGAGACTACTAGCAGATCAATTTTTGTTTGTTTAGTTATTTTACAAATTTGATAATCTGCATTGTGTAGGATATGGTATAAGTTTCTTTTCCCTATATCTATTTTTTGTGGTTTATTAATTATGTTAACTTATTTTTCATGAGGTGCTAATTCTTGAATTGATATTTATATTTATTTATGGATTGGTTGGATGTATTTTTTTATGTGTTACTTGAATTTTTAATAGAAAATGTTATTATACCTTATTTTAGTGATCACTTTATTTTTAAGTTATTAACTAAATATTTTTAAAATTGATTGATATTCTTGTAATTTAATTTTGTTTAGTAATGATTTTCAACACCTTTGTATTTGTAAATGATAATAAACAAATATATGGTCACTTATTCTCTAATATTGTATTATCTTAGTCGTGACATATTTTCTATATGGGGAAAAAGAAGAAAAAAAAAATACTGAGAACATCAATTTCAACGAAGTATATCCTAAATCATATACTATAGTAACATTTTTGTAACTCACAAAATAAATTTATATAATTACAAATAATGTTATCTAATTATTTTTTAGTATGATTGAGATTGACCGGGAATAACGCGCAACTGCACGTTTGAGAAGTATTAAGTGGCTACACCCAAATAATATTTTTGTACCTCATGAAATAAATAGTACGTATGTAATTTCAAACAATAATACCTAACATCTGTTATGATTGACATTGATTAATGTGCGAATCACGTTCATAAAGACTAGTTATTATAAAAGCATGAATATGAATGTTAGCTCATCAGAATATCCTTTAAATATTGAACGACTTTTATGCCCTTTAAAAGCTAAATTATCTTTAAAGAATACTTTCATGTTGGACAATTAGGTAATATTTAGATTTTTACCTAATTCGAATTTGTACAAACTTCTAATCCTAATCGAGTTTAGACTCTTAAGATAGTATGTCTCACATATTCGTGAAATCCCAAACCAAACCAACATTAATTAGACAAACAAAGAATGCTTTCGATCACACGTATCATCCCTATATGCAAGACAATTCACCTCATTGAATTCTTTTACGGTAGCTTTTATACCACAGGCATATTGTATTAGCTTTGTAGAGGCAATTTGCATCATCGGCAACCATAGCCTAAAAGGTGTTAGTTAACGAGACAATCCCATAGATGTTGGATAAAATCATACAAAATATAATATTTTGAAATTTGAAGTAAACTAATGATAAGAATCTTTTAAAATTAGTAATGGAATGTAAAGTTTTAGTAATGGAATGTAATAAAGTTTTAGTAATGGAATGTAAAGTTTTAGTAATGGAATGTAAAGTTTGAAGACTATACTAATTCCACTTGGACAATAACCTTGAAAATAGAATCCCACGTGTTTTTGAAATTTAAAACCATACTGATCCCATGTAAACAAGAACACTATGAAACACAACTTTTATGGATTCCAAGGAAGAAAGCTGGAGTTCCTGATTGTGCTAAAAAACGATATAAAATTAAAAATCTTTTTGGTTGAATAATGCCTAAATATGGGTGACCGCAAAAATTAAAATTTTCTTCAAACAAATAATTTGTTATATCAAAATTGTAGTATTCAGGGCATTGACTAATATATATCATTTGACTGCCATTAATATTTTGCTAAAATAACATTATGTTCGTAAATATAATTTCAATAATCAATGGTAACTTTTTATAGCTTTCCTAATTAATCAATAATTAGTTTTTTAGAACTTTAAAAAAAAAATTAGAACTTTGAAATCTACCATGAATTTATTGATTCTGACATTCTTTAGAACTTTTTATTTCAATAAACAAAAGTAAGAACTTAATTAGGTTTATAGAGTCTATAGAAAAAGCTATTAGAAATTAAAGATTATCGATCCATCCGATTTCACATTTATTTCTTAATCTGAGAGATTTATGTCTGCTTTTTGTGAAAAATATAAATTGAAGTTGAGGGTGTCTTCAAACAACAAAAGGTTGGGTCATCAATTACAAAGAAAATGAATCAATACGGATATGCCTCAATAAAATTGGAGGATGAGAAACAAAAACAAAAATAACTATCATAGAGTTGATTGATTATATTCTACAAGTCGTTAGATATAAAGTTTTATGTTGAAAGAAAATAAGATAGTCGAAATTGTTTCTTCGTATAACAATTTCATTGTGAAAACTACCATGAAGTCGGAAAAATTAACGGCGACGGGAGGACTTGATTTGTTAAAAAATGTTATGTCTTACTTTTGTGATCAACTTAATTTTTAAAGAATATATGATTAAATATTCTTAAAACTAATTGATATTCTTATAATTTTATCTTGCTTATTAACGATTTTCAAACACTTTTATATTTTTAAATGACAATAAATAACAAAATGGTCCCTTAATCATTAATATTCACAATATTAGTTGTAACAAGTTTCCAATATGGGGAAAAATAAGAAAAAAATCCAAAGAACATCATTTTCAAGAAAATATTACGTGGAGATACAATATTATACTATAGTAATATTTTTGTACCTCATATAAAATAGATTTATGTAACTACAAATAATATCACCTAATAGTTTTTGCGATGATTGACAGGAAATAACGTGCTAGACACGTTTATAGGGACCAGTAACACATAAACATCGCCATCATTTGCTAAATTGTTAGGCTCCCTTTGCCACAAATAAGGGTTCACTATAAAGCTGTTGGGCCCAAATAATCAGCATACGTCCAATTAAGCCACGATGCAATCACGTGATCAATTTCTGATATGGATACGTCCAATTTTACCGTACCTTTGTAATCAAGTAATACAACCGACATAGCAATCCAAACAAGGATGTATTTTACTTAGCTCAATTCTGTCTCTCTTTTTTTGCGCGGATTGCGCTTCACTTGGGCTGGTCTTTAATTTTTGTCCTTCAAATCAGTGGTCTTTTAAATTTTACTCCTCGCCTAGCACTTCGAGATTGTGGAACAAATATTTCAGAATACCAAAAATATCCTTATAGTGAAACTGACATGTTGACGGAGAGGAGCTAGCTAACTCCCTCCTATAAGAGAACTAGCAAACTATGCCCGTGCGATGCACGAGGCTCAACATGATTAATTTGGTTACTCACTTTAGTTAGTCTTTATGGTTTGTATATTTTGTAAAGTATACAGCGATTCTCCTTCGTGAGTCTCCATATTTGTTTCTTTTCCTCTTATTTTCCCCCTTAATTTCTCAATTATTGTTAAAATTTATCTTATTTTGGTTATGTCCGCCCCTTTTTATATTTGGTAAGTTGACAATTCAAATATCCTACATGTCAAGTTTATAATCACAAGATTCAAATTTTATTATATTATACACATTTTAAATTTAGAACCACAAGATTCAAAAATCTATCTTTATTTCTAAAACTCTGTGCCTAGTCAAACTTAGACACTTATATTGAGAGAGAGGGACTATATGCCAAATGAAAAGACAATTGAGACACTGCATTAGATCTAATTAGCAAAGAAATTTTTAGAATAATTTCATCAAAATTAATAGCAAAACTCTAATTTAAACAGGAAAAATTAAAAGAAAATCTCAAATTTAGAGTACCAACTATATGAACCACCAAGCAGTATTTTGTTTATTTTCTTCTTATTTTTCCCCTTAATTTCGCAATTGTTGTTAAAATTTATCTTATTTTGATTATGTTCGCCTCTTTTTATATTTAGTAAGTTAACAATTCGAATATCCTAGATGTCAAGTTCATAATCACAAGATTCAAAAGATATTTTATTATATTATACACATTTTTAATTTAGAAACACAAGATTCAAAAGTCTATCTTTATTTCTTAAACTCCGCGTCTAGTCAAACTTAGACACTTAAATTGAGACAGATGGACTAAATGTCAAATGAAGGAAATGAAAGGACAATTGAGACACTGCAGACACATGGAGACTTAAAAAGTAAATACACAAGAGGTAGAATTAATGTTAAACTTCTGAAATGTACACATGTTAGTCCGTGCTTAGAGTACAATTTCATGTGCTTTCTATAATAAAGTAATAAAACGAAGTGCAGAAGTAAAGAAATATGATAACGTAAAAGTGGAATACACGTGTATAGAGAATATGTGGCAAACCAAGAAGTAGTACTTGTTAAATGAAGTGGAGCCACAACTGGAAAAAAAGGAAAGAAACCAAGTACAATTGAAATAAGTCCAAATTTAGTTTATAACTCGGACAACTTTTTGTACAATCTGTTATTGATGTGTTCGCCCCTCTTGGACACTGATATATAACAGAAATATTAGAAAGTTTTAATAATGTGACCAAGTAATATTGGACTGAGGGAGTACTTCGCTTATTAATTCTTAAAGAGCGTGAAAAGTTAAAAATGAACAAGTAAAAATGTACGGAGAAAATAAATGTGTCAAAAAATTAAAATTAAAAGACATACGTATATATATTAGAAAGAATAAATATTCAGTATTGCGGTATATATTCACGTGGGATAAAAGTTGCAATTTCAACCCTCAAATCGTAAATGGGTGGTGAAAATCAGTTAAATGGAAAAGGTGGAGTACTGTCAAAATACGTGTCAATAAAAGCAAAAAATGGTTTGGCAAGGACTACTTTGGAGAAGTGCTCTACTTTACACGTGTGAGATGGGACATGTTTAAAGTGCAACTCAAGTCGCTTATATTATACATATTTTTAATTTAGAATCACAAAATTTAAAAATTTATCTTCATTTTTTAAATTTCATGTCTAGTTAAACTTAGATATTTAAATTGAAATAGAGGGACTGAATGCCAAATGAAGGAAATGAAAGAACAATTAAGACACTGCAAACACATGGAAACTTAAAAAGTAAACAAACAAGAGGTAGAATTAATGTTAAACTTCTGAAATGTAAACATTTAGTCCCTGCTTAGGGTACAATTTCATGTGCTTTCTATAATAAAGTAATAAAACGAAATGCAAAAGTAAAGAAATATGATAACGTAAAAGTGGAATACACGTGCATAGAGAATATGTGGCAAATCAAGAAGTTGTACTTGTTAAATGAAATGGACCCACAACTGGAAAAAAAAAAAGGAAAGAAATCAAGTACAATTGAAATAAGTCAAAATTTAGTTTACAACTCAGACAACTTTTTGTACAAGTTGTTGCTGGTGTGTTCGCCTCTCTTGGACATTGATATATAATAGAATTATTAGAAATTTTTAGTAATGTGATCAAGTAATATGGGACTGAGGGAGTGCTTCATTTATTAATTTTTAAAGAGCGTGAAAAGTCAAAAGTGAATAAGTAAAAGTGCACGGAGAAAATAAATGTATCGAAGAATTAAAATTAAAGTGCATACGTATATACATGAGAAGAAATAAATATTCAGTACTACAATATATGTCCATGCGGATAAAAGTTGCAATTTCAACCCTCAAATCGTAAATGGATGGTGAAAATCAGTTAAATGGAAAAGGTGGAGTACTGTCAAAATACGTGTCAATAAAAGCAAAAAAGGGTTTGGCAAGGACCACTTTGGAGGAGTGCTCTACTTTACACGTGTGAGATGGGACATGTTTAAAGTACAACTCAAGTTGCTTATTGTACAATTTGTTACTGCAGTGTTAGTCCCCCAAACTCCCACTTCTATATATACAAGATGGCTTATGCCCGTGCGCTTCGGATTATAGTGTATCTATGTATATGTAGTTGTGTTTAGATAGTGATAATATATATATATATATATATATATATACTATGTTCAAAATACGATTAATATAACATTATAGTTTGTGCTTCGTATTTAAAATTTTATTTTATTTAAAAGTGTAAAATACTTATTATTTTTTATCAAATTTTGATTTGGATAATTCTAATTCAAATTATTAAATTAATTTTACATGTTTGAAACGAAACAAAGTAGAAATTAATTTTCTATTTAAACAAAGAAATGCTATTTTTTAATTTGTGGTAAATATTCTCGGTTTAACTCATTTTACTTGTCATGTTGTCTTTTGCAAGGTTTTTTAAGGAAACGTGAATTAGAATTATAATTTAACTAATTTACCTTATTCATTATTTGATCTTCATTTGATATTAATCTCTTTTCACATTTATTAGAGTAAGAATAAAAATAAAAAAGTAATTAAATTTTATCTTATTTTTTAAATATATATATATATATATTAAGTATATTTATTTTAGTAAACATAACAAATAAATGACATGGCGTAATATCAAATACAACATTTAAATATTTAGAAGAAAAGTAATAATATGAGGTCCATAGTTTTTGCTGTGTAATAATTTCATTTGCTCTCACTAATGGGTTAATATACATGTGGCAATGAATCCACTATTATTGACTTGATGGGGATACTTTGGGAATTACATGAATATTATTTGATTTTTTAGTATATGGGGTGCACGTTTTTTTTTTTGTTTGACGTTGCCTTTTTTCTTTTCTTTTTTCGATATTAGGTCCATCTTTTTTTTTTCATAGGTTTGGAGAGGGTGGGGTCCACTTTTTTTTTGTGAGTTTGGGGAGGGTGGGGTCCAGTTTTTTTTTTTTTTTTTAAGAGTGACTGTCGACGAAGCATGGGTAAACCGATGCTTCTATATAGTAGAAAAATAGAAATATAATAAAGTATTTCTATCCACTTTTTAGAAGAGTTGGTAATATAAAGTATAAAACGTCATTTTTTTGCCCCTTAAATAAAAAAGTGGGTGGGACTACAAAGGATTTTTTTACTCTTAAATAAAAAAGTAGGACCGAACACGGACGACGATCTTGCCTCTATAAACCGGCTCCTCTATATAGTAGTAATAGTGAAGTAATACATATAATATTTTTATCAAATTTTGATTTGGATAATTCTAATTCAAATTATTATATTAATTTTACATGTTTAAGATGAAACAAAGTAGAAATTTAATTTTTTATCTAAATGAAGAACTTCTATTTTTTAATTTTTAGTAATATTTTTTGTTTAACTTATTTTATTTGTCATGTTATTTTTTACACGTTTTATTAAGAAAACGTCAATTAGAATTATAATTTTACTAATTTACCTTATTAATTATTTGATCTCCATTTAATATTATTTTTTCTTTTATGACATTAATCTCTTTTCACATTTATTAGAGTAAGGAAAAAAGGAAAAAATAATTAAATTCTATCTTATTTTAATATATAAGTATTTTAAGTATGTTGTTGTACAATAATTTCATTTACTCCCACTAATGGGTTGATACGCATGTGGCAATGAATCTATCATTATTGATTTAATTGTTTAATTTTCTAAGCACTTTTTTTTAACATTATTTGTTTTTTTAATATGGGATTCCTTTTTTATTATTATTAATATTGCTTGATTTTGTTATATGGGGTCCACTTTTTTTCCCGTGAGTTTGAATGTGGTGGGTTCCACTTTTCTTTCTTCTCTTTTTTTGTTTAAATACTGGTTGGTGTTTAATATGGGGTCATGAAGAACTTCTGTTTTTTAATTTTTAGTAAATATTTTTTGTTTAACTCATTTTACTTGTCATCTTGTTTTTTACATAGTTTTTTAAGGAAACGTCAATTAGAATTATAATTTCACTAATTTAGCTTATTAATTATTTGATCTCCATTTAATATTATTTTTTCTTTGATGACATTAATCTCTTTTCACATTTATTAGAGTAAGGAAAAAATAAAAAAGTGATTAAACTCTATCTTATTTTAATATATAAGTATTTTAAGTATGTTGCTGTACAATAATTTCATTTGCTCCCACTAATGGGTTGATACGCATGTGGCAATGAGTCCATCATTATTGATTTAATTGTTTGATTTTCTAAGCATTTGCTTTTTAACATTGTTTGTTTTATTAATATGGGATTCATTTTTTTTTTTTTAATATTGCTTGATTCTGTTAATATGGGGTCCACTTCTTTTTTCTGTGAGTTTGGATGTGGTGGGTTTCACTTTGTTTTTCTTCTCTTTTATTTTTTTAATACTGATTAGTGTTTAATATGGGGCCCACAATTTATTTATTTTAACATTGTTTATTTTTTTAATATGGGATTCACTTTTTTTTTTTTTAATATTGCTTGATTTTGTTAATATGGGGTCTACTTTTTTTTTCCGGTGAGTTTTGATGTAGTGGGTTCCACTTTTTTTCTTTTTCTTTTTTTAATACAGGTTGGTGTTTAATATGGGGCCCATAATTTTTTTTTTAATATTAGTTGTTGTTTAATATATATATGGCCACAATTGTTTTTGCTTGATTCTGTTAATATGGGGTTCAAAATTTTTTTTAACATTATTTATTTTTTTAATATGGGATTCACTTTTTTTTTAATATTGTTTGATTTTGTTAATATGGGGTCTATTTTTTTTTAATACTGGTTGGTGTTTAATATGGGGCCCAAATTTTATTTTATTTTATTTTTAAAAAAGTGACTGTCGACGAAGCATGGGTAAACCGATGCTTCTATATAGTAGAAAACTAGAAATATAATAAAGTATTTGTATTTACTTTTTAGAAGAGTTGGTAATATAAAATATAAAACGTCATTTTTGTGTCCTTAAATAAAAAAAGTGGGTGGGACCACAAAGGATTTTTTTACTTTTAAATAAAAAAATAGGACCGAACACGGACGACGATCTTGCCTCTATAAACCGGCTCTTCTATATCGTATTAATAGTGAAGTAATACATATAATTTTTTTATCAAATTTTGATTTGGATAATTCTAATTCAAATTATTATATTAATTTTACATGTTTAAGATGAAACAAAGTAGAAATTTGATTTTTTATCTAAATGAAGAACTTCTATTTTTTAATTTTTAGTAAATATTTTTTGTTTAACTCATTTTACTTGTCATGTTATTTTTTACACAGTTTTTTAAGAAAACATCAACTAGAATTATAATTTTACTAATTTACCTTATTAATTATTTGATCTCCATTTAATATTATTTTTTATTTTATAACATTAATCTCTTTTCACATTTATTAGAGTAAGGAAAAAATGAAAAAGTAATTAAATTCTATCTTATTTTAATATATAAGTATTTTAAGTATGTTGTTGTACAATAATTTCATTTACTCCTACTAATGGGTTGATACGCATGTGACAATGAATCCATCATTATTGATTTAATTGTTTGATTTTCTAAGCACTTTTTTTTAACATTGTTTGTTTTTTTAATATGGGATTTATTTTTTATTATTATTAATATTGCTTGATTTTGTTAATATGGGGTCCACTTTTTTTTTCCCGTGAGTTTGGATGTGTTGGGTTTCACTTTTTTTTTTTTTAAATACTGGTTGGTGTTTAATATGGGGCCATGAAGAACTTCTATTTTTTAATTTTTAGTAAATATTTTTTGTTTAACTCATTTTACTTGTCATGTTGTTTTTTACACAATTTTTTGAGGAAACGTCAATTAGAATTATAATTTCACTAATTTAGCTTATTAATTATTTAATTTTCATTTAATATTATTTTTTCTTTTATGACATTAATCTCTTTTCACATTTATTAGAGTAAGGAAAAATGAAAAAGTAATTAAATGCTATCTTATTTTAATATATAAGTATTTTAAGTATGTTGTTGTACAATAATTTCATTTACTCTCACTAATGGGTTGAAACGCATGTGGTAATGAATTCATCATTATTGATTTAATTGTTTGATTTTCTAAGCATTTGTTTTTTAACATTGTTTGTTTTATTAATATGAGATTCACTTTTTTTTTTAATATTGCTTGATTCTGTTAATATGGGGTCCACTTTTTTTTTCCCGTGAGTTTGGATGTGGTGGGCTCCACTTTTTTTTTCTTTTTTTTTTTAATACTGGTTGGTGTATAATATGGGGCCCACATTTTTTTTTTAACATTGTTTGTTTTTTTAATATGGAATTCACTTTTTTTTTTAATATTGTTTGATTTTGTTAATATGAGATTCACTTTTTTTTTCTCGTGAGTTCGGATGTGGTGGGTTCCACTTTTTTTTTTTTTTTAAATACTGGTTGGTGTTTAATATGGGGCCCACAATTTTTTTAAATATTAGTTGTTGTTTAATATATATGGGGCCCACAATTTGTTTTGCTTGATTCTGTTTATATGGGGTTCAATTTTTTTTTTTAACACTGTTTGTTTTTTTAATATGGGATTCACTTTTTTTTTAATATTGCTTGATTTTGTTAATATGAGATCCTTTTTTTTTTTTTTTTAATATTGGTTGGTGTTTAATATGAGGTCCACAATTTTATTTTTTATGGGCCTGTTTAATATGGGACCATATTAAGCTGGATCGTCGTCATCCTTCTAAGGGTAATTTCGGATTGTATGATTTTCGTGCCTTTAGAATATTGTAATTAACTGCTTTATTAGGTGTACTTTTATCATTTTTGGACATAAAAACCGCCCATTATTTTGTTTTCAACTTTTTTGTCCGATGAAAAAGCTGCACCTTACTTCAACTTCCTATGCTATGGGGCCCATATGCTTTTCCTATTTTCACGGCTCTTTGGTTCCTTACATTTTCTATAACATCAGTGGACCCACCTCTTTATTTTGTATAGACAAATTCCATTTCTCTTTACTGTCTATTGCTACTATTAATATGCTTAGTAATTTAAGGGCCCACAACCGGACGACGGACGACCAAAAGGGGCACCAACTGGTGCTTCTATATGGTAGTAGTAGTAACTAGCAATACATGCCCATGCAATGCATGGGCCGAAGATGTCTATTCACTTTAATTAGTCAGTCTTTAAGGTTTGTATTTTGAAAATAACTTTTAAAAACATTCTAATTGTTATTTTATATACAAAATGTATTTTATGTACCATCACTTTAGTTGTAATTAAAAGTCTTTGAGATGGAAAGAGTCGGACTTTTTTATCATTATCATGACAATGAAAGCTGTTCATTGATGTAAAATAAAATTAGTAAGAATATGAGGGAAAATTAATATTTTGATTCTAAAATTTTTATTTTAAATTCTTTAATATTTTATATGTATACTGACATGTTGATATCCATTTCAATTAAGTAACTATTCAGATCCAAACATAAAAACCATTTTGTTGTATATATTGGATTAAAATATTTTTATTAAATTAATTAAAAATATATTATATTTTTTTATATTAATTGTTACAAAGAAATCAAAATTAGAAAGATATATGTTATATCATTAATCACCAAATTTTAATTCTGAAATGAAAATATAAAGTAATACATTTTATAAATGTAAAGAAACAATAATCAGAGACTGCAAAGGAGAGTAAATAAGTAAAGTATTGACAATGAAGGAAAACGGGGATAAATGTCACTCCCTCCCTTTACTTTTACTTGTCGATGTTAACATATCAAGGAAAAATATTATTCTTGTTATTTTACCCTTCTCATTAATTATTCATTTTCAAATCATTTTCTGAGGGTATTGAGACTATATACCAATAAAAATGGATATTATGATAAAATATATACTTGATTTATTAATTTTCAAATAACGTGAAAAGTCAAAAGTGAACAAGTTATGTGTAAGAGCATTAAAATAACTTTTGGTGCAAATTTGCATTGCTATTATTCATCCTCTCTTCACATTTAAAGTATTGACAAAGAAGAAAAACAGGGATAATAGAAATAGAAAAGAAGATAAATATAGAATAGAAAAATAGACATATATTTTTAGTAATGTGGCCAAGTAATATGGACAAAGGGAGTACTTCATTTTTATTAATTGTTAAAGAACGTAAAAAGTCAAGTATAGTAATGTGGCCAAGTAATATGGGATGGAATGAGTACTTCATTTATTAATTCTTAAATAACGTGAAAAGTAAAAAATAAACAAGTAAAAGTGCACGGAGGAAATAAATATGTGTCGAAGAATTAAAATAGAAGTGCACACGTGTATACATGAGAAGAGAATAAATATTCAGTACTCTGACATATATCCATGTGAAATTTATTAATTCTCAAAGAATGTGAAAAGTCAAAAATGAACAAATTAAAGTGCACGGAGGAAATAAATTTGTGTCAGAGAATTAAATTTAAAGTGCATACGTCTATACATGAGAAGGGAATTAAATATTAAGTACTACGACACATGTCTACGTTAATATGGACGAAGGGAGTACTTCATTTTTATTAATTCTTAAAGACCGTGAAAAATCAAGTATAGTAATGTGGCCAAGTAATATGGGACGGAAGGAGTACTTCATTTATTAATTCTTAAATAACGTGAAAAGTCAAAATGAACAAATAAAAGTGCACGGAGGAAATAAATATGTGTCGAAGAATTAAAATAGAAGTGCACACGTGTATACATGAGAAGAGAATAAATATTCAGTACTATGGCATATATCCACGTGGGATTTATTAATTCTCAAAGAATGTGAAAAGTCAAAAGTGAACAAATTAAAGTGCATGGAGGAAATAAATTTGTGTAGGAGAATGAAAATTGAACTGTATATGTCTATACATGAGAAGAGAATAAATATTTAGCTAGAACACGAAAAGTTAAAAGTGAACAAGTAAAAGTGCACGGAGGAAATAAATGTGTCGGAGAATTAAATTTAAAGTGCATACGTCTATACATAAGAAGGGAATAAATATCAAGTACTATGACACATGTCTACATACGATATAAAAATTGTTGGATAAAGTGTACAAATTATATAGCTCGTCGTACAAGAATTTAATGCGGGCACAATTCGTGTAGCTTTTGGTACAAGCGGGGGGAGCCGTGTTCGTCCCCCACCGTACTTCATTTTTATTAATTCTTAAAGGTCGTGAAAAGTCAAGTATAGTAATGTGGCCAAATAATATGGGACGGAAGGAGTACTTCATTTATTAATTCTTAAATAACGTGAAAAGTCAAAATGAACAAATAAAAGTGCACGGAGGAAATAAATATGTGTCGGAGAATTAAAATAGAAGTGCACACGTGTATACATGAGAAGAGAATAAATATTCAGTACTATGGCATATATCCACGTGGGATTTATTAATTATCAAAGAATGTGAAAAGTCAAAAGTGAACAAATTAAAGTGCATGGAGGAAATAAATTTGTGTGAGAGAATGAAAATTGAACTGCATATGTCTATACATGAGAAGAAAATAAATATTCAGCTAGAACACGAAAAGTTAAAAGTGAACAAGTAAAAGTGCACGGAGGAAATAAATGTGTCGGAGAATTAAATTTAAAGTGCATACGTCTATACATAAGAAGGGAATAAATATTAAGTAATATGACACATGTCTACATGGGATATAAAAATAATTGGATAAAGTGTACAAATTATATAGCTCATAGTACAAGAATTTAATGCGGGCACAATTCGTGCAGCTTTTGGTACAAGCGGGGGAGCCGTGTTCGTCCCCCTACCGCGCTTAGTACATATAGAAAAATATAATAACTAGACGGCCTATGCCCGTGCTGCGCACGGGCCCAACATTTTAGATTATAGTGCATCTATGTGTATGTAGCTAATAAACATACATAAGTTTGTACTGTTTTTATGCATACTATGTTCAAAACACGATTAATATAACATTGTAGTTTGTGCTCCGTATCTAAAACTTTATTATATTAGTGTTTGCTACGAATACAAAATCGGCAAAAATTTATTAATATTTTTTAAAAGAGAAGACTTGTTTTAAAAAAAAAAAACTATTTTCCTCTCTTTGAGATAAAACAATAGCAATATTTAAGCATCAGTTGATACTTTCAATTTTAATTCGATTAATTTAAAGGTGTAATATACTTATTATTTTTTATCAAATTTTGATTTGGATAATTCTAATTCAAATTATTAAATTAATTTTACATGTTTAAAACGAAATAAAGTAGAAATTTATTTTCTATTTAAACGAAGAAATACTATTTTTTAAATTTTTGATAAATATTCTCGATTTAGCTCATTTTACTTGTCATGTTGTCTTTTGCATGATTTTTTAAGAAAATGTCAATTAGAATTATAATTTGACTAATTTACCTTATTCATTATTTGATCTCCATTTGATATATTTTTTTTACGACATTATTCTCTTTTCACATTTATTAGAGTAAGAATAAAAATAAAAAAGTAATTAAACTCTATCTTATTTTAAAATATAACTATTTTAGGTATATTTATTTTAGTAAACATAACAAATAAATGGCATGGCGGAATAGCAGATACAACAGTTCAATATCTGGATTAGATCTCAGACTAATATAAAAAAAGAAAGAAAATTGTATTGTTTGACTACTTAACCTTTTGAAGAAAAACAATAATATGGGGTCCATGTTTTTTGCTGTACAATAATTTCATTTGCTCCCACTAATGGATTGATACGCATGTGGCAATGAATCCATCATTATTGACTTAATGAGATACTTTGGAAATTACATGAATATTGTTTGATTTTTTAATATGGGGTGCACTTTTTTTTTTGGACATTATTAGTTTGCATTGTTTTTATGCACATATATATACTATGCTCAAAACACGATTAATAACATTATAGTTTGTGCTCCGTATCTAAAACTTTATTATATTAGTGTTTGCTACGAATACAAAGTCTGCACTTTTTTTTTGACATTATTTTTTTTTAATATGGAATTCACTTTTTTTTTATATATTGCTTGATTTTGTTAATATGGGGTCCACTTTCTTTTTTTTCCTTGAGTTTGGAGATGGTGGGTTCCACTTTTTTTTTTTTTAATTATTGGTTGGTGTTTAATATGGAGCCCACACTTTGTTTTTTAATGGACGGACGGCAAAGCATGGGTCTAAACCCATGCTTCTATATAGTTAAAATAAATATAAATATATAAGAGAAAAAACTAGAAATAAAACCCCGTGCTGTGCAGCCCAAACACAGATAAAATTATTAAATTTGATGGTTAATTTTTTAATGAATCTTGGATTGATAATAATAATAATAAAATAAACTATATTTAATATTATAGAATCATAAAATTTGAGTATGATTTTTAAATCTTTTAGCTAATGTTTGCAAGTTATAGGTTCTCCTACATATAATATTGTTTAAAATTAATTTTGTTATCATTTCAAAAACATATTTACTGTATTAATATTTTCAGCAATTTTAAGGATAGTACTGAAATCTAAATATAATTAAATTTATTGTTATTGATCTAAAACTCCCAAGACACTAATTGATATAGAGGTACTTTTGAAAATTTAAGATGAAATTTGATAACAATTTTCATATTTTTTTAATTATAAAAATTCAATCAATCAAGACAATATTACTGAAAGTGTCACGACCCGCCTAGTGGGACATGACGGACACTCGAAGCTGACTACCGAGCACCACACATCATACTACTATCGTCTTAACCTGTACACATATAAACTCCATAAAACATGTACACATATATATACATAAGCCCTCGCGGCAGCAGAAGAATAATATACAGAATATACAATGAGGGTCACATAACATCCACTACCCACACATAAGTATCTACGAGCCTCTAACTGAAACTCTGAAGTCATGAAGACGGGACAGGACCCCACCATATCCAAGTATGAACACAAAAGGATATATCAGAAACTGCACCTCCGGAGTATGGAAGTGCTCTTGTGCAAGCTGGTCTGGCTCCTAGGAAGCTGGGTCGTCTCCCTGTCTACCTGTGGGCATGAACACAACATCCAAGAAGAAAAGGGACGTCAGTACGAGCAATGTACTGAGTATGTAAAACATGCATCATAAAATATCAAGGGAACAGGAAGATAAAATAAAGATAAGAAGATAACCGGTGACTGCTTGCCTCTTAAGGCGGAGTCATGCATGCAAGCTCGTAAAAATATCACCATATCATGTATTGCTGCGGAACGTGCAGCCCAATCCATATATCATCATATATCAATGTATAGCCGCGGAACTAACGGCCCGATCCATTACCCATATATCCTGCGTTCGGGCATCCCGCGTCCGGGGTGATATCATAAGATACCAGCTGATCAGGTGACTATGCGTCTATAGTGCCTCACCTTTCCCCATGTCCCCTATATACATATACATATCATATACACATATAATATACGTAGCATGCATGAGAGCCCAAATAAAAGTGCGCTTTATCGGAGTGACGTAAGGTCATGAACCTTCGATTACATTATGGCATCATCCTCACCGTTAAGTCTCACCTTGAAGGAACTAGTATTTTGAGGTGAGACAACAAGGAAGAATAGTATCAATGAAACCATAAGCATAGAAATATCTGCATCATGAAGTCATCATTGTCATTTTTATCGTTGTGGAATGTATCTCGTAAGAAGTTCTCAAAGTTCTTCAAACTTCATCTTTAGGGATGTAAGAAGGTCATGGAAGTATAAGGAAGAAATTATGAAACAAGAGTCATGCCTTTGAAGGAAAGGGCATAGCCTTACATACCTTTGTATCTCCTTAACAATGTCGACTAAGAGCTCTCCTTCCGGCTTACAATTTTACATACAAAGGGGTTCGTATGAAGGTTAGATTGTTGAAGGTATACTTAAGCCTGAACTAAAGCGAATAAGGCTAACGAAAATTGGGCAGCATTTTGTTTGTTTCAACAACTTTCCCTCAAATAATAAAACAGCTCCCAAACATCATAGCAACACCCATAATATCATAACACATAAATTCCCTTGGCTAGATGTTATTCAATTTCCAAATTCACCCCCAAGATCCTCCCTAACCACAACTATAATACAACATCATGCTTATCATTCACATAATACTTCCTCAACATCATTAGTGCCATTCATGACAAGATTATACTCATATTATACCATGAATCATAACTCAACTACCTTTCAAACCAGCATACCATTATTTCCATACTTAAGCTCATATTCCATACTTGTTTCTAATTCAAGTTCTTCAACTACTCAACACTATCATTAACATAAAATAATCATAAAACTCACCTTTGATTATGTAGAGATGATCTTTGGATGAGAATACTCCACTTGAGAAGAACTCCACTTTAATACCAAAGAGATTCTCAACTTCTATCAACCCTTAGGAAGCATTCACACCCTTGATTCTACCAACTTTTGATGTTTGATCCTTGATTTCTCTCTTGAATATGTGTTAGTGTGATATGGAGAAAGTTCTAGAGGTTTAAAGGGTGTTGGAGAGATGAGAAGTGAGAAAAAAAGAGGGATCATACATATATAAAAATAAAATTCGGACCCGCCTCGAAATATACGGTCCACTATACGGACCGTATAATTTATATGGTTCGTATATTGGACTGTATGTTTCTTCCAGAAACTTACCCCTTTCTGGAGGGGTTCTACGAACAGACATACGGCCGTACAAATTATACAGTCCGTATGTATGGCCGTCTAATCCATACTTTTCCGGATTTGCTCTCATCGCTTCGTTTGATCTCTAATCCTTATGGAACCTTCTTGGTACTTGTGTAACACATCCTTAACGATCTAACGGACATTATAACTCGTCCTCAAGACCTTACTAAATATTTGTTAGTTCGACACCCATGAAATCCTCCCCAAACATAACTTATACTCCACTTCCTTTGACGAACCTAGTTTCACCAAGTCCTATGACTTAAAAATCTTATCGTATATACATTAAGGCTGCCAATCACCCTCTTGTAGTCATGAAGGTCTCGTGTCCGACTTAACTGACGTTAATCTATTCACGACGCAACGACATGAAATTGCCGAGGTGTAACTGAAAGTAGTGGTGCTTATCGGTCGGTTCGGTTCGATTTTGTGTATTATAGGTTCGGTTTATTGATTTTCGATTTTTAAATATGCTAAACTGATAACCAAATCAATAAGATATTCGTTATTGGTTTCGGTTATCGGTTTTTGGTCCTTAGCGGTTCGGTTTTTGGTTTAACCGATAAGAAAATCTCCTCTAATTTTTTTTTTTTGCTTTCTCTTGTTTTAATTTGTTCATATATACACTGCCTTCATACGTAAAAGATTAAAAGTCTACATAAATTACAACCAGAAGCAAATTCAAACATGTTATTGCTATTTGCTAAAACACACTTCTTTTCTTTCAGGTTAAGTAGCAAACTTGAATGTTGTAGAAGCAAATTCAAATACGTTATTGACATTTGCTAAAACAAACTTCTTTTCTTTCACGTTAAGTATCAACCTTGGATGTTGTAGAAGCAAATTCAAATACGTTGTTGCTATTTTCTAAAACAAACTTGTTTTAAATAGTTAGAATTTAAAGCCACTATTATATAATTAGGGATAAAAAATAATTTTAATATAAGCTTATTGGGTTATCGGTTTAACCATTAACTAAATCCTTAAAATAAAAAACCGAACCAATAACCCCATAAAAAATTACAAAACCATTTACAAACCGTTAACCCAATAATGATAAACCAATAGCGTTTTTATTGGTTCGGTTTATCGGTTAAACTAGTTTTTGCACACCCCTAACTTGAAGTGGGGGGAGTTGGTAAAAGTTATTTTGCTAAAAGGCCATAAGTGTTCAAAATTGGTGCTTTGGCCACCATTTATGACGTCAGCATGTCAGAGATGTGTTGTGTCAAATCCCAGCCCCAAAGTTTTGAAAACTACACTTTGACCCCCAACCCCCAACATTTTAATTACCCAAAAAAAAAAAAAAAAAAATTCCCTCTAAAAGCTCCTAATTTATCCACTTTTTAGATCCTGTTTTCGGCAAAAATTCCGGCGAAAGATCCTGCTTTTCATCATAAAATCAGTCCCCAACGACTTAGTATGGCGTCGACTGCCGTCATAGACCATAGCCGTAGTTTATTATCGATTTATTATGGCGTCGATTGCAGTCATAACCATAGCCGTAGTTTATTATAGATTTATTATGGCGTCGATTGCAGAATATATTATAGTAGGTGGTGATTATATGGGTGAATGGGAGGAGACCTCAAAATGTTGTAATTTGATTTATATGAGTAAGGTGACTGGATGATCCTAATAGTGATGACGAATAGTGTACGGACAAAAAAATAAAAAAATAAAACCACAAACCCCTAAATGCACAAATCCAAGGGATCGTGGATAGGTATACCATAAACTAATCGTCGTTAATAGCTAATAGTTATCATTTAGGCTCGACTTTACGCATGTTCAATAATTTTCCACATGTTATGTATAGACCAAGGACAATATTTGTCTAAAAGTCCATAAATAAATAAAATAAAATAAATAAAAGTACATTTCATTATTTAAATATTATAATAACACTTTAATACACCATATGAGAGTCTCCATCCATTGAACACATGATCAAAAGAGTTTTAGGACAAGTAATGGTACTTAAAAGGCTAATATTTGTCTAAAAAAAGTCATGTGTATACGAGTAATATTTTAATATAACAAACCAACATCCAAAGCAATAATTTATGCATAACTAAACCCTGCATAACTAATACATGCATTACTAATACCTGCATAACTAATGCCTGCATTACTAATACCTGCATAATTAATACCTACATTACTGATACATGCATAACTAATACATGCATAATTCTAACCAGCTACCAAACGAGCCCTTAGGGTTTTGCAGAATCCAAGGAAAAAAAAAGCAATGGCATTATCATCTGTGGTTTTCGAAAACTATTGCCGAAGTTTAATGGATACATGTGAATTGTGAAGTTATACACAAATATATTAAGGAAAAATTATCTAGCTAATGTAACTGGTTATGATTTATAATTACACTTTATAGCATTACTTTTAAATAATTACAAAACATAATCATATTTTACATGTTATAGCAGATAAACATTGATACACGTATCCCTAAATTGCAGGCAAAATTCATATATGTCCCCTTCTGTATATACGCTATCAGTTTATATACATTTGCATATACAATGTCTCAGTGTATAAACATTGTATATACATTGACACTGTATGCGCACACATATGCTACCTTTTGAAAGAAAAATACTACTACGTTTGAAAAAAAGTATCGTTATTTTTTTGCCAGAAAAAGGACACTAATCTTGCTACTTATGATGAAACAGTAATGGAAGCCCAGTTAAGTTTGGAAAGACCCAGCCCAAAATCCTCCGCACTTTAGCAGCCCAACAGGTCCACGCTTTCCAAAACACAATTACTCGAAAAAGCAATTCCCTCACGAAAAACTACAACTTTGTCATTCCCTTGCCAAAAACCTCCATCTGTATGTGAACCTATTTCCTGATGCAAGTATGTGGGATAAGTTGTGGGACCTAAAAGATATAAACTTATGTCTCGTTTAAAAAATTACTCCACCCGTTTTTTTTTTTTTTTTTCACGGATTGTCCTTCATTTGGCTGGGTCTTTTTTGTCCTTTGCCTAATACCCCGAGATTCTGGGTTCAAATTCCAGCTCAGTAAAAAAAGAAGAAATTTTGGCAAGGCAAATGTTTAAATTGCAAAACTCTGCCTTGCAATTTTTTTTTAAATTTTTTTAACTAAACCGGAGTTTGAACCCGAAATCAAGAGATTTTTAGGGAAGGACAAAAATTAAAGACCACCAATTTGAGGGACAAAAGTTAAAAAGACCACCCCCAGCGAAGGACAATCCTGCAAATTGCCCGATCCGTTTCAACTTATGCGAAGCCCAGTTAAATCTTGAGATACCCGGCCCAACAAAAGCCCAGTTTTTTCCACCTTAAACTACAACTTTTTCATTCCCTTGCTATAAACCTCGATTTTGCCATTCCTTTCAAAAAACACCCCTCATTTTTCTCTCTAGGGTTGATCAGAATCCAAGTTATTATTTTTTTTTTTTTTAAAAAAAGCAAAGCAATGGCATCATCATCAACTAGGGTTTTCGGTAACTATTGCAGAACTCTAATGGCTGCTGCTAAGACATCCACCGCCACAGCTCCACCCACCCCCACCACCACTGCCACGACAACCGGAAAAGGTCGTTATAAAGGGATATTGAAGCCGGTACCGATTTCACCTGCTTTAGGAAAATTTGTTGGTGCTAATGAAATATCGCGTACTGATGCTGTTAAGAAAGTTTGGGATTACATCAAAACTAATAATCTTCAGGTTTGTTTTTTTTATCTCTTTATATATGTGTTGATTTTTTTTTTTTTTGAGATAATTAGGTACTTACTTTGCATGATGATAGAAATGTGATGGAAAAGACCAATAATCTTCCAAGTCCACTTTCTATTTCTTTAAGGGTGTGTTTGGTATGATGGAAAATGTTTTGCAAGAAAGTATTTTCTCTCGGAATATAAGTGATTTTCCTACTCGTTTTCTTGTGTTTGGAAAATGTCATTTAAGAGCATTTTCATACATTCAAAGCAAAATACCATGAGGTTTTTGAATATCACTACAAGAAAGTATAGAAATGGCAACAAAAAATTTAATATTTGGCAACAACTTTGTTTTATTGTTGGCAAAAACTTTTTTGTTGCCAAAGAATTTAATTTTGTTGTCATAGTATTGATTTTTGTTGCAAAAAGTACTTTTGGCAAAAAAAAAAAAAAAAAAAGGTTGTTGCACATTGTTGCAATAACAGCCGTTGGGAAAAGTCTATGCAACAAAAAAACAAAAATTGTTGCCACATATATTTTTTCTTGTAGTGAATTCAGGGGTGGGTGGGGTAGGCAGGTAAGGGGGGGGGGTTGGGTGGGGTAGGCAGGTAAGGGGGTGAATGGATAGTGTGAAGGTGGGTAGGGGATGCGTTAGTGTGTTTTTATTGCCAAACCTTGGTGGCTGCTGCAAAGAGCTCCAGGGCAGCTCCACCCACCACCACCACTGCCACTGCGACCAGAAAATATAAAGGGATACTGAAGCCGGTACCTATTTCACCAGTCAATTTTTAGGACATATAGTTAGAGAATGTACCTTTGCATGACATTAAAATTGCTGAAATAGCCCCTTTTTGTAGAATGTGATGGAAACACCAATAATCTTGAGGTCCATCTGTTTCTTTATGTGTCAGTTTTTTGGGATATTTAGTTACTTATGGTAGAGAATGAACCTTTGCATGAAGGTATAGAATTGATATTTTAATAAATAGCCTCTTTTTTAGAAATGTGATGGAAAAGACCAATAATCTTCAAGTCGACTTTCTATTTCTTTAAGGGTGTGTTTGGTATGATGGAAAATGTTTTCCAAGAAAATATTTTCTAGGAGAATAAGTGATTTTCCTACTCTTTTTCTTGTGTTTGTTACTCGAGTTGGAGAATGTTATTTAAGAGCATTTTCATATATTTAAAGCAAATCATTATGAGATTTTTGAATTCAGAGTGCAACTTCTAGTGGTGGGGATGTAGGCTGGGGGGTAGGGCGGGTGTGGGTCGGGGATGCGTTGGTGTGTTTCTATTGATCCAGAAAATGTTTTCCCTGAAATTTTTAGTTGATCCACTTTCTATCTCTTTATGTGTCATTTTTAGGACATGTTGTTACTTGTGATAGAAAATGAACTTTTTCATGAAGGTAGAATTGCTCTTTGAAATTGCCTCTTTTTGTAGAAATGTGATGGAAAAGACCAATAATCTTCAGGTCCACTTTCTATTTCTCTAAGTGTTAACTTTTAGGACATATAGTTACTTATGGTAGAGAAGGAACGTTTGCATGACGGTAGAATTGCTCTTTGAAATAGCCTCTTTGTAGAAATGTAAAGAACAAGTTGCTAAGATATATGTGAATTTCTTACTTTTAGTTATAAATTGAAACTATTTGATATGCATGGACCACATGAAGGTCAATTTGGTAGGACATATATGAGTTGTAAATGGTACTGGGGAGCACTTGGGCGCAACGGTGAAATTGTTACAGTTGGCAA
This sequence comes from Lycium barbarum, assembly GCF_019175385.1. NCBI lineage: Eukaryota > Viridiplantae > Streptophyta > Magnoliopsida > Solanales > Solanaceae > Lycium > Lycium barbarum. The sequence goes on along the minus strand of NC_083345.1, from coordinate 118,743,200 downwards.
CTTGTCGGTTTAGGGATTCTAAGTGTGAAAATGTAGCCTATTTGCAAAAATAAGGGATTTGAAGCGGCTTTTTTGCTTGGGCTATGTCAAACCTGAGCTGAGTCAAGTATGGCTACTTGGTGTTTGTACCAGCTATGTTATATTGGACTGCATGTTGGTCCTCTAAGGTCCAACGTATCAACAAAATGAATGTCGTAAAATGCAAATGTTAGGATAGATGTATAGTCATGAAAGATTAGAAATACATTAGATGATAAAATGAAAAAAGTTATTTAAGATGGTTTACCATGTCCTACGCCAGACATCCAAATGCATCGGTCTGTAGGTGTGACAGTATAACGATTGAAGGTGTTAAAAAGTGACATGTATAGTTAACACGGCAAGGAGACATTATGTTTCTCTTTTAATGAAACAATTTCCGGGGATGATTGTATTTTGCCATGTGCTTCTGGAAGATGTATAATATCTTTGTACAGGGTGGGGTTTGAGGTCTGCTGGAAAATGGTAGTGACTGCATCTAACTCGTTAAATGCAATCTACAATCAAGCTGTTGTCTGGTCCCTTGTCTAGCTTTATTCATTTAAAGATAGTCACAAACTTATTTGCTCAATCACACAATAGATGGAATTTAACATTCTTGAGTCTAGTTGTTTCTGTTTGATTAAAGGATATTGTTATTTTTCCTCTCTAGTAGACTGCCTTTTACTGGAACAAAGGACCCTAACATTTTGGCATTGAGGTTAAAGTCTCTGTAATGAGTTAGTCTACTGATCGACATGTGATATCAAATGATCAATTCTCTCTCCATCTGTTATTTTACTTTCTGCCCTGTGAGATTTCCTGTAAGCTGTGAATGAACTAAGAGTTGGGCTTATTTTGGCTGGTCAGTGTAGCTCGTGTGATGAGTAGCTAGCCCAGAATAGATATTAGCACACTACATGATAATGAATAAACTGGTTGGTATCAAGGTTTTTGTCTTCTGCTGATTCAGATAATCTTGTATGATAATTTGACAAGTATAGATGCTGCTGCCTTGGGGGCCTGCAATACTATGATGTCTGATTTGGTTGCCATGTGCTGAATCAATCATACATGATTTTTTATTCTCAAGCTACTTCGACACTTTGTATGACTAGCTGGGGCAATCCTTTATAAGACCCAAGCTGGAAATAATTGCTGATATAATGTACCAGTAATTCAAGCATGTTTAACTACCTATGCCAATATTCAGACTTAAAAGCAGAATTTCGCTGTGGATATACTTCTGAGATATTCCTTGAAGTGTGTTTGATGGAAAAAGCAAAACACAATGTAGCCAAGCATTATTCTTTACATTGCGCATTTGCGCCCTCCTATTTTTTATGTTAGTTTTCTTGTAAAAGATGCTTTTTCTTGTTCGTTCATTTTGTTTGAGATACAATTAGCTGCAAAGAACAGAAACAATCGTTAGGGCAGAATCTCTGTGGACTTGAACATTCAGATTGGAATTTGATAGTTATGTACTTATGTAGTTACACGTGACTTATCAACGACCACCAACACTTGGGGTGTATAGGAAAGGCTGTTACTTCTGCAGACTATTGCAATTTGGTTTTCGAGATGATAATTTGTGATCATTTGACATTCCTTCTACTAGTAGTTTGAGGCATAGATTTATGAAGAGAGGGATTATATTTCATTATTAAAACTAGATGATTGCCATCGATTTATCAAACTATCATAATTACTATTTTTTGAGTTGCTTATCATGTTGATGACAATCCATATACTTCTGATGTTTGAAAAAAAAAATACATCAAATCACCCTTAAATTATACCCAAAATGTCGATATCACACCTAAACTATATGGGCGATCTATTACACACCTGAACATTTAAAAACTGAATTTATTTGCACCTTATAAGCTAACGTGGCAAAAAAATAATTATAATTAATAAATAGGCGAGTGAAGTAGTAAAAATAATTTTTTAATTAAATAAAAATTGATTTTTTTCAACTCTTCTTCTCCATTTCACCACTACCACCCCCACCACCCCAACCCGCCTCTCCTTTTTTTCAACTCTTCTTCTCCATTTCATCACCACCACCACCACACCCCCCTCTTCTTCTTCACACCCCACCCTCCATTATTTCTACTTCATTTTTTTTATAACAATTCTCTACAACAACTTCATCAATTCATAATGATCTTCACAATTCTTCATCAATCCATATAGAAGAAATTCACCATGTTACAACAACTTCACCAACTTAATCTTTTTCACTACCATCAAATCCGCACACACCCACCATGGATTTCACTACCCCTATAAACCCCACCCTTCCAAAATCATACCAATTTCACCACTACCAAACCTTCCACTACCAAAAGTCACAACACCACCATCACCTATTTCAACACCCATCACCAAATACCACAGCAGCACCACCGCCACCACCAAAAATGTCGACTACCATCATCAATTTCATCACCTTCCACCAAAACCACCACCAAAGACTAATTCGGTGCAAAATCAAGAGAGAATTTTACAGAGAGAGAGAATGGAACGGTCCAAGAAATAGCAAAGATTGAATTTTGTGCAAAACTCAGAGAGAATTGTCCGGCATCTTGGCGGATTTTTGCGGCAGATCAGTTTCTGTTTTCTTTTTATTTTTTATGGTGGGTCGTAAATTGGTGGTGATGGCATCTTTGTTTATAACTAGTAAATTTGATGGTGATGATGGAATAGTGATAATGGAGTTTGTGTGATGAGTATAGAAAAAAAGGAAAAAGAAAATAGTGTTAAATTAAAAAAATAGAAAAAAGAAAAAAGAAACAGTACTGGAAGTAATAAAATTTATTTTATTTCCACGTGGCGCTGACATGGATGCGCGTGAGGAACACCACACACTGTAAAAGTGGTATAATGCCTTCCAGGGTGCGAATAATTTTAGTTTTTAGATGTTCAGGTGTGTAATAGGTCGCCCGTATAGTTTAGGTGTGATATCGACATTTTGGGTATAGTTTAAGGGTGATTTGATGTATTTTGCCTTTCTTGATTTAGTAGTTGTTATCTGATATGAGTCATCTCATGTTTAATCCACTTTAACAAATGTGTGTAGTAGGTCATATACAGTATACACCATTTAGTTTTTTTCTTGACAAGTAAAATTCATGATCTGCAGAACCCTGCAAACAAGAAGGAGATAAATTGTGATGACAAGTTGAAGACTATATTTGCTGGCAAGGACAAGGTTGGGTTTCTAGAGATTGCAAAGCTTCTGTCCAGTCATTTTCAGAAGGCTTCTTAAAGTTTGTCATTTTGCAGTTCCTGTAAACATTAACATTAGGGGCTTTTCTTGTTAGTGAACTTTGTACTGTAGTCGCTTCTCCTTTTGTTTCCCTTCACTCTGGTTGTGAGTTATGGTGCATAGTTCTGAAACTGAAAGCTTGCAGTGTTTTATGCCTGCTTTGGTCCACCATCCCCAGCCACATTTCCTTTTTCATGTTTTTCACTTTTTGAAGTTGAAGCAAGATGCGATTGAGACGGGCTTAAATGAAGTGACATGAACAGTTCATGTTGCTGACTCTAACTTGCTTGGGATTGTTACGTAGTAACAATTGTACTTGTTCCTTAATTATTACTAGGATCCTGGAATTTTTGCGTCAAATGAACTGGATTATCTGTTCAGCTTCCTGTGATTGCAGATACTAAAAACTTATACATCTGATACAAAATCGTGGATAATTTGAGTCATCCAAGTTCTGTGTAAAGTGTAAACTACTTTTGAATGCCTTATTTAGTCAATGTGAGATACTGATAGAATCATCTAAGAGATTTTCCACTCTTTTTCCTTTGCGAATAATATCCTAGCTGATCAAGAAGAATATCTTTTTATCCTCAGTCACCTCGAAATGAAAAGCCGGTAAATACTTATTTATGCTGGGTGGTTATACAAAATTAAATAATTTATTTATTGGTATTAGGTGTTTATACTTGACTAAATAAATTAGTCTTAAGAACAAACATGTTAATAAAAAAAACACTTAGGGCGTGTTTGGAAAGCCACCCAGATAATTGAAATTGGGTGTAATTACATAGTTTGGCCTGTTTGTTCGACCAAGTAATTACACAGTTAGGTGGGAATTGAGAGGGTGTAATTACGCTCTTCAATTCTCAAGGGGGGGGGGGGGGGGGGGGGGGGGGAGAGGGTTGAGAATTGGGTGTAATTACACTCTGTAATTATTGAGTTATTTTTTAGTTTGTTTCTTTTAATTCTTTTTATTTTTAATTTATTTTTTATTTCTATTATTTTAATTACTTTTGATTTTTAATTTCTATTATTTTAATTTCTTTTTAATTTTTACTTTTTAATTATTTTTCTTTTTGTATTATTTATTTTTCATTTCCTATCTTTTCATTTTCAACCTTTACTTCTTGTGGTTCCATGCAATTGCTTGTATTTTATTTTATTTTATTCATTTAGTATAAGGGTGTTATTATTCTAATTTTTGAAACTACACCTCTTAATATTGGAAAGAATGAGTCATTAACAAACTTGACATATAACGAGTGACGTTATTAAAATAGAATTTCGTTGTGAATGAGGTTATAGACTTATATTTTCCCTTTCTTTTGAATTATTTACTTAAGTTATGTTGGAACTTAATTATGTAATGTTGGAATTTGACATAAGGGCATTACAACAACAACAACAACATATCCAGTGAAATCCCACAATGTGGGTCTGAGGAGGGTAAAGTGTACGCAGACCTTACCCCACTTTGAAAGGTAGGGAGGCTGTTTCCGGAAGATCCTCAGCTCAAGAGGAAACAAGGCAAAAGAGTCATATAAGGACAAACATATCAGGATAATGAGAAAAATAAGAAATAACAAGAGCGAAGAGTCGACAAATATAAGCAAAAATCAAAATTAAACACTTATTTATGCTAGATGGTTACACAAAATTAAACAATTTATTTATTGGTATTAGATGTTTATACTTGACTAAATAAATTAGTCTTAAGAACAAATATGTTAACAAAAAAAAAAAAACACTTAATAGAACAAATGAAAGTGAAAATGCGTATCACTTAAACTTGGTTAAGTATTAAAAAGTATATATCCAAGATCTTGATTTGATGTAAATATCCGGTGCAAGTAAATTTTTACCTATTTATTTTCCTACAAATACACCCCATTAAAAATAATTCTTTTAAATCTTCTCCCTAAAGTAAAAGTATTGTAGTAACTTTAAATGAAAAGGTCTAGTGTTAAAATTTTATTCCCTAAAGTAATAGCTATTGTGTTTGTTGACACCCAATTTTGTCCCTCTTTTATTTAATTTACTCGGGTTTTTAAATTTACTGACGAGCTAAATACTTTATTTTTTCACAATATTTTATTGCTACTACTATTAATATCACTACTTTTATTTTCAACATTATGAGCATTACTTTATCACAAACTTTAACGGTTCGTCATCGTTTCATTTTTGGGGTTCGGATTCGTTAAATTTAATTACAAAAACAACACTTTGTAAAATCCTTACTTTTCTACATGTTAATTACTATTTGTCTTCACCTAATATATTTTAGTTATTAAATTAGAAGCCCAACAATAATTAAATAAAGGAGGAAGGATCAACAATTTTCAGCCAAATTAATGGCTTTAAAATACAAATACAATGTTTTTCCCTACCCAATTAAACAACCCACATTTTAATACCCAACCCATATCTTCAACCCAACTAAAATACCCAAACGGACCAGCCCATTACATATTTCCAAACGGACCTGCCCATACCCGAAATTGACCCGACCCGGTCCAATCTTTAAACAAAACCCTACCTCTCTAACCTTTCCTCCTCTTCTCTTTCTTTTCCCCTTTCCGCCGCTCATCTCCCTCGTCTCTCTCTTCCACTTCTCTTCACCTGCTCCTCATGTTCCTCTCCACCACACCCTTGTCCCCCCACGCCTCTGCTCCCCACTTCCTCTTGTTCCCCCACGCCTTTCGTCTCTCTCCCACGCTCCTCTCTTCACTTTAACGCTAACAAAACCCCATAAATATGTCGAAGTTGAATCATTGAAAGGGGGGGATTTTTTTTGGACTCCTAACGATTTTCCTATCTCTTTGATTACTACTCTAAATCTGGAATTCGTTCGAATTCTGTTCCGTTTCAGTTCTTCGGAAGCCACTTTAACCATTCCTAATTATTTTTGCATATTTCAATCGCTATACTTGGGAACACTCATTTGAAAATCAAGTCATTTTACTCTTTCGGCTTGTTACTTGAAGATCGAGCGTAGATTCGAGACCTCGACGCCTCACTTCACTGCACTCGCAAGAGGTAAACCTCGATACATTTATTATTTATAGTCTTTAGTTTCTGTTTGATTAAACTTCTAGCCTATTCTGCTATATTTTAGTAGTTATGTAGTTTCTGTGTCGTTACGTTATTTGTTTGATGTTTGGGAGCTGTTAGGATAGAATACTAATTGCTAAGAAATAATTTGGAAAGGCGTACACTGTAGTTTGAATATTTAGACTGAATTTCCAGGACTTGGAACCGATTTAAAGCCGAATATACATAAGATATACAGTGGGTTATCAAGATAATAAGAAGGGATATATTCGATATACATCTGATATATACATTGTGACGTGTACATCTTAGGTATATTGTGTATACGATTGAAGCAGGTCGGCACTTGTCTCTCTTTTACTCTGTTTGTTCAAGCAATATACACTGATATGTATGAAATCTGCTTGGGTTAGATACGATGCAATGATTATATGATATGTCGATGTTGTTTGTTGTTTCGATTTGGCTTCTAGTTTACGTTCTATGCTCAATTCCATTAGCAACTAAGTATTAGGCTTAGTTCTATTGTTTGTCTGATGAGTATGTTTTATATGAAATTAAATATGTCTTAGACCCTGATATCAGTTATGTACGAGTGTTTCGTTTATGAAAACTTATGAAATAAATCATGTCTATGCTGTTTCTGGATATCATACTCTAATTCTCATGACTTGAAGTGAAACCTTTCGTTGATTCAAATGATCAGATAAGCTTAAGGTTGTTTGCAGTAAAAAGAAAAATCGAGACTTATCCTTTCTGTTAGTAGGAGTTGGCATGGGCTACTCTTTTGGTTCATAGACACGGATAAGTTCTATGTTAATCACTTGCTCATAGTTAGTGAATTCAAATTCTGCTTAGTGAGCATATTGTTAAATCTGTCTGCATACTTTATTTATAAGGATTTATTTTCTTAAATAACTCTGTTGTACCTATTTAACTGAGGCTGTTTATGCCATGTATAATTGAACTTGCTTGGTATATCGCCCCTGTCCTAAGCTGTTTGGTATTGTCTCTCTTTCCTGCATGTGTTGCTATTATATTTAGCTGCGAACTCTGAAATACGCATGATCTCCCGCACTATCAAGACTGCAGAATATTTCTGTGAATCTCATTCTTTATAACTAGTAAGAGTGACCCCAATTTGAAAGACAAATAAAGGTGGAAAGAGATGTTACTAGCTGGTCTTGCTAATCCTGTTTGCTGTGCCATTTTTATTCATACTCACGCTAACACTTTCTCATAAAAAGTAAATAGAAGTAAAACCAGTGAAGGAAATACAGTGATAGTAACAGCAGTGATAGTAGTAACTGGTCAATATTTGTTTACTTTATTCGTTTCCTTCGCCTCTGAATCGTGAGTCTAAAAGGCAAAGATAGGTGCTTTGATGTTTATGGGGTAGCCCTCTTATGTTATTATGATGTGCTGTTGGAAAAAATCATGTTTAACATCTGTTTCAACAGCCACTAACAAACCTATTTCAATGTTGCGATTAGGAATTTGAGCTTACATTCGAATAAAGTTGTGTAAAGTTGATAATCTTGTTTCTTCCTGGAACTGGAACCAAATCAGAAATTATGTGAAGTGTCCATGAAAAATGTTTTCTTTGTTTCTATCTTTGTGGTATGATATGGGGGAAACTGAATGTGTACTATGTTTCGACGTATTGGTATTGACTTTGAATTTCTTTACTTTTCAGATTGTTGACATTATAGTAAAATGTAATGTTTTAGATTTGTTTGGAATAATTTCCTTAACTTTCTCCTTTGTCTTCCATAATTGCTTTGATTGGGTTCTCTTTCTAATTCTTATTTCTTGTTTCTTTCTTTGTTGCATGAACCCCGGAGTCTAAGAGTCTCATTTTTGAGACTCGATTACACCACCAATGAACGACAACCTTGCTGCCACATTCACGAGATAATCGCTGTTGTTTCTCTGTGAAGGATTGCCGCGTCTCTTAGGCAACGTTTGACCTATTTAAAGCCTAAGCCTACTGCTTACCATAAGCTGCTGTGGCGTCACTGTTTTCTATGGTCAGGCTGTGCAAAAAGGCTTCAGAACTTGGCTGAGTATGCCACTGATATGTTTTATTTTGTTGGCTTAGTTGCCTTTATTTGCTTGTGTGTTATTTGATAAACACTAAAACTAACAATCGGTTTATTTAGTCATGATGGATATCATCTACAACTGGCAACTAAGGAAATATTTTATTCATAAATGGTAGTAGACGTCCCTTAAAGGCAGTTAGTCATAATATTTCTTATCATATAGAGTATGACTTGAGTTCGAACGCTAAAAATCAACAACCCAATATCCTTTCCTCTTTTCAAGTGCAAATGATTTCTCCTATAAAAAACGTAATTTTAAAATATGCTAAAACTTGAAATAGCACTTAAGTCGATAGTCGTCTGTTCTAACCTTGCCCAGATCTTGTTTAAAACAATTTGTTATTGGGTCATTTTTAGTATGTGTTTGTTGATGTTTTATAAATTAATAATTACGAGTTATTTTTCAACATGCCATAAGATTTCGTACCTATATCTATACTTGAAACATAACTTAGCCTAATTAAATCTTAGTCCGGTCGGTTAACCATTGTTAATGGGTCTTAAAGGATGCCTAATACCTTCCCTTTAGACTAATTGAACCCTTACCTAGAATCTTAAGTTTCGCAGACCTTTAAACAGAGTTAACTTTAAACATAATTTTAATAAACTTTAGGTGTCCTAATTCACCATAAATAATTAGGTGGCGACTCCTTAAAAATAAACAAAAAAACAGGAATCTCCAATATGTCGTACTTCTACTTTAACCAGGTTAAAATGGGGTGTGACAGTGTTTACTTAAGACCAAAGTGATTACTTTCTGAAAAAGATTAAGAATTATTTTCATCATATTTATATATTAAACACCAAATGAAACCATATGTTAAGGACCATTTTTTATCATTTTATTCTCAAAAATCGCTCTTCATCGGGTCCCACATATTCGGATCCACCCGACCCGTTACCTTCGCCGATGTCATTCTCCGGTCACCGGCGTTCATTTACCGGTCAACCAACATATATATATATATACACACACTCCCTCTGTCCCAATTTAGTGATATAGTTTGACTCGGCATAGAGTTAAATAAATGAAGAATTTTGAAACTTGTGATCTAAAATAAGTTATAGAGATTTTTGTGACCGTAAATCCTTTCACCGGATAAAAGAGGAAAATTTAATTTAAATTGTTTCTAAATATAGAAATGTATCATTATTTTTGGGACAGATTAAAAAAGAGACAGAGAATAATTAAAATGTTTCAATTGTGACTGTCACACCTCATTTTAACCGGGTTTGATTTAAGGAGTGTGACGTATTGGAGGTTCCTATTTGTTTTATTTAAGGAGTCGCCACCTAATTAATTTAACGGTGAATTAGGACACCTAAAGATTAACTAAGGCAAAGTTAAAACTAAACCTCAATTAATAGTCTGCTTAACCAGTGTGATTCTAGGTAAGGGCTCTATATTATCCTAAAGGGAAGGGGTTAGGCATCCTTTAGAATCCGCTAAATACGGTTATCCGACCAAACTTGGGTTAATTAATTTAGATTAAATATAATGCTTAAATCGTAAGAAAAATAAGTTGTAAATGTTATTAAGGTGTTAAAGAAAAACATAATGATGTTATTTAAACTAGCTTGAAGAAATATATAGTAGTCCACTTAAAAATAAAACTTATAAATGTTGCTGAGTTTAAAATAATAATTTTATTGTAAAACGAGAGTTGCAAAAATACAATAATTTGTATATAGATAAAAGCTTTTTAAGAGAAAGCCTAGCCAATTTGACTTAGAATAAAATGATATTATATGAGTATAGTGATGTAGGAAATCTAAACTCATTATGAAAATAATGTAAATGAGACTTTAAAATTTAATTGGTTAGATATGCTTACTTAATCTAAACTATTTTATAAATAGGATGCAAAAGGTGATGAACTTTTCTTTCTCTTTTTTATTAACTTATTAATTATGCTTAGCTAAAATGATGTGGGATTGATTCAAGTTTGAAGAATTATTTATAAAATAATATTCGAGTTTATATTTGCATATTAATGACGTTTTGAAATTAAGATAATAAAATATAACTCCTTTAATTCAAAAAATATGAATTTTATACTATCAACTATTTTAATAAGTATTATAGATTCTATAAATAACTTTAATGTGGAGAGAAGAAAATGAAACTTATGGGATTAATTGTTAATCTTCCTTAAACTAACTACCCATTATTAAACTAAACCTGCTAATTAGTTAGGATTTATCTAAACTAATAAACAAAAAAAAAACAACAAAAAGTTAGTTGAATGATACAAATTGATATGCAAAAATAAATAAAATAAAAGAGCAAATATAATTCCAATGGGATTCAGCCCATTTTTGGGGCTGCTACGATTCACGGACTACTGGGCTTCGGCCCAGAATTGCTCTTTCTTTAGGATGGGCTGCGGACAGGGATGGTTTGATGAAGAGATCTCGTTGGGCTTTTAGCCCGACACCGAATGCGGAGGAAGAACGAGTCTCTCGGACTCGTATGCGATGTTCATGCATAAGATTGAAAGCAAAGTATTAGTATACGATCAATCGATAATGCTAAACATGTAAGATGTAAACTCAAACAAATAAACATGTTATATACATACTGTGTATATTTAGGTATATTTGAAGTATACCTTATGTATACGTAGGTATATAACCTCAGGGTTTTAACAACATTAGAGCATTTAAAGCACACATTCTGCCCAGTAGTGGCAGTGCACATTGCAAGGCGAAAATTATAAGAAATATTAAGGCAAACGACATCTGCGTGGCAGTGGCTGTAAGTGAAGGAGGAAATGAGGATATGGACTGCTCATTAGCACAAGGAGGCAGATTAAATGCAGCTCAAGTATTCACCATGACAGGTAGAGTGAAAGCCATAACGGAAGCACTTTAGACAAGTAGTAGTACGTGAAAAGAAAAAGGGCATGGATGTAGGATGCACCTGGGCAATCAGTGAGTATAATAGACAATGAAAGGCTTCAAAGACTTAAGGTTCAGTATCCGGGTTTAGTTCAAATAGAGCATCCCGCATTTATCGACGACATGATAACCTTACTTATTAAGAAGAAAGTAACTAAATCCAGATGGGTGTATCAGTATACGCAAGTGCCGACAAAGGTCGAGTTCAAGACAGTAGAAATATCGACATATTTTCTAAAACAAGCCAACTAGCAGGCAAATGGATGCAGAAGTCAGGGGGAGATGGCAATGCAGGCTGCTAAGGCTAAAATATACACATGACCCAACAGGCACAACACCTATAATCGCAAATATAAAAAAAAAGAAACAGCTTGGACCAAACTGTGAATATTAGGAACAGATAATGTGCTGGTTTTGAATATTAGGAACAGATGAATACAGGACCAAATTACTGGATGGACTGAAACTTATTTATTGGCCCTATTCTAACATTAATAGGTCCAAACAGCCTGAACTATAATAGAACAATGAGCCTATACCCAGAACACACAAGATAACTAAGTTAAGAAAAACAGATTGGACTACGACTAGTCTCACTATACATGACACCATGACTAACTTAAGATACTAACAGATTGGACTACGACTAGGCTGCACTATACATGACACCATGACTAACTTAAGATACTTCCATTACTAAATATGATCAATCATAAGAACTATCATATAATGAAATTAGGTTCAGCAGACAAACAAACAGATACGAGAGAATGCTATAATTAGGATAGACTAACAAAAACTGCTAAGCTGCCATTAGTACGCCTATTGCCCACATAACAGGAAATAATTGATAAACAACTAACCACACCTAATTAGGCATATTGGCATATAGCAGTAAATGGATCAGTAGATAACTAGCTAAAGTATACTTAACTAAACATATGTAGACAGCAAAACAAACAAATTCACAAACACACACAAAAAAAAAGATTGAAATACAAGGAGGGATTCAGACAAACAAAATCATTCATATCACATTGACAACATAAACGAACAAATTAATCATAAGGCAAAAAGCATGCCGGATGCATAGTGTTAGATGGGCACAGAGCTTCTAATTATGTCGTAACCATATAACAAAGGCCTATCAGGCAATCCATTGAAGCAAAGAAACAGATTACTAGAAATCGTCTTGACATGATTATTTTCATATAAGACATACTGATCATACTGAAAAAGAAAAAATGGAACCCGACCTAATACATGGTCGCTAACAGAACTGGGCACAGATCCCAGGCTTGAGACCAAATCAAATCAGCAATCAATACCAACATGTCATATATTCGTTTTTTATCGCATCCAAACCCAGGCAGACTATATTCATGACAGAATAAATGATTTGAACAGATAGAGTAGAAGAGATATGACGCCGACCTGTTGTGGGTGCAGCGAAGTGAGACTTCGGATCCTTCAATCTACTCGAATACTATCGAATCGGAATTTGCGATGCTCGGATTTGCAACAACACAAAGCAAATAAAAGCAGAAAACGAAAACAAATGTTCTAGAATTTTGACTAGCTATTTTGAGACTACGATTTACTAAAGCAACTGGTTTTTACGGAGATTTTGAGGCGGCTAATGAACTAGTATTATTGGTGATTTTACCACTGAAAAAAAATAAACTTGTTCCTTGCTTTCCGGGGTTTTTGGGGGTTTTCCAGCCTCGTCTCCTCCGCCCCCCAAAGGGTGGGGGTTTTCCTCTCCATTTATAGATCTACCATGTATTTTGTGTTGAATAAAGGGAAAGGGAGCGGGGAACAACAGAAGGTGGAGATGGTGTCAGACGAGTGAAGGAATGTGGTGTAACGTGGTGGGGGACAAAATTAAGTGGGGTGACAGTGAGCGTGGAGTAGTGGAAATGGCAGCGGTATGGGAGAGGCGTGGGAGGTGTCAGAGATGAAGTGGATGATAACGTGGGAGCATGGAGGCGTCAGAGGTAGAAGAAGAATGTGAGGGGCGTGTGCGATGGAGGGAGAAACGGTGGGTGGCGATGAGAAGTGAGGAGATGGTGGTGTAGAGGTGGTGGCGATGGAGGCGGAGACGCGGAGGTGAGGAGGAAGGGGGAAGAGAAAAGACGAAGAAGAAAGGGCAGCGGCGGAAAAAATGGAAAATGAGGGGAACCCCCCTTATTTTGGGTGAAAACGGATCGGACCCGGTCCATTTGTGGACTGGGTTGATTTTTAGACCGGGTATTAAAAGAATGGGCTAATAAATTTAAACATGGACTGGTCTAAAAATTGAGTAAAAAATATGGTCTAGTCCAAAAAATATTAGGAGTTAATCGGACTTTGATTTGGGGTCCGGTAAGTCAAAATACGGACCGAGTGCAAGAAATAGTTTGGCTTCTAAATTTGAATAAGAGACTTATTTAAATAACTTGTGTTAAAATATTGTTCGACATAAAATATGCAATCATTAATGCTCAGATAAAAAATGGCGTTGTAATAGCCGTGCAATAATATTTCAAAAATCCACAGTAAGATAAATACTATTATTTAATTATGCAAAGATAAATGCGATGTGTGTGCATAAGCTGGTAAAATGCCGAAATGATAAAAATTGTGAATTATAATAATAGTAATAAATAATGAATTATAATAATAGTAATAAATAATGATAATGATAATAATAATAATAATAATAATAATAATAATAATAATAAATGCGGTAATAGTAATAAGAATAATTGATAGAATAATGTAATAGCGGTATTGATAAGGGCTAATAATTATAGTAAACATAATATATATATTTTTTATTTTTCCAAAAATATTAGAAGCGCAAATAGGTATTTCGGAGGAGAGACGGGACAAAATTGGGTGTCAACAGTGACCAATTTGAGAGTTATTGAAATTAAAGCTAAAATGATTGTAAAAATTGAAATGCAATTAATTTTTTTATTTAATTAATTAAGTTTGTTGATTTAACAGAGTAAAATATTTATCAATTAACTACTGTTTAGTTTAAACAATTAATTAAATAATTTCGTTCACCATTTTGGCTTTAAAATCTGATAAATATATATTTAAATCATATTTTGTGTGAAAAATATGCAAAGTGATATACAATAATATACCTGTGTGGAAATTCAGCCTTTTAAGCCACAGTGATGGTAATATCCGACGATGGAGATGATTCACTGGCCCAATTCCTTAAATTTATCAGTAATATTTACATAGGTAAATTTCCATTTATTACCGCTGTAATTATTTGGTGTTTGCTCGATGATCTCAATGATTTATGAATCCTGTGCTACTTTTTACGTAAACTTCCTCTTTTAGCTGGATGTTGGATTGGCTATGCTCTGAAAATATTGGTGTTAGATTTTTTTATTTTTTGTGTGTTTTTTTCGATTCAAAATCAGATAAAAGTTTCTGCTTTCTTTTTTGCTCAGTCCTTCAATTTATTTGTCTGGTTTTGACTTGATAAGGAGTTTAAGAAAGTAAATACTCCCCCGTCCCATTTTATATGAAGGTGTTTGATTTGACACAAGTTTAAAAAATAAATGAAGATTTTTGAAATTTGTGATCTAAAACAAATCATAGAAATTTGTGTGGCTAGAAATCCTTTCATTAAGGGTAAAAAGTTAAATTTAAAGTTGAATTGTTACTAAATAAAGAAAGGTGTCGTTCATTTTGGGACTGACTAAAAAATAAAGAGTGTCATATAATTTGGACGAATGAGTAAGACTTTTGACTCTTGTGGTATTAAACTAAATATATATCGAATCTACCAAAATGTTCTTTAATCTTGTGGTCTTAAAATGCCACGTGGAAAGTCGAAAAATTAAAAAAATACCAAAAAAAGGAAACAAATGGACAAAAGGTGCTTCAGGGTGGTCTAGTGGTATGAGCGCATCGCAAGATGTGCGAGGTGGGAGCACATTACGTGTTTGACCCTTGCATTAGGCAAAAGTTTGGTATCTAAGTAGAGAAGGGTAGAGCGGCAGGCCCATTATCCACCGAACTTCAAACTTGCATGCCACTGCTCTTTGGGAATTTCTGGGTTGTATATAAAAATAAAAGGAAAAATTACTTGGTGTAGCTTCTAATAGTTAATTATTGATAATAACAACAATTACATTTCGTAGCTACATTTTCATTTCGTAGCTACATGATACATCAAGCGGCCGTGGCTGGAGTGCTTATTGCGTATGGGCTCTGCCCCTGCCCGCGCAGGTTCAAACTCAATTGACCACATTATTTTTCTTACATATTTTTCCCAGCTTCTTCTCCTTTGTATCTGAGTGTATTTCGTCATATGTATCTCATATGTATTTGACTTCATACTTATTTTGAATTTACACAATGTATTTTGAAATTTTGTTGAAATACGTTCAACTTCGCGACAATTAATTTTTCTATTCTCTTTCGAAAAAGAATGTTTGATCAAAGTAGGAGGGTCAGTGCATTTACTTTTGGGTGCGGACTTGATCATTGATTTTTTTTATTTTTATTGACATATCATAAGTCTCATTCTTCTTATAGTTAATACCTCATCCTTCCTACTAATTTATATGACAATCTTTTCTTTTTGTACTGACTCAAAATGTTCGATACTGTTTCATTCCTATATAACTTTTACAACTTTCAAGAATTCAAATTCGTTGAACTATTCAAAATATAAACTTTGATGTTGTGTTTTCTCTAACAAACTGACTTTTCAAACACTACTTTGATATTTTCTTCCTTTATCACTATTGTAATATACAAGTTAAATTAATACATTAAACTCCGGGCTTAGTCAAATGCAAACAATAGGATGGTGAGAGTAATATGAAAAATGCTTGACAAAATTGTGATCAAAGGAAAATTGTTAGTACTTTTTACTCTCCAAATTGTAATAGTGCCACATTAAAAGAAGAAAGTATTAGTATGATTGCAATCTGTATCCCGTAACCTTAAAATCCTTGTCTCTATGAGTGTGCAGAGTCGTTATCGATATATCTGATTTTGTGTTAATATGCCTCAGATGGTAGCGTTAGCTGTATTTGTAGATGGAGTTAATTGAAGTTTAGTAATTTGGTGGATATGGTTCAGGATAAAGGGAAGCATAATGAAGATCCAACCATCTCGAGTTTGAATGATGCATCCATGGTTACGAAATAATCAAACGAAGAAGAAGAAGAAGAATGGAAAAGAAAGAGAAGGGGAAAGAGAACGAGTTTAAAAGGAAAGAGAAAAGCTTTCAGAGAAAAGCTTTCAGACAAAAGTAGAAAAGTTTTCAGACAAAAGTATAAAGTAGAAAAGTTTTCAAACAAAAGTATGTTTCCCACTTCAATATGTTCTGTGTTGACCAAGGCATTGGATGCCAAACACATGGAACAATCACAGCCACAAATCTCTATTTTCACAAATTCAATCCCAGCCGTTGTAAATCTGCCAGCTGGATAAAATAGGAACTTGCTAGGAACCTTCCTTCACGTGCTAGTCATGTGAAGGAATATTTTTCTGTTACACAGCTGTACAAATTATGAGTAGACAAGTGTATAGGTTTTTAGTATTTTTCTTAGCCTCTTTTATTTACAATAACGTGTATATATAGGAATGAACAGATTAATGAATACAAGGTGAAAATTAGCAAAATCAGTGTCTTCTTTTATGGTATCAGAGCAGGTTTGAGCTCGATCCGAAACCTTCATCAGAATCACCTTCAATCTCTCAATAAACCAAAATGGCTGATGCAACACCAAATGTACAACCAAGCAATGTAGACAAAACCATCACCTACGATAACAGTCATCCTTACCATCTGAATAACTCTGATTCACCCGGAATGGCCTTAATTAACAATGTGTTTGATGGCAAAGGATATCCAGGTTGGAGGAGATCTATTCTCCTAGCCTTATCAACCAAGAGAAAACTTGGATTCATCAATGGAGCTTGTACGGCTCCAGATCTGAAATCAGAAGAATATGAACAATGGAGTTGTGTTAATGATATGATTATTTGTTAGATCTCAAATGCACTAACAAAGGAAATTGCAGATAGTATAATGAGTTCTAAAACAACAAAGGAACTTTGGGACAGCCTTGAGCAAAGGTTTGGTAAGTCAAATGGAGCCAAACTCTATCATTTGCAAAAGGAATTATCGGGGCTTGTTCAAGGAAATAATGACATTGCTGGGTATTTTACCAAACTGAAAAGAATATGGGATGAGATAGATGCACTTGATGTTGTCATATGCTGTTCATGTGTATGTGTGTGTCAAGGAAAAGCCAAACTAATGAAGTCTTTAGAGGACCAAAAATTGATACAATTTTTGATGGGCTTAAATGATATATACACACAGGCAAGAGGAAATATCCTCATGATGAACCCATTACCCAGTATGGATCTGGCATACTCTTTGCTTTTACAAGATGAAAATCAAAGAGAAGCATATGCAAATGCTAACCACACTACTGAATCTGCCTCATTCATGGTGACTTCACAAGGCAGAAATTATCAGAGAAATGGGAATCAAAATTTTAAAGCATCAAATCAACCACAGCAAAGGTTTGGCAACTACACACCAAGGAACAACAAAATTTTTTCAAAATATAAACCTAGGAAAAACAAATACAACCCAAATGTGAGCTGCACATACTGTGGGAGGACAGGTCATACAGAGGATGATTGTCACAGGCTTCATGGTTTTCCTGAGGATTTTGAATTCACAAAGGTTAAGCCCTATCAGGCAAAGGCCAATGGAATAGTTACTGAGGAGGACATGGTATTTGCTAAAGGGGAGGCATCCAACAACCATCACAATAATCCTATTCCACACATGAGTAAGGACAACAGTCCTATTCCATATATGAGCAGGGATCAATATTCAGATCTGGTTCAGCAAGTGATTAAAGAAGTAAAGATGGGACAAACAGGAAGTTCAAACAGTTCAAATGTTGGGTTCAATGCAGGAGAAATTGCTGGTACAATTCTAAAGTATTCAGGCACTTGCTTATCTGCTTTTAACACTTCCACCTGGATTATTGATTCAGGAGCATCAGAACACATGTGTTTTGATTCTAAATCCTTTATTTCTTTGTCTATCTTTCCTGTTCCCATTAGTATCACTTTACCTAATTCTTTTAGGATCATTGTGACTCATGCAGGAAGTGTCTCTATTATTCCTAAAATTACCTTAAAAAATGTCCTCCAAGTCCCAGATTTCAAATATAACTTAATATCAGTTCATAAGTTATGCAATCAGTTTAGATGTGATGTGTTATTTACTCTTAGTGGCTGCATATTACAGGACCCTTTAATGAGGAACACTCAAGCTTTTGGTGAGGCAAAAGAAGGACTCTACTTGTTGCAGCCTAGTCCTAAGTCTAAGTCTATTTCATGTGACAGTGTAGTCTCATAGCAAGAAGGAAGCAATTCCATTCCTCAGTCTAAGTCATTTTCTCTTCCAGTTTCAGCAAATATAGTTCCTAGTGTAAGTCTATGGCATGTAAGATTGGGACATGTCCCTTATTCAGTAATGAGAAAGTTTCCTTTTATCAATTTTCCTTCAAATTTCCAACATATTTGTGATGTGTGTCCTAAAGCCAGGCAGACTAGGCTGCCCCTTCCCCTAAGTCAAATTCAGTCTAAAAACAACTTTGATCTAATTCATATTGACACATGGGGACCATATAAAACATGTACTCACAATGGATACAAATACTTTCTCACTATAGTAGATGATTTCAGTAGGGGGAACTTGGACTTTCTTGTTGAGTTCTAAGTGTAATGCTTTTCCTATTTTAAAGGATTTTCTGATCATGGTTGAAAGGAAATTCAATGCTAAGGTAAAGGTTATAAGGTCTGATAATGCTCTAGAATTGGGTAAAGGAACACAAGAAGCCCTTTTTCTCAAATCTCAAGGGATAATACACCAAACATCATGTGTAGGGACTCCACAACAGAATGGAGTAGTTGAAAGAAAACATAGACACCTCCTGGAAATTGCCAGGGGTCTGATGTTTCAGTCTCACTTACCTAGTACCTTTTGGGGAGAGTGTATATTGACTGCCACACATCTTATCAATATGTTTCCTTCTAGGGTGTTGAAAGGAAGGACACCATATGAGGTTTTGTTTGGAATTAGACCACAGTATGATAACTTGAGGTGTTTTGGTTGTTTGTGCTATGCCTCAACCTTAGCACAACACAGAACAAAGTTCGATCCTAGGGCAGTAGCTTGTGTTTTCTTGGGGTATCCACAAGGCCAAAAAGGGTACAAAGTAATGGATTTATCTACCAAGAGGGTCTTTGTCTCCAGAGATGTTAAATTCTTTGAGCATCAATTCCCTTTTGCTTCTAATTTGAATTCTCCAGCTACCATTTTTCCTATACCACAACCCACTCTATCAAATTCAGACTCACCTCAACCTAGTTCATTCTCTTGTCCTACTTAACCTACTGGTGATCATTCCACTACTCTACCACACACTCCACCATCATGTTCTATTGATCAGCACTCCCATTCCACTAATGACACAGCTACCATACATCACACTGATGACACATCTACTAATTCCATTCCACTTTCCAACACTCCAACTGAACCAAACTCTTTTGCACAAGCCTCTCAACATCCAGGATGGAACAAAGCTATGCAAGGAGAGCTGGATGCTCTCAAGGTCAATCATACCTGGGAGATTGATGAATTGCCCCCAGGCAAGAAACCACTACCCTGTAAGTGGGTTTACAAGGTCAAACATGGATCAGATGGAACACTAGAAAGGTTAAAGGCAAGGTTAGTAGTGAGGGGGGATATCCAGCAGGAAGGTGTGGATTATACTGAGACATTTTCCCCAGTAGTCAAAATGACCACAATCAGATGTCTCTTAACTGTTGCTGTGAAAAAAGGATGGCAAGTTGTCACGACCCAACCCCGTAGGCCGTGACTAGTGTCCGTGCTGGACACCCAAACGTACCCAATAATCCAAACCAGCAGACTAGCAGATTATATAAATATAAAAGTAGTCGACATTACTAGTGTCATAGAGGAACATATATAACACATGGAAGCCGATAAGGCTATCACAAATCATAGCAACCCAAAACATATACAGAACCCACATGTATGTCTACGGACCTCTACAGAACATAACAGAAACATAAGACAGGACAGGGCCCCGTCGTACCCCTGAATAGCGTACATATATCCAACAGTAGCAGACTGTACCAGAGTATAGGCTCTGGACAAAAGAGCGCTCCAGAATAGCAGAATAGGTGTCCTAGGCAGGTGGGTCAGCATATCTATAGTCTGTACCTGCGCGGCATAAAAACGCAGCCCCCGAAGAAAGGGGGTCAGTACGAAATATGTACTGAGTATGTAAAGCATGGAACGTAGTAAACAAAGTCATAATCGGAACAGGAGGTACAGAAAAATGAACGGAATATCCAGATTAGCAAAATGCTGATCATAAAGCATAAATAGTACTTACAGGAAACGTATGTCATACCTGGTCCCATTACAGAACAAAATCATAACCGGAACAGAACGTACAGAAATGTGAGTGAGATGTCCAGAGTATCAAATGCATATTTTCAAAACATGAAGAGTATGTACAGAAACATATGCCATATCATATCCGGCCCCTGCCAAGGGACTCGGCAGACAGAACGTGGTCACCCCCCGACACTGGTGCCACAACACATAAGGATCAGAAAAGGGGAATAACCCCGTAACATAGCATATCATATCAGATGGCCATATCAGATCATATCAGAACAAGCGTACATGGCACAGCATACTCCACAAACCCATGTACGCGTATACTTGCCCCCTCACATCGAGGCACGGCGAACAATGCAAAGGATCACGCTTGACAACATATCCTGGCCCGGGCTCAGTGGGGGAAACATTGAGGCATCCACGAACGGAGTAGTGAGAAACTAAATGCACTAAAAATACCATATATATATTTCCAGAGACTCAATGAGGCATATCGAATGTCAAATCAAATCAATGAAATCGGACGGAAACATAGTAAGTAAATTTAGATGTCATAACGGGTTACGGAGGCATAATCTATCCGAGATCGTTTTCAAGATTCAAAACAATTTATAAGACTTAATGAAATATTTAAAATAGTTTTTATTTAGTAGATAAAGGAGTAGTTAGAGTATCTCTAACGAAAACGCTCGAAGACAAGTCATAGACACATAAAGGGTAAAATTAGAAATAGTGGGCCCACCTCGGAACCAATGAAGCGGTGGGCTCAAATTACGTATTTTTAAGCTTATGGGGTCACCTACAAAGGTTCTAGGACATTCCATAACTTCCTAAGCAATTTGGGAAAAAATTTCATAATTTTTCATCAAAGCATACTTAAGGAATTCAATTCTATTGAATGAAAAAGCGACGATTTCAAACGCGGATTCCGATGGACAGAATATTCCCCGAGGCGTAAATCCAAGCCTAGTACATCTAGGACATGCCAAGAGAAGAATCGGGATAACTTTACATACCTTTCTTGCCCTTTATGCTTGCCAAAACTCAAATCCCGTTTCGTCCAAAACCTACAAATGGTCACATTTACCAATTTACTATTCATAAGACTTAAAATTTCAACCTTAACCAATTCTTGTCTATAAAAATTTGAGCAGCATCTCCCCTATATATATATCACCCCCGAGGTTAAAACTCGGCTAAAACAACAACAACCATACCAACAACAATATATACAACATCAATAATCGACTAGGAACGCATTCTAGCGTAAATAGTCTTATTTTCCAAATAATGCGACAATTCCAAATTCAACTTTGCACTTACAACCCGATATCAATATTTTCATATTCACATACTAATATAAGACCATTCAAACATAAACCAAAAGTATTCCAAGCTATATATTCAATATTCAATAATTCCATCAACTTCCATATTCAATCCAAAATTCTTATATATGCAACAAAACCATTCCAACACATTTTCTACTTACTAATTCATCTCCAACAACAATCTACCACACGGCCAACATGGCTTCTTTCCAATTTCATCCAATTTTCATTCAACTTCCATTTCCAATACAAATTCCACAATAACCACAACTAGTATACAACTTAAAATTCAACTCATATATGTATACAACATATATACACCCATGGCTACATATATAATATATATACATACCCACTTTGAAAACTTCCACATTTTCATAAATTCTACTCATTTCTACATACTACAACACAAACAAACCTTCATAACATAAGAAAAAGGAATTGATTCTTACCTTGTTTTTATGAAAGTAGCAAATTCTTCAACATCTTATTGTTCCCATGCTCCTCTAACTCCAAACAAAATTATATTCGTGATTATGCGTTGCCCGGACTTCGATTAGTACTTCGTAGCTTGAAATTTCACTCACAATCCTCACTTTTATGTGAGATTTAGGCCCCTTTTTGTTGCTGAATTTTCTGGAAAATTTGAGAAGTTTTTAGATGATAAAAAAATGGGGGTTTGCCCCTTTTTATAAGGGCTGAAACGGCGTCACTGTAGCTACAGTACTGTAGCAGTACTGTAGCGTACTGTAGCAGTGCTGTTTCTGCGCGACAGTTCAGTTTGTAGCGTCTATAATTCTCTACTCCGACGTCCTATCGATGAGTGGTTTGTTGAATCATAAACTAGACTTGACGAACTTCATTTTAGGCTTTTAAAACGCCTTAAAACTCCAAATATGCATAGAGATATACCCCTCCAAAGTTGACTAAAAATCTATCCAGCATTTCTCAAATTTTCGTCGAACTTATTTTCTTCAACTTGCCCGATCTCGAAATATTCCGAAACCCTCCATACATGATATTTATCACTTATTATACATGATAATGACCATATTCTTGTGTTTTAAAATACTCTTTCCCGATTATGACTTACAAGATCATAATCATCCATTATTTAAACAATATACTTAATAATGCCTCATTCCTCATACTCCAAAGTTGTTTTACCTAGTCGTAACTCGACATTCTTACATTCAAATTTAATAGTGTTTCTTCGAAGTACGGGGTGTAACACAAGTACACTAACTTGATGTAAGCAATGCTTTTCTACATGGGGACCTGCAGGAAGAGGTTTACATGAAGTTTCCTGCAGGTATGGACTGTCCTAATCCTAGATTGGTTTGTTTATTGAAGAAATCATTGTATGGTTTAAAACAAGCATCCAGACAATGGTATGCTAAGTTGGCTGATGCTTTAGCTTTTAAAGGGTATTCTAGCTCTCTTAATGATTACTGACTATTTTTCAAGCAAAATGCCAATCTTATCTCCATCATAGCAGTCTATGTGGATGACATCTTGATTACAGGTAATGATCTTGTTGAAATACAACACATCACTGATTTTTTACACACAACTTTCAAGGTCAAACATTTGGGTGATATTCATTATTTCCTGGGTATGGAAATCTTAAGGGAAAAACAGGGGTTCATCATAAATCAGAGAAAGTTCACTCTGGACCTTTTACAAGAATTTGATTGTTCAGGTGCTACAGTTTCCTCTCCTCTTGACCCCTATTCCAAACTAAATGCACATGATGGTCCTTTGATATCCAATCCCACTTTATACAGACACCTAGTGGGAAAACTCAACTATCTGACCTATACTAGACCTGACCTAAGTTTTGCAGTTCTGATTCTTAGTCAATACATGCAACAGCCACGAGAATCACATTTATTAGCTGCTACTAGAGTTTTGAAGTACCTGAAAAATGATCCAGGTCAAGGGATCCTCCTCTCCTCTGATTCATCTTTCGAATTACTTGCTTTCTGCGATGCTGATTGGGCATCTTGTACTGACTCTCGACGGTCAGTCAGTGGTTTTTTCATCACCCTTGGTGGAGCACCCGTTTCCAGGAAATCAAAGAAATAAATCTCAGTATCATTGTTGTCTGCGGAAGCTGAATACCGTTCAATGCGTAGAGTGACAATAGAAATTACCTGGTTAGTAAGGCTTCTATCAGATCTTGCCGCTCCTCCTAGCTTGCCGGTGACTCTTCACTCCAATAACTAAGAGGCTATCCATATTGCAAAAAACCCGATCTTCCACGAAAGGACGAAACATGTTGAACTGGATTGTCATTTTGTAAGACAACAGTTCGTCTCCGGTCTCATTACTTTGTCCTTCGTCCCTTCAAAGCAGCAGATTGCAGATCTATTCACAAAACCCCTATCTGGGGCATCTCACCGATTTTTGCTAGACAAATTGGGGGTTGTTTCACTACCCTCCAATTTGAGGGGGGATAATGAAGATCCAACCATCTCGAGTTTGAATGATGCATCCATGGTTACAGATCGAAATAATCAAACGAAGAAGAAGAAGAATGGAAAAGAAAGAGAAGGGGAAAGAGAACGAGTTTAAAAGGAAAGAGAAAAGCTTTCAGACAAAAGTAGAAAAGTTTTCAGACAAAAGTATAAAGTAGAATGTTTTCAAACAAAAGTATGTTTCCCACTTCAATATGTTCTGTGTTGACCAAGGCATTGGATGCCAAACACATGGAACAATCACAGCCACAGATCTCTATTTTCACAAATTCAATCCCAGCCGTTGTAAATCTGCCAGCTGGATAAAATAGGAACTTGCTAGGAACCTTCCTTCACGTGCTAGTCATGTGAAGGAATATTTTTCTGTTACAGAGCTGTACAAATTATGAGTAGACAAGTGTATAGGTTTTTAGTATTTTTCTTAGCCTCTTTTATTTACAATAACGTGTATATATAGGAATGAACAGATTAATGAATACAAGGTGAAAATCAGCAAAATCAGTGTCTTCTTTTAAAGCAACTGAAAGTTGAGAACAATAATGATAGGTTTGGTGCAGAGGAGGAGGATGAGAAGGAAAATAGAGGAGTAAAGCGGATGAAATTTGAGGACATACAGGGGAAGGAAAAGGTAAATGCATTGTTATAATCTCAATCTTTTGCGTTGCCATTTAAAGCTGAAGGTGAATGTGCATCTTCATCTGCAAATGTGTGTGAGACTCGTTTGGGTAAGTGTAAGGGTGCTAGTACCAACAACATAAGAAGGGATCCAAGGACGATAGAAGCTAGTATTCTCAGCAAAATCCCTCCTGAGTTGCTCCACCACATTCTGAAGTTCCTTTCCTCGGAGGTAATTCACGTTGTTTGCAGTGTACATAAAGAGACTGAAAAAGAGAGCCATTTATGCTTTTGTTTGCCCGTGGTTATTTCGTATTGACCAAAAACTTGGTTCTTTTTATGGCAACGCGGAGGATCTTGTTTCATGTTCATTGGTCTGTAAGTTTCTAAATGGTGTTGCTTCTGATGAATCCTGTGGCGTCGGCTGTAAGTACAATGCATCGTGTTTTTTCCCTTTTCATCTTCCTTTTAATAGTTTCTTCATTCATGCTGCATAGGCTTATCTATAATCTATCCGTCCTGGTGTTATAGGTACTTGTACTAGTATTTATCTTAACTCTATTTTTTTGATAAAGCTAGTGTCTGGGCCAGCTTTCACGTGCCTCGACCTATTCCTTCAGCTACCTGCTATCTCCTACCACCCACATATAGGTACTCAGAGCGCATGTACCGGGTAACTTTGCCTACCAAGACTTAGACAGATAAGAAGAAATCATCTAGTATCTTTGTTCTCTATCGGGAGTTGAACCCTGGTCCCCAAAGTTTACACCTACTTCAGTGATTACTATGCTATACCCTTGGGTTCATACTAAGTCATTGTTAACTTGTTCCTGATTTCTTGTTTTCCCTTTCACCTATTTGGTTAAGTCTTATACCTTTTCTATATCCAGAAGCCCTCATACATTCGATTTATTTGCATTGAACTTTTGACTACCTTTTTGTTGACACTTCTTATTCTTTTACTTATTCATACTCTGGTAAAAATTTATATGTTCAGAATATGTAATTCATCCATTTGACATTGGTGTTTCTTGATTGATGACATTTTGTTACAGGTATTGCTTGCGATGGGGTTTGGAACTCCCAACAAAAAAGCCACGGGAGTGTGCTTGGAAGAAGCTTGACATCAAGGTATCTTTTGATTCAAATGTGAAATTCACTTGTTATCGACCAAGTACTTCAGCTGACCTAATTCTTTTTCACCTCTAACTCCGCAAATTATAATCTGAAAGTTCAAAAATTATACGGAAAAGGCTCAAATATGCCATTGAACGATCGGAAATGACTCATTTATGCCACTCGTCAATAGTTTGGCTCATTTATGCCATCACCGTTATCAAAATGGTCATCTATGCCATCGCCGTTACCAAAATGACTTATTCATGCCATTTTTTATTAACACCGATTTTATAATACCAGATATGACACGTGACCTCCAATTAGAGGTCCACATTGTTTAATTAAACCAATCCAATTTTAAATCCCAAATTAATAAAAAATCCGACCCAAATTGATGAAAAATGGCATGAATGAGTCATTTTGGTAACGGCGAAGACATAAATGAGCCAAACTATTAACGAGTGGCATATATGAGTCATTTCCGATAATTTAATGGCATATTTGAGCTTTTTCTGAAAATTATAATTTTACAGTTACAAAGATCCCAATGAAAGTTGAATGTTTCGGTGGCATTTGGGTAAAGCGTTTGGTTTAGTTTTAAAACGATTGGTTTTGGAAATGTGTTTGAGAACATTATTAGTAAAACAATTCACGTGTTCGAAAGTATTTAAACAATCCAGCCTTATTTGGTTTTGAAGACTAAATCCAGAAACAGAAATCAACTACCGAGTTTTTCCCAATCAAATTATTGCTATTTCTGAAAATAGCCGTATTCAACCATTTGTTTTGATAGAACAACCTTTTCCCAACACAATGCAAGTCCTAATTGAACTGCGGAATTGATTTTAGAAAATGTTACCCCAACATGTAGACCAATTGTAGAAAAATTAAGGCAGAACCAAATCGAAATGCCAAAGTGGGTCAACATTAGGCTGAGTAACATATGCTAGCTCGTTTATAAATTTGAAAATAAATATGGCATTTCTTGTGGACTGAGAAGATTTCAGATTTGAGCACTAAAAACATTTTGTTAGGCTAAAAGGAAAACAACATTATTAGTTTAGAAAAAAAAAGAAGGGTCTATTGCCCATTTGCTTGTATCTTGCTATTTTGCTGTCATACCTTTTGTATCTGCATCAAATTCCTTTCCTTTCTTTTCTTTTCTTTTGAGCCGAGGATTTTTCAGAAATAACCTCTCTACCCCACAAACAAAGATAGGAGATAAGATCTGCGTACATTCTACTCTCCCTAGGCCTCACTTGTGAGAATACACTGGGTCTGTTGTTGTTGTTGAAAAGGACAAGGGGATCCACTTCTCATTTCTGTCATCAAGAGTGACCGGATTGAACGAAAGAATTGATATTTATACTATTCCGATAAGATCAATTTATGGGATATTGAAAGAAATGGAGAGAGTAAACTGGAAAGTGGGCAGATTAGCCTCTTGGAATTTTTCTTTAGCTGTGAAATGATGTATGCATCTTGTAGATTAAATTTACTTTAGGTAAAATGGTATGCATTCACTGCAGCATGATGCAGAGGACATGGTGGAGTTTGTCGGGAATTGCCCAACATGAATTTAAGGAGTATTACATCCAAATGCAGGCTGCTAAAAGAAGCCAAGCTCCTATTCCTTCTCAAGTGATTAGTATTTTCTGTATTCTTAGTTTCTAGTTACTTCAGCCGAATCTAGATATAATCACAAATAAATTTCATCCTGAATTTATGGCTGGATTTATGGTATAAAGTTGACTCCTTTAAGGTTACTCCATAAATCATATTTGGGGGGCGGGGTAAGGGCAGGGCACTCTGATATTTAGATATGTGGTTTCTTGAGGAAGGACTCACTGACTGAGATTTTTATTAACATTTTTTGGTGTTTTTTGTGAAAACTTCCTGAAGTCATTATTTGGGCTTTCTTGTTTTCGTTTTCTGGAAATCTTGTTTGGATGGAGTGTTTCTTTCATGCATTAACCATTCCTGTTATGCAAGGCAGCTGAGAAGTAGTTTGTGCTAAAACAGAGAGGGATTGGGTGAATAGGACCTAGAAAAGATCTCAAATGGAGTCAAGGTTATCTTTTAATGAATAATTTAAAGAACTTTATTTTCCTGAGGCACCAAGCAAAGTCGATTACAAAATACACCAAAATTCAAAGGCCTAGCACATTAATACTTAAGTCAGTCAATTGAAACTGAATTTCTTTAAAAACACTTTTCTTTTGTATCCCATGAACTCACATAATAAACTCCCAGTAAGTGGTGCCGCTTCCCTGACCTAACGCTGAATGTTCGTACCTGCCTCCCTTTGCATGATTAATTTAGCCGATCTCTATTAATTGAGAAACTCCGACTAGAAATTGAGTGAATGCAGGGAATTGAGGGGATTCATTAGTGTGTCTTCTCCTAGGAATATTAAAATTGCAGATAAAAGTTTACCTGAATAAAACTTGAAGGGAAAGAGAAAAATACAAGACAAAGAAGAGGGCTTGTCATAGAAGGGACTTTGGAGATGATGTAGAGAATACTTGGAAGGTAGAAAGGAGCAAGCAATTAGGGACAAAGAGGTGAATAAAGAGACAGTTAAGGGAGAATAGAGATAGAAAACATGGGATACCAGCTTTTTAGCATGTTTGGCAAGCTTTGAAAATCTGCTTATTTTGAAAGTGGTTTTTTAGAATAGCAGCTTGTGTTTGGCTAATCGATTTGAAAATCACTTTTGCCAATATTAGAACAGTAATTGTGCTTGGCCAAGGTTTCAAAAGTGCTTTTGGGGAAAAATTACTTTTTTTCAGCTTCTGCAAAACAGTTTTTGCTACTACTCAAAAACACTTATTTCTGTCCTAAAAGCTTGGCCAAACAACTCAACTCTCTAAAATAAACACTTTTTTTTTTTTCCGTTTCAAAAAGCACTTTGGCCAAACAGGCTATTACTTTGTCTATCATAAGAGCATTTTGTTACATGCCAATACTTTCTACATCTCCAGAAACTCTTTCAGTGTCCCTGAGTGTGCACATTTACTTATCTCCACGTGTTTCGTGAAAACATATCCTAAACAAAAAATAAGAAATAAAAGTATTGGGAACTTATCCATCCTAAGTCCCTTAATGTGCATTTAGGTGCATACGGCAAGAATATTCTATTGTGTTACTTGTCACAAAAGAATCTTCTACTGGTATTTGTCTTATCTTCTGGCTTTAATGTACTGATAAATGATGACCGTATAATCTCGATAAGACCGTTGCTGATCAAGTATCTATTTGGAAGAAAAGTAAAGGCCTAGGTGATAATATTGGAATGATCATGCGTCTTCTGGAGAGACGTGTGCTTACCATCAAATTGGTGATGTATTTGTCTGTGAAAAAACTGGACACGTTCATGGTAAGGAAATGTTTGCAACAGTGCAAATCAGTCATTTGATAATTAGAAAGATGGGAAGGACTGTGTCATTGGTTTGTGCTTGTTGGTTTTCTCTTGTGTGTGTTGGCGCAGATTGTGATGACACATGCAGGGAAGTTGTACTGGATCCTACAAATGGTCTGCTGGTGTGCACTATTTCAGGCCACTGTTTTGATAGGATGTTGTTGTCACCAAATGAAACGAAGCAAGATGTGGTAAGCACCTGCATGTAGCTTACGGCGATTCTGGAATTCATTGTTTCCGGAAAAATGTGCACGGTTAAGGGCACATGAAAAGTTTATGTGCGCCAACTTTTGAAATTCTATTTTCTGAAAATAAGTAGACAATGATAATAGTGATGTGCCAAAATTCACTTGTTTCTGAAGGTCCTTTTTAGATGCTACTAATTTTAATTTCCCATTCTGACAAAGATGGTCATTATAGGTGACAGAGTGTGCTATCCTTTAAACGAAAAGTATTACAATTCTAAAGTGAAAATCGTGTCTATATGTAATAATGTAATGTGTGGTATACCTTTTCCACTTAATATAATCTGAGTAAGACTAACAGGAATAGAGGAAGGCATAAACAATTAGTCTACTGCTTCTTGGATTGTGTTTTGCTAGTAGTTTTTATGCTTTAGATCCTAGCTTCTGTGGGAGTAATATCTCCATCCGTGCAGGAAACTCTTATTGTTCACATAGCTTCTTTTAATATTTGAGGATCTAGTACATCTTACAACATGTTTGGGGTCAAAATATATGCTTGTGAGGATTGGTTTGCACCTGATGCTTGTATAATGAGCCTAGAAAAACATCCTTGGGAGTTGGGAGAGTTGTAGCATCTCACTACTTGTGCTATATTTTGCTTCCCTGTAGCATTACTTTAAAGATATCAAAGTAGTATAATGTTTTAAATACCTGTTTCTATAATATATAAATCGCTATATTGAACTTTAGCTAATTTTCTTTTGTTTGTGGAAATACAGGACCAACAAGAAGCTTGTAAGACATGACGAAGCAGAACCATTCATGGGCTTGGGTCGTTTTGGTATGTTAGTTGTAATTTTGTCTTCTGGTTTATTAATCACTCAACTCCTTTTACTCACCTTTTTCCCCTTATACTGCTTCAGCTCGAGCCTATTTGCTGGGATACAACTGCGATGATGAGAAGGAATTGGAAGCTGCTTTGCGCTTTTGCCGATTTAACTGTTTATTACCGCTGAAGGATGTTGTGGGTTGTTAAGGATCCTTTCACCTTGAACCAGAGGTCTCGAGTTCTAGTTTCGGAAATGAGGATCATCTCGGTAGGAAGCACTCACCCACCCCCCTCCTAGCGGCAGTGGCGGATCCAGGATTTTCACTCAGGGTGTTCGGAAAAATAAGTGGACCTAAATATACATTGTAATATATGTTCAGGGTGTTCAAAAGTTAAAATATGTACATGAACACAGAAAATTTACCCTAAATATATACTATAAGTTTTTGTCCAAGGTGTTTGGGTGAACACCCTGGCCTCTTATTGCATCCACCCCTGCCTAGCGGGCCTTCCCGGCGCGTCCCGATTAGTCGGGTGGATCTTCAGCATGTTCAGAAATGGAACAATTTACAGTTTTGTTTATCATGTAATTATAACTTGTATAATTTAAGCTAAAATTTTAAAATCTTATATAGTTTTTCACTTAATATTCTGCATCTGGGTGTTGCTTTTCTCGACCTATCATTTGACTATCCATAAAAATAGAGCAGAAGATAAGATGATGGGTGTGTTCAGTAAACCTTTTTTATGCAAAATATTTTCTAAAACATTTCCTAATTTTTAAGAAACTTGTCTTCTTAGAGAAAATGTTTTTCAAAACATTTTGATCGACCAAACATGAGACAATTTTCTCGATGATTGGTGCATTAATGGCATATTCTGGGTTATAGCGTTGCCTCTATTCCTTGTGATGTTGGGAAGGTCTGAAGGCGTTGAGAAGACTTCTTTTAGATTCCTCTTCTTGTTATAATAATTATTATATTGCTGGAACGAGTTAACTAAAATTGACAAGCAACGAATGTCCACAAAAGGCAAAATGAATAAATTATGTGAAAGGTTAAACTGCATTTCTTGGTCTACGTTCTCACCATCTTTGTTACCCTTCTGAATCCAGTTCAAACAGTAGTATAAATTTATCCATTCATTCTAAAATATTTGTTAAGCATAGTGGTCAAGACTTAGTATAACATGTTGGACAGCTCACTCACTGGTCAATTGTTTAAACTCTTGAGCCTATATGTGTATTTTTTCTATCCAAGAGTGTGAAATACTACAAAAAAAGGTGCAATTAGCGGAGGTCAAATATGCAATTTACGGAGGTTAGAAACCTCCGCTATTTGTTGTCATGGAGGTTCACCAAACCCCCGCAGTTAACGCCGCCACAATCAATTTGCGGCAGATTATTGCTGGGGCTTGCCCAACCTCCGTGACAGCAAATAGCGGAGGTTAGAAACCTCCACAAATTGCATTTTTACCTCCCCAATTAACTTTCAGCCTATGGAACGTTTTGGGTGCGAAAGAGGTTACAAACACCCGCAATTTACTTATACTATTTGGATTTTAATCCACAGTTTAAAATATATTATAGAATTGATATATTTATTACTAGAAACAACCTTTCGAACTTTTTTATAATACAAATCTGAATATATTAAAGACTTAAAATCAAAATATCAACATTCCATTAACCACACAACATACTAAGATAAGTAAATGTCACCCAAATTGTCACAAATCCACTTTAGTCAAGTAATCATATTACAGGAATTACTAGAGCTAGAAATCTTCTTGCATCCATGGATCCGCTAGCTGCGTCACTCGACAGCAAAAGAAGAAGAAGAGAGATTTGTGATCTTTTATCGGTATAATTTCTAACTATAAACAGACAAAAACAATATAACTATATTATTCAAAATTACATCTATAACATTGTTCTCAAGGGAGTCTCAGGACACTTTCTTTACCTACTTCAATAGACATCTCCTCTCAAATACCAGGTTTGAGTGCATAGACAAGATAAAAGGAAGGCCTCAAACCGGGATAAATGAAGAAACTTACATGCTTACCAGTGGACCTTCTTGACCTATTAAAATGCCAGTGTAGAGACTTCTGGTACATGCTTGGCTAGCTAATCAACCATGTCTTGCACTACCACATTAATTTACTAGAATATGGGAAATTGGTTAGTTACCTTTACTCCGCGAGAGAGCCTACCTATGTTTGTCTTTTTCATGAGCTAATGAACATAAATCTTTCTAAAAATTATGTGTCATTGTTTCTGTTCTATTACGGTCAATATCTATTCTGAGAACCAACTAAAGCTTGACTCTGAGAGTGAGAGTTAACGTCGTCAATCTTTGTTTTCTTCTAGTGGTAAGAGCACTAACACGTAATGAGCAAGTTAGGCACACGTTATGAATTCGAACCTTACACAAATGAAAGCCTAGCACTTAAGCGAAACAGGGTAGAAAACCGGACCCATTATTTGCTGAATTTCGAACGTGCACCATTGACTCTGGAAATTTCCCTATCATTGAAAAAAAAAAAAAAACTTTGTTCTCAAGAGGTCGAAGTTTGCTCACATGGTGGGAGCCCCTCCTCCTTCGCCATATGTAATATTGCCCTCCTCTCCTATCCTCCTCCCCCTAATAATAATAATAATAATAAAAACTTCTAGGTAGTGGTGGTGATTGATCGTTTAGTTGCTATCTATGCTTCATCACTTGGAACACACACACATAAACATATAAGCAATTACGCATGTGGATAAGAATGGATTCAATGAATTAAATTTAACCTATTACTTTCGACTCGGATTGCTTCTACGTAATTATAAAAGAATGTAACTTTTTAATAAATCACATCTATTTTGAACTCATCAATTTTAAATCTTGAATTTCTCTCCCCAAAAAATGGTGCTACTATATATGGACGCAACATACAGTATTTGGTCGTGGAAAATTCAAGCGTAGTAAACTTAAGCATGTGACAATTTGGCAGTTAGGTGCTTATGATCATTGATTCACATTTTTTCAACTTCTTTTCTTTCTTTTGTAAGATGGACTTTATTTGACAAGTTTCCAAATCTTTACTCTTTTTTGAAGAAAGAAATACAAGTTTCTATTATTGGTAAATGCTTGATTCGTGGACAGGTATTCAAAATTGAAAGGGTGAAAATAAACGACTTATATGGGGAACACGTCAAAAGCCTATGTTATGGAATTAGTGAGGAAAAGAAGAAACCATGGCTAGAAAATAGCACTACAAATAACAAAGACAACAAAAGTCAATTTGCTACGAAAAAGGTTGACCGTAAATACTATCCGAATAATAAATAATAGCTAGGTAATATTTCATAAAAGAAATTATAAATAATAATAGATAATTAAAAATATTTATAAAATTTGGAAAATCAGAAATTCTAGAGGAGAAAATTATTGAACACCTCAATTAGTATTAATCACGTCATATATGGTCTAATTAACGCGTGGAAAATATTTTAAAGGAGTAAAAGGGCCTATAAATACTCAACCATATCCACTCGTCAAATTCTTCCTTCATTAATTCATACACTTTTCTTTTCTTTGTATCTCCACTAGCAAATCTGTAAGGACCCTTTCCACTTCATGCATTAATTTTTGAGACCAAGATCTTTTTTATTTTTCTTTTCTGATTGTTAATTAGTTGTCTTTATGAATTTTCAAATTTAATTTCGTGTTTCAATTTTTCTCTAGCAAGAAAGTATAATTGCTAGCTCTTGCTTTCCATGTTAGGAAATTTTTGAGAGATTTATTGTTTTTTGGTCATGTGTCGAATCACAGATTTGGTTTCATGTTTGGCACTTTTCTTATTTAGGAATTTTATCATGTGTGATCACTAAATGCCATTTCATCAAGAATTGAGGGTTCTTTTGGTTTTGAATTTCAACGGATAGAGTACTTGATGTTCATTTGGCTTGTTACATTAATTACTTGTCAAATTCACTGGTTCAAACATATATTCCATCCGTCCCAAATTATGTGATATAGTTTGACTCGAAACGAAATTTAAAAGGAAATGAACATTTTTTAAACTTGTGGTCTAAAATAGGCCATAAATATTAGTGTGACTCTAAATCATTTCATGAACGGTAAAAGAGAAAGTTTTAAGTTGTATTATTTTTAAATATAAAAATGTGTTATTCTTTTTGGACAGGCTAAACAACAAAATGTATCACATAAATTGGGACGATGAAATGACATATTAGTTCCTATAATTTCTGGCTATAACTTTATCACATGCAAGAGACCACACATATACATTACTTCATGCTATCTTTTCCCCTTGTTTGTTGGGCTACTTGGTGTTTGAATTGCAAGTACAAAAATTTAAATTTCATGTTCTTCAATTCTATGATATTAAAATTTTCAGTTTTATCCTTTTTTGACAAATTCCTAGGTATTCGAGAAGAATGGGAGGTGGAAAGGATAAGCATGCACAGTATCCTTCAGGAGGGCAATATCCTCCGGGAGGACAGTACCCTCCGGGAGGACAGTTTCCTCCTGGAGGGCAATATCCTCCGGGACAGTATCCTTCGGCACCCGGAGGATATCCTCCACAACCCGGGGCCTACCCTCCTCAACAAGGGTATCTGCCACAAGGTTATCCTCCGGCACAGGGATATCCACCTGCAGGATATCCCCCACAAGGGTATCCACCAGCAGGTTACCCTGGTCAGCCTGCTCCACACCATGGAGGTACCACTGCTTAATTACTTTTAGTTATGGCTTGATTTGAAATTATTACAGAAAAACACTTTTAGAAGACAAATATGACAAAAATAAAAGGTAAAAGAAAGAATATAAAGGATAGCAAGTACTCATAGCAAGTCCTTTGTATAAATTGTGATCCATAGAAGGAACAAGCTTCGCCAGACGTTTATTGTCAATGGTACTACATATGTTGAGTTACTTGTTGCATTCAGAGCATCAGCTATGGACAGAGGCGGATCCAGGATTTGAAGTTTCCGGGTGCCATGCGTCATTCAATCAATTTGAGCTTCGGGTCGGATTATTCGTCTTTTCGAACTTTGATTCGGGTTATTCGTCTTTTCCGATGAAACATTTATTTATAGCAATATACAAGAAAAATTACAACTTTTATACATAAATGTACAAAACCCACAATCAAGATTACAACTTTTATACGTAAATGTACAAAACCCACAAGCAAAATGACAACTTTTATACATAAATGTACAAAATTCACAAGCAAGATTACAATTTTAACACAAAAAAGCATTTTTGTAAGAAAAAAAAAACTCAAAAGAAATCAAGAAAGAAAGACGAAAAGATCCTTACAATGGGTCAATGGAGGAAGCAGCCGAATGGGATTTTGGCTTTGGAGCAATGAAGAGGGTTTGTTTAGTTGATGAGAATTGAGAAGAGAGGGTTTGTTTCTTTGATGAGAATTGAGAAGAGAGAGGGTTGTGTCTTTTTTTAAATAAGAAGGAAGAGAGGGAAAGTTCTATTCTTAACTTTAAGAAATAAAAAAGTCAAAGATTAATAAATTAAATTAAGTCAACAAAGATTGCTACTGCTCATTGTTGTATGTTGAGCAGCAAGGGTTAAAAAAAAAAGAATTTTGTGCAGCCGCTGGGGCTTGATCCCGCGACCAGAGAGCAAGAATCAAAGC
Organism: Lycium barbarum; assembly: GCF_019175385.1. NCBI lineage: Eukaryota > Viridiplantae > Streptophyta > Magnoliopsida > Solanales > Solanaceae > Lycium > Lycium barbarum. Next base: position 118,706,702 of record NC_083345.1, on the reverse strand, counting down.
CTCTGTCCACTGGCACCAGCAGGTTACTTTGTAGTGGGGGTGCCACTTTAAATATTTGTACATAGCTTCTGTATATATACATATATATACACAGGGTTTCGGGTGAGGCTTGCGGGTGGCGTGGCACCCCCCCGACCCTTAATAGATCCGCCCCTGGCTATGGACGCACCTTTTCGGCAACGGTTCAGTCGAATTCAGTATGTTCGACGTGAAACATAGCTTTATATGTGAAAACCCATTAAAATTCTGAACAAATACTCTCTCCATTTCATTTCATGTATCTACGTTTGATTGAGCACAAATGTTAAGTGAAACGTAAACTAAAGATATGTAATATACTGTACCAAATGCCTTGTGAATCTTGCGGTTTAAACATGTCGTGTGAGATGTTTAAATTAAAAAAGTTTCTAATAAGTTGCATTCCTTTTTGAAATAGACTAAAAGTAAAATCAAGATGCATAAATTGAAACAGAGGGGGTATTGGACATGATATAATTCTATACTATGAGTCCAGCACTAAAAACACTTAAAGCATATCAAACCCGTCCTGTTTAAATTCTGATTTCATCTCTGCAGGGCATGGAATGATGGCCGGAGTTGCAGTGGCCGGAGTTGCAGCTGCAGGAGCGGCCGCCTATGGTGCTCATCACATGGGACACGGCGGAGGTCATTACCCTGCACCGGGTACTGCTCATTATGGACATTATGATCATGGCAAGCATGGCAAGGTTAAACATGGCAAGGGGCATGGCAAATACAAACATGGTAAATTTGGCAACAATCATGGAGGCAAATTCAAGAAGTGGAAGTAACTAACTAGTCATAGTACTTCAACTTCATATGTGTCACATTTTGCTTCTACACTTTTTCGACACTAATAAAAGTAGTAGTATGGGTCCTAATGCCAACAGGCATGACAAGTGCTTATATTTTTTCAATTTCTCTATTTTTTTTTTTTTACTTTATAATGGGGCTTTAGCGCAACCATAATAGCTTCTCTTGTGTGACCAGAAGGTCTTACATATTCAAGCCTCATGAAAACAACCTCTTACAAAGGTGTAAAGTAAGATTGCATATCATAGATTCGATGTAATCCAGCTCTTTCAAACCTCACGCATAGTGAGAGCTTTGAGAACAAAGCTGTTTTTTTTTTTATATAATTTATTTCCATCTATTGCATTATTTTCTTAAATTGAGTGATCTGCTCTCTGCCCTTTGTTTGCCCCTGAAGGACCTAAATTCCTGTTTATTTTGTCTTTGTCTTTTGCATCTGCTTAATTAACTTATGTTTCCCTTTGAAAATAGAATGAATATTTGGAATGTAGTCATGGAATCAGAAGTAAAACCTACTAAAGGAGCACATGCTGTTCTTTATGTCCTACAGATACAAAGTAATAATAACTTTCTTAGGTAGCTTATTTTACCATCAGACCTTTTTATAATAAAATTCTTATATAACAACACATTACTAAAAAAAATCAAGCTTTGTTTGGAATCGAGTTATATTTTACTTTTCTATAATAGCTTATTACCTATAATAACAACAATCATCCTTATAACAGTCGCTCTTTATAAAATTACCCCTTTATAACAACTATCTTTTTAATTTTTTTTAATTTTTTTTTTATAGTGGAATAATCATCTTTATAAAAATAGAATATCTAAAATTATCAGTAATAGTTCTAGAGATTTTGATCAAATATATTGACACTTTAATACATTATTTATGCCAAAGAGTAATGTTTATGAATATATATTTCCATCATTAAAAGATTTCCCTTCTTTATACAAAGTGTGATGAAGCTTAGTATTTGCCATTAGAATTTCCTATGTACATAAGGTTTACTTTGTACAAAGAATGAATACAAAATGTGAGCAACATCCATTGTTTGATTGGACATATTTTTATAGCGTGCTAAAGTATTTTTATGAGGCATATTTTTATTGCATGCTAAAGTATTTATGTGTGTTTGAGTTAAACCTTTATACATTTTGTTATGAATTTATTGAAACTGTATAAACTTTCTTTAATTTTTACTAAGTAAATATGCATATTTTTGAGATTTAACATTTACATTATTTTGTTTCTTTTTATAAAAATTGAAAAATTAGATTTATGCATATTTTTATGTCTATAACAACCAGTTAAGATTTAAATATCAAAAGTTATTATACGTGTAAAACATTTAGTCGCTATAAAAACCAAAAAATGTCGAAACGTACGAGGTTGTTATAGAGAGGTTTGTTATATTACATTTGTAGAAACTTAGTCCAATTAAGTTTATTCTGAGGTTTTTTTATTTTTTATTTTCAGGATAAATCCTATTTATTTCCATTTATTTTCCAATATTACATCTAACGTAGTAGTCCTTCTGTCCCATTTCCATGGCATAGTTCAGATTTCAAGATAGTAAAAATTCTTAATTTTCACCCGTGAATTCAAGTTTTCTCAAATAAAATTTATGTATTTGGAAGCTCGGTAAAGAAGTATTCTAAATTACAATAATTTACAATTCAAAATATTTAAAAAGCATATGAAAATTTGTTGTCAATGGCAAATTCAGGCTCTCAAAATTCAAAAAGTGACGCATAAATTGAGATGAACGGAGTAGAAAGGACTCAAAGAAAGAGTGAGTGACAACGTCTTTTTAGGCAATAATGTTAAATATTCGCAGAAAATTGGGTGAAAATTGGGTTGGTTCACTCAAGAAAAAATCACTCAACTTCCAAGTATCAGAAAGTCATTAAACTATTTCCTGTTATCACAAAGTCACTCAACTTTGCATATATATATATATAAATTTTTATCTATATATATATATATAAAATCTATCGGAGGAAACAAAAAAGACATTATGTATCATACTCATACAAAGTCAACTGACTTTTTTGTTACAAAGAGATTTGTTTAATTACTTGTCGTGATTTTTAGGCAAGTTGAATGTTTTTTGCTATAAAAAATAGATGTAATCCTAACTTGGTAGTGTAGCATGTTACTCTTTCATTCTTTATGGAGTAGAAAAGCCAATTTAAACTCAATACATCAATGCCAAATATGTACATATCGTCTCTATAAAGTGAGGAAACCAACTTCATTTTTACGCTAAAAATGGCTTATACTGTCACGACCCAACTAGAGGGCCATGGCGGGCACCCGGAGCTAGCCTACCGAGCGCCACCTATCAAACTTATCATCAAACCCAACCTAAACATACATCATTCTCAACACAAACTTATTACGAAACGATCTTCGTGTACTTCTCAAGACACATATATGCACATGTACATAAGCCCACAAGGCTACAAAATGATGTACAAAATATACACTGAAGAGATCACATAACATCTACTACCCACACATAAGTATCTACGAGCCTCTAATTGGAATACTGAAGTCATAGGGACGGGACAGGACCCCGCCATGCCCCAAATATGTGCACAAAAGAATATACCAATAAGCGACAACTCTGGAGTAGTGGAGTGCTTCTGTATATCCGTTGATAAAGTCCCTAGGTATCTGCTCCGTCTCTCTATCTACCTGCGGGCATGAACGCAGCATCCATAAAAGAAACGACGTCAGTACGAACAATGTACTGAGTATGTAAGACATGTATAACAGCATAATATAGAAATAAGAGAGCATAAGATGAAGGGATAACCTGTAACTGATTGCCTCTTATGGCGGAGTCAAGCATGCTGACTTTTATATATAAAACAACATCATTTCATACATACATATACATAAGTAAGTTGTCTGAGTCATATAGCATCATTAGCCCACGTCCGGGCCTCCCGCGTTCGGGTAGTCATCTCAAGCCGCCTACTTGTGGTGACTGCCCGACCAACTAGGCTCGGTGTAATCATCATCATAAGCTTCCCACTACGCCTACCGTAGCGGTGTCTGCCCGGCAAACTAGGCCCGGTGTGATCTTACATATACATAGCATAAAGCATGAATGAGAGCTCAAGTAAAAACTACAATTCTATTAGAGTGACGTAAGGTCGGTGGCCTCCGATTACATTATGAAATAATCGTCGTCGCTATATCTCACCCTGAAGGAACTAATATCATAAGGTGAGATCACAACACGGAATAACATCAATGAAATCATGAAGTAAGATCATCAAGCTCATACTAGCATCAATTCATAAGCTTCGGAATCTCAAGAAATAGAATCATCATCATCATCATTATCATAGAACACATCTTATCTCTAACTCATGAGAAACTCTTACAAATCATGAACTCTCAACTCTGGAATGTAAGAATATCATGGAAACATTATAGGAAATCGTAATATAGGAGTCATGCCTTTTGAAAGAAGGGGACTATCCTTACATACCTTTACGTTTTCTTAACGACTAAACGTTCTCCTTCCAAGTTCACAACTCTACATTCAAGAGAATTCGTACTAAATTAGACCATTTAAAACATGCTTAACGCTAAACTAAAGCGACTAAGAGCTAACAAAAATTGGGCAGCATTTCCTTTGTTTCGACAACTTTCTTCATATAATAAACAACTCCCAAATATCAATAGCAACACCCACAATATAATAATCAATAGACTTCTTCAAGCTAAGCATTGTTCAATCCTCAAAACTCCTTTTCAAAGTCATTCTTAACCATAGCTACAACATAATACCATATTCATTTTCACATAATACTTCCTCAACGTCATTAGCATCACTCACAACAAGATTATACTGATGGTACGCTAGGAATCATGACTCAAATTAATTCACTATTCAAGAATATCATTAAATCCATGTTGAACTCCATATTCTTCTTCCTTCCTTCATTCAAGTTATTCAACAACCAAATACTCTTAATAACATAAAATAGATGTAAAACTCACCTTTGATCATGTAAGGATGAACTTTGGATGAATATACTCCACTTGAGAGAAACCCCAACTTCAATTCCAAAAGAAATCTTGCCTACTACAAACCCTAGTGAACTTCTTTACACTTGATTCTCTTGATTCTTGGTGTTTAATCTTTGATTTCTCTTGGATTTGTGTTAATATGGTGTGAGGAACATTCTAGAGCTCTCAAGTGTTGTGGAGAATGTGGGAAATGAGAAATGTGAACTTGGGTCACTTATTTATAACAAGAAAATAAAGCTGCCCGGCGTGGTTATACAGACACTTATACGGTCCGTATAACTTATACGGTCCATATAAGTGGCCGTGTAATACCGCCAGGGGCTGACCCTTCTCTAGACAGGTTATACGGACCCTTATAGGGACCGTATAAGTTATACGGACCGTATAAGTGGTCGTACAACTCAACTTTTTCCGAAATTGTTCTCGTCGATTCGTTTCACCTCCAATCCTTATGGAACCTTCTTGGCCCTTGTCTAACACTTCATTAACCATCTAAGGAGCCCTATAGCTTCGTCTCAAGATATTATGAGATAGTCATCAACTCGATAGTTGCTAAACCTTCCCAAACACAACTTATACTTCACTTCCTTCGACGAACCTAATCTCTCCGATTCATATGACTTCAAAATCTTGTAGTACGCACGTTAAGGCTATCCAATACTCTCCTTAAGGTCGTATGGACTCCATGCTCACCTTAAGCTCACGTTAGTCTATTCACGGCACAACAACATGAAATGTCCGAGGTGTAACATATACCCAGCCCTTACACTAAAGTTTCATTACTTATTTTATGGTTCAACAACGTTGTGCTTATGACAAATGCTTTCGGTTGAAATAGTTACTGAATAAATGATCATTCACTTAATCTAATTTCTTGATTTAACGGAGTAAATTTTTATCAATTAGTGCTGATTAGTTTAAGCAATTAATTAAATAATCTTTTTCACTGTTTTGACTTTAAAATTTGATAAGTATGTTTTAAAAATCATGATTTATATAGTGAATATTCAATATGATATACATTGATATACTTTATGATATTTACCAAATCAAATGGCAAAATAACACCAAAGTAATTTTGTAAAATCGTTTTGACTTTAAAAAGTAAAATTGTTTTGACATTAAAAAACATATTCCATTCTACTTTTGATTCAAAAAGTCTGACTAATTAAATAAAAATTATGAAAGGAAAAAATTGGGTATCAATAAATAGTAAGCGCTCTTAACTTGGCAACTGAAGTATGACCAAACTTTTCTTTTAATCCGGAGCACATATCCTTAACATCGTCATACTTTCAGCATTCTCTCATAATATTGTTATCATCCATGTTGTAACGTTCGAGCAAGAGAATTCTTCTCTTTCCAAGCTTGATGTGCCTCAAGATATATCTTTCACATGTTGGGGAGTATCACCACTTTCAGGAAGTGTCATAGAAACATTAAGAGCTTTAAGAGCCTCTTGCTCTTCCAGGACATATTGAATTTTCATGCTCTATATTTTGTAATTTTCTCTGCTTAATTATCATCTTTGTTGAGCTTGACGATAAATGTTTTTCGCTGCAGTTGACATACTGAATTAAACAAGTTTAAACTATCATGAGACGACTATGTACTTTTCACATGCCCAAATTCATATACATTGAAATTCATAATATATATAGGTCAAACCGTAAAATTTTCATTCAACCAAATGTGCTATATACACAGCCAGTTCATTTTGGACTATAGAACTAGACCTCAATGTCATTCCTATCTAACCATACTCATTTACAAGAATCAAAACTAGACAGGATAAGCATTTAAACTATCGAGTACACCCTTCCATTTCGCTTTGCATTGGCCCCATATGTGTAGCTGAATGGCAATGTCCTTCGGTTTCTATTTTGCTGGTGTGAAGTGATGTGAGAACCTCCTAGCATTTCTTTCAATCCATAGGTGGTAGACACAAGCTGCAAACAGCTAGCTTAGAATCTCTGCTCGTGGTCGATGCATATAAGCTCTTCTAGAGATTCATGTCACTTCTTCATCCCAGTTCAACACTTGCCTTCTAATCTTCATCCAACCTAACGGTGAACTCCACATATATCTAGAATAGGCACACTCGAAAAACAGATGAGAAAACTGCTCCATATCACCTATATTGCATAGTGGACAGTCCATGTTTACTGTTATTCCCCATTTACTAAGCCTCTCCATTGTGGCCAGCCTTTGATGAATGTCCAACCATAAGATGAATTGATGTCTAGGTAAATGCCTTTTCCCAGTGCAAGAAATTTCTAAGGTACTTTGGGATATTGAGGCAGGAAGTTTATGTATGCCTTTTTGATGATGAACTCTCCATTACTTGTATTCGTCCTGAGCTCATCTATGACATCTTGATTCTCAAACCATAATTCTGAGCTTCAAATATCTTACGGACAAGCCAACAAATCTGCTTAGGAATTGGGATTTCAGTCAGCTCTCTTCCTTTAATATAGTAGCTTTGGATCCATTTAACCCACAACGTATCCTTTTTTGAAGTAATGGCCCACAATAGTGTAACGTCCCGTAAATCTGAGTTAGGTGTGAATATGAAATAATTGGGGTTTAGATGTCATTTTAGCTATATGGATCCCTTCGGGATGGGTACAGGTGTTAAATGATCTTTTCGGGGTCAAAGACTATTCTTACATGTTCCAATGTTACTACGGATTTTGCTTGTGTTTAATCTTCTGTTGCTGAGCAGTTTTTGGATATCAAACGGACCTTCCCAGAAGGTAATTTTAATGTGGCCGATTTTCCCTCTTTTGCAATCAGTTTCGCTACAGCACCCGCTGCTCTCATACCATCCATATATAGTGTTTTGATCTACGATTTCAATTCTTCCGTGTTTCAGCAGTAACATATTCTTCCATGGAGCTAAGGTCCAAAATATGGAAAAAACAACCTTTCTTCCAAGTCACACCATAAGAGCCATTTATTATCTTTCTTTGATTCCAGAGCAAAGATGAATTTCATCCCAAATTGCATGAGCAATAGGTCTTACATGTAAAGGGTCCTGTACCCACGACTCAAAATTTCCTTGCCAAGCTACATGAAACAGATTTCCAGAAGTCCACAGAAAAATAAGATAAAGAGGTTCGTTAGAAATCTTGAAATTCGTCTAAATCTGAGACAATCTTCAGTTATGTACAGTTTTCGAGTATTTGTGTTGAGAATTTTGGAAAACTAAAAACATAAAAGTTGTAGGTCTTTGAAATACCTTTCCAACTATATATTAGGAGCTCAATCTAAGCTTTGTGCTAGGAGTTATTCCTGTTTTACTGGACATTGTTCAGTCTGCGCGATCGGCTACGTGAAGTGGCTTCAGGTGTGTGATCGCGCACCAGAGGCAGTGTTACTGCCTTTGTTGCACGACCAGTTGCGCAAAGTGGGCCTCCAGCCGCGCACCAAGAAGGATGTTTTAAAAGCCTAACTTCGTTATAACTTTTCCCTACTATTTTTGGCTGACTTTTTGGAGGAAAGGAACCCTAGAGATCTCTCTCAAATCCTAAGCTGAGTCCTAATCCATCTCTATCAATTCTACACAAATTCAATCCTCTTTGACATTAGTTCATCTTCCCAAACCCTAGATTTTTGAAAACTAAAGGAAAGCAGAAGAGAAGGAATGAGTGGGATTCCATCAAAAGGTAAGACTTCTGATTTTTATGAGATTTTTAATGAGGTTTGAACTAGTGTAGAGATTACTACAAGATTAGAATTCACTCATGATTCACATATGGATTAAAGAACAAGTTTTAAGGGTATAAAAGCCCTAGTTTTTCGAATAAGGGTAGAAATCCCTAGAGTTGGTTAAAGTTCTAAACTTTTTATTAATAACCATTGTAGAAAGATTGTTGAACTTGGAAGAATCCAGTTGCTAGCTTGTAGCGGGATTAGAGGTATGTCTCTTTTTGAACATACTCTTTCGATTGAGTTTTATGAACTCTTTAGTTGTGGTTTGTATTTGTGAGGGTCAAGCCCACATTAAGCATTGTTTGTACTATATTATATATATATATATATATATATATGTATTCATGATTGTTTTCCTCTCTAAAGGATGATTGAAGATTGAGATATAAAGCTTTGGTATCTGAACTTGAATTACCCCATAAGGGATGTTTAAACTTGATAATTGCAAAGCTTGACTATCTCATGTGAGTGCTTTATAATGGATTGTTTTGAACTTGAACTTGTTTAAAGAAGTGAACCCGGTTTCCAAAACTAAAATGACTTGATGTACCCCCCAATAATGGGATGATAAACATAATCCTTAATGAATAATGTGACTATCTTGATATAACTTGTGATTCGGCTTCCATGCCATGATTTGAGTGATTGGGCTTCTATACTAGGATGGTGATTTGGCTCTTTTACATGATTTATGTTGTTTATGTTTGGCCTAGCTACTCGGGAGGAAGGGTAGTCACTATGGATCCTAGTGGGGTTACCTAGACATTAGGGAGGAAGAGTGGTCATCGAGGATTCACAATCCCGATGTGGTCTTTGCCTAGCTATTCGGGAGGAAGGGTAGCAATTAGGGTCGATAACCTCGATGTGGTGCTTCTATGCGGTTTAGGGAACCTTAAATGGTCATCCCTTCGTTATGTTTATTTGGGCATGTATCGACATGTGTCACACTTTGGTTGCCTGTGAGTGGCTTATTGATGGTCTTGAATTCATGATTAAAAGACTTAAACGTGATAAACGACATACGAGTTGAAATTGATTTATTTCTTCTTTAATGGTTTTCATTGTTGGTGTTACTAAGTTTGGTGATTTATTCTATCTCTAAATTTAAACTGCTTTTATTGGCACCGCTTTACTGATCCTTATTATATTATTTTGTAATATTAACTATTGTCCTGGAGACGCTCATTGAGCATCCAGTACTCAGGCACACCATTGTTGTTTTTGATAGTGTGTTAGGTAACGTTGAGGAGCAACTTTGTGATACACGCGTAGATTAAGAGATTTCTAGACTATTTGGTGAGCCCACATGCTTGTTCGTGGGGCATCATCCTATCTTACATGCTTGTTCGTGGGGCATCATCCTATCTTACATGCTTGGTCGTGGAGCACCATCCTATCTTAATTATTGTTTTAGTGTTCGGGATGCGTTCCGAAGTTAAATTATGTTTTATTTATCATCTTAGATGCTCCATAGATAGACGTTATTTCTATGGGTAGTTGTTGAAGTCATTGCTTGAGTCTTTGAATGTTGCTACATTTTATAACGATACATTTATGACAGACTTCTGTTGATTTTTTCATTATTTGATTGTGGTCATGAGTTAGTTAGCTATTTATAACATATTGCTATAATTGTCGAAAGAGATTAGACATTTATTGATTTTATAAGGTGCTTCCGGTGTTGTTCATAGCATTGGATGCTTGTTACGCCTAGGGTGGGTTTTGGGGCGTGACAAATAGCTTGCATATAGTAGGTTTATTCCATATATGGTAGTCAATAATTTGAACCCCCAGCTGATTTTGGCATGCAAAGTGTTTCCCAGGCTATCAAGGCTCTTTAGATGTTTCAGTGCTACCAACCCAAAGAAAAGCCCTGCATATGCTATTGAACACCTTGATCACCTTTTTTGGAAGTAGGAAGACCTGAGCCCAATAAGTCTGCATTTCAAATAGGACATTCTGCATTTCAAATACACTCTTGATTAATTGAACTCTGCCACTGTATGATAAGAATTTTGTGGTTCAACATTTATCCTGGAAGTCATCTTTTCTACTAAAGACATACATTATTGAATATTTACTTTCCTTAAGGTAGTGTTTTGGACGGTGCGCGGCGACAAAAGGCGACAAGGGCCTGTCTCGCTTTAAGGCGAGGCGAGCGGCGAAGCGCTCGCCTTTTTGAAGTGCGGTGCCAATAAATACCAAAAAATTAAAATGTTTAATTGCATATATAAATAATCAAAATCTCACTAGCAATAACATATTAGCAAATATTTCAATCAAAAAATGAAAAGTAGATAGTAGATACTAAAAGTCTAGAACTTGAATGACTCAATAGTTCATAAGTGATAAGACAAGCAATACTAAAATTCAAGCAATAGTGCAATACTAAAAGTCTATTCAAATTCAAGATCTTCAAGATTTGCAAATTCTTGATATCCAAAATTCTCAATAGTATATTGCTCCTCATCTTCTTCCTCCTCGGGCTCAGAGTTTTCATCAATTAAGCACCGAGACCGACTTAAACTTGTCGTAGTAGATAGTCCTTTGCCCTTGTTATGTGACCTTGAACTTGAAGAAACCCCCCTAAGACCATAGATATTCTCCTCAACTCCAGACACCCTATAAACAGTACCCCAATCAAGATCACATCCCTCATATACTAGTTGCTCTTTTTCATTTTCGGGGCATCCAATTAACCATTCATTTGCTTCATCAATATTATCCAACTGAATTGGATCAATGGTATCGCCAACATCGTAATGACGCTTCAACGTTCTATTGTACTTAATGTACAGTAGATTATTGAGACGTGATAGTTCAAGCCTATTCCTCTTTTTGGTATGAATCTACACATAAGTTGTGGAAACTAATTAGTAGATACTAATAATAATGTGTATAGAAATTAGAATATAATAAATATTCTTCTCACATGTTCAAGCACGCTCCAATTTATCTCGCACCCGGATGCGCTACAGTCAAACTTAATACTTTTATGGCAAACTGTTGCAAGTTTGGAGTATGATTACCAAATACCGACCACCATTCAGCTATAAAAAAATAAATTTAAAGGTTAATAATTATAAATAAGTCAAATAACTTAAGTAAAGCTATAAAAACAACTAAATCAATCCACTTATCGGGGGACGTTTTGTCTCTGTTTCTTATAGCCTGAGGCTTACCAAAACTGCCAATTGCATATTTGTATATATGAAGCTCTTTGACTGGTGCATCTTGTGTTTGTACATCAGGGACCATCTTAGCAACACAATCAAGATAACCATCCCACACTTCTCCTGATAAAGTCTTATTTTGATAATTAGTGTAAAATATTCTCGGGTTCAAAACATGGCCTACTTTCTCATATTGCTTCCGATTGCCATTAAAACCCTTTTCAATAGCTTCTTTGGCTCTATCCATTGCTTCATAAATATAGCCCATTGATGATTTTTTTTTCTCCATCCACCAAGCGAAGCGCTACTATCAAAGGAGAACCAACTTTAAGTGCCCTAACAACATCATTCTAAAAAGATGTAGAAGTAAGATGTCTGACAACTTCTTTCCCCAAAAGTTCCTTTGCAAATCTACTTTCTGTCCATTCGGTTGAGAAGATCATAGTTCTCAAGTTTTTCTTTTGCATATAAAAAGCTTGCAAAGTTAAAAAGGCCGTTGCAAATCTTGTCTTAACCGGTTTGACAAAATTTCTTTGGTTTGTATGTCTTCTCATCATGTTCAACAACAATGGCCTCTGAGCAATGTAAGAATGTATCTTAACGACCTTCTGAAAAACTGTAAAAGGATTATTTTAGTGGCTAATAATTAATAAGCTATAAAGAAAGTATAAGCTATAAAGAAAGTTAGAGCTAATTGTTTTTCACCTGAAGCATACGGATTTATTTTGAAGATGTCACCAAACATCAAATTGATACAATGGGCAGCACATGGAGTCCAATAAATGTGCGGGTACACACCGATAATCATGTCACCCATTTTAACATTCTCGCTAGCGTTATTGGTAACAACTTGAATAATATTTTCCGGTCCAATTTGCTCAATAGTCTTCTTAAACAAGATGAACATTTTGGTGGAATTCTTAGATTCATCGCTAGCATCGACTGATCCAAGAAACAAATTACCTATTGGAGAATTGACCAAAATATTGACGATCATTTTTCCATTTCGTGCTGTCCACTAGTCCATCATAATTGAACACCCAAACTCTGTCCATTTCAATCTATGTTCCTCAATAATCATATCTATACTCTCCACCTTCTTTTTAGATAAGTAACTCTAACTTCATGAGAGGTAGGAGGTTTTATTCCTACGCCATATTGTCCTATGGCCTCAATGTATTTATCAAAACTTTTTTCATTTATACAATTAAAAAGGATCCCTGCATCATATACCCATAATACAAAAGCACTTACAGCGCGATCACTTAGCAACTTCTTAGATGAATCAAACATTCCCGTGCTACTGCTTCCCTTTCCCTTTGCCTGTGATGTTTGCGGGTAATAAAGATTGGGGGAACCTTTCACATTGGCAGTCCGTGCCGTGGATGATGCAGTGGATGACATTTTTTGAGTTTTTGAGGGAGGAGGCATCATTTCAGCAGCTTCATTCATTTCATCATCTTCATCAGAGAGATGAACCAAAGATGCTTGGTGCAACATTTGAGTTTTTATCAACTGTTTACTCTCAACATACTTTTTTACTTCTTCCCAAATTTCAGGCGGACAAATTGTATATTTTTGTAACCACCAATCAAATGTTGTTTGTGACGAGTAATTCCACCATTGAAAGTACCTTGACAAAAGTTACATATAACTTGATCTTTTGTTGAGCCTTTGGTACCATAATTCCAACCTATGTCTTTTTTGCTAGTGTCCGACAATGCCATTGAATTTGAACCTACTGTTTGTAACTATATAACAAAAGTTAGCAATTATTGAACAGAAAAAATAGGAGCAAAACAGTCACTGCCTCGCTGGTGTAGTTGAGAAAAAAAAACAAAGGAGAAAATAGAAAAAGAAAAAAACAGAGGAGAAAGTCTATTCCTCTTGCATACAGAAAAAGAAGAAGAGAATAGAAGCAGGAAAAAAAATGCAGAAGTCACCGGAAATAGAGGAGGAGTCACTGGAAAAGGAGAAGAAGAACTGAAGAAGAAGCAGTAGTCGAAAACCAGAGGAGGAAGAGAGAAGAAGAACTGAAGAAGAAGAAGAAAAAGAAGAAGAAGAAGAAGAAGGAGAAAGAGAGAGCATACCTGAAGCTTGAACGAGAAGAGAGGAGAAGAAGAAAAAAAAACCCTAGCCGCTATTTTTTTTTTGATGAGTTTCATTTTATTTTTTTTTGAAAAAAGGCCACTGTCGCCTCGCCTTCACTGTCGCCTCACCTCGACGCCTTTAGCGCGCCTTTTTGAAGTGCCATCGCCACATCCCTAAATGGCGGCACTACCTCGCCTTGCCCCGCCTTGCTCCTTTAGCGAGAAGGCGCTCACCTTTTACAATACTGCCTTTAGGACAGAGGAACACCAAGATATTTGAAAGGCAATTCTCTATGACTGAATTGCATGTCAGTCAGTATTTGCTCCTTTAATTCTTGAGTTACACCAGTGATGTATAATGAACTCTTGTCCAGGTTGGCTTGTAGTCCAGAAACCTCAGAGAAGTGGTTAAAATCCTGAAGCACTAACTATATGGATCCCTTTTTAGCTTTAAAAAACATAAGCAATCATCAGCAAAACACACATGTACAAGCTGTAACCTTTCACATTTTGGGTGGTAATTGAACTTTGGATCCAGTCTTAGTTGCTTTAGTGATCTATTCATGTACTCCATAGCTAAGAAAAAGAGATATGGAGACATAAGGTCTCCTTGTCTTAGCCCTTTCTTTGCTTGAAATTTAGGAGCGAGTCCCCCCATTCATCAACAAAGAGTAACTGACTGTTGTAGCACATTCCATGATGAGATTAACAAACTTTGCAGGCATCCTAAATTCCAGTAACACCATTCTAGGCATCCTAATGTCTATCTTGATTAATATCTAGGGGCCTAATGTCTATCTTAATTAAATATCTAGGGGACATACTCTTCTTGGAGTATCTTTTCATTAACTCGTGAGCAACAATAACATTATCCAGTATGGTTCTTCCAGAGATGAAGTCTGCCTGAGAATTCCCCACTAAACTATCTACTACCAGCTTCAGTCTAGCAGTGATTACCTTGGATATTAGTTTTTGGCGTGTTGTACAACATTCTATTGACCTATACTCCTTGGCATATGTAGGATTAGAGACCTTAGATATTAAGGTGATGGTTGCACAATTTATCTCTTTCAATATTTTGCTAGCATCAAACATTTAGAGGATGGCCTGTATGACTTCCTCTCCAGTCAGATCCCATTGAGATTTAAAGAACTCAGCAGGGAAACCATCATTACCAGGGGACTTTTCATTTGGAATATCATGCAAATCTTGGATAATTTCCTCTTTAGAAACCTTCTTAATAAGTGTCAATTGTTGCTCCTTGTTCAGACAGTACCCATTCTTTGCTATATCACTGTTAAGACATAGTAATTCACCTGCACTTGATCCTATCAACCCTTAGAAGTAGTTGAAGAATTCTTCCTGCACTTGATGAAGTATAGTGAGCAATACTCCTTGGGCATTACAAATAGTAGATATGCAGTTTCTAGCTTGCCTTGCCTTTAGATAGGCATAAAAAAATTTACTGTTGGAATCACCCTGTATCACCCAAGTAGCTCTTGATTTCTGTCTTAGCACTCTTTCATTAAAACTAGACCACTTTGCTAGGTTTATAATCAATTACTTCTATTGTGAAATAAATTGAGGGTTATATAGATCAGTGCTAAGAGCTCTTAGCCGGGTCTGTACTGGGGCGATGGTGGCCAAGTTTACTGGGTCGACCCGGCCCACTTGACATGCTTAACTTAAGCTTGTTTTTTTTCCTTTTTTTTATGTTATAATCTTTCCTATTGATTATTTTTATTCATTTTCTAAGATCCAAAAGTTATTGAAGAAATTGAATGAATAGATGAAAGTGTCAAGATTCGTAATCCCATAGAACGTGAGAAATAGTTTTTCTATTTTTAAAAATAACGTGCAGTATAAATGGATAAATTAATAGGGAAAAAAGACATACAATGGCCAACATTTGGGCCTAATACCATGAGCTGGCCGGCCGGCCCAAACTATTCCCAAGCGCTGGCCGATCCAGCAGCCCAAACACCCTTAAAAAAAAAAAATAGACTTTCTGTGGCGACTTTAGTTGCTACTAAATGTCCGCTGCCAAAAAAAGGACTCTTAGTCGCCACTAAAGATCAACCTTTTTTTTTTAAGTGACAATTAAAAAGTCTCCACTAAAGGTTAAAATTCATATTGAGCCTTCAACAAATGTTTTGAAACATGTATAATATGTGTATACTTATACAGTGATTGAACTTTAAAAAAATATTCCAAAACATGTATAATATGTGTATATTTATACGTTGATTGAGCCTTCAAGAAATATTTCAAAACATGTATAATAATACTTATGATATATTTTCTATACATATACAGTAGGGATACAAATTCTATACAACAATGATGCATTTTATATACTAAGTAACCTATCATCGAAAACTTAACAAACAAAAATATATCAACTACAAACTAATAAAATTAGTAAGTATAAATTAATTATACATTTATTAAACATAAATTATACGTTAATTACACATTATTATACATAAATTATACGTTAATTATACACATATTATACAATAATGATACAGTTTCTATACGTATGATACACTTTCTATACATATACAGTAGTGATACATATTCTATACAACAATGATACAGTTTCTCTACGTATATCCATGATATATTTTTTATACGTATGATGCACTTTCTATAAAAGAATAATACAGTTTATATACATATGCTGGAATTATATATACACTTTCTATACAAGAATGATACAGTTTATACATAAATTATACAACAATGATACATTTTCTATACTTATGTATGGAATATGTATAATATGTGAATCATTAGTGTATAATCAATGTATAACTAACGTATAATATATGTATGATTAGTGAGTATACGTTGATGATACATTTATTATACATAAATTACACAACAATGATACAAACCTATGATACATTTTCTATAGATATATGGTAGGGATACATATTCTATACAACAATGATACTTTTTTATGCGTATGATACATTTTCTATACATAGTTGATCTTTAGTGGCTTTTATGAGAAAAAAAAAATAGTCACCACAAATAGTCCCTTTTGTTTTTTGCAGCGGACCTTTAGTGGCGACTAAAGTCGCCACAAAAGATTGCGCTGGCTACACTTTGGGTTTGGAGAAACATGGCCATCCGGTAGGAATATGTCCTTTTCCCAAATTAATATGCTTGCTTCCAAATGAAATTATGGCTTTGTGGTTTTGTTATGGATTAAAAAGAACGGAAAAGTAAATCAACTTATGAGGGGAAAACTTGTCTATTTTAGATTAAATATAGTTAGTTATTTATGACTTAAACATGAGTGACATATATGGCTTAAAATAAAAAATAAAATAAACATATGATGGGCAAACTTGTCTATTTTAGATTAAATGTAGTTTCGTTACACTAAATACGAAAGAAATTAAGGAGGCCTACGTAATATTTAGAACTTCAGGGAAGGTGAGTATTATCGCTAAAGCCTTAGGAGAGGTCTGTGATAATATTCCTAAATTTTTTATAACAAAAAAAATCACTCAACTTACCTAAGTATCACAAAAATCATTAAACCATTTTTTGAAAAACTAAAAAGTCACTCAATTTTGCATAAATATCATAAAAAATCATTAGGAGGAAACAAAAAAGACATCAGGCAAAGTCGACAAACTTTTTTGTTATAAACAGATTTGTTTAGTGACTTGTTGTAATTCTTAGGCAAAGTTGAATGATTTTTTTCCTTTTAAAAAGGTTTAATGACTTTTATGTGATACTTAAGCAAAATTGATTAATTTTTAAGTTAAAAAAAATAATTTAATGAGTTTGATGCAATAGAACAAAAATTGAGTGACTATCTACGAAATCGACCCCAAAATAGTAGTCAACTTTAATAACAAAACCAAATTAAAGTAATCTTAACTTATTAGTGTAGCATTAAATTAATATTTTCCCTTTGTTGAGTAGAAAATCCCAAATTAAACTCAATATCAATGCCAAATCTGTATCTCATCTATATAAAATGAGGAAACCAACTTTCATTTTTACTCTAAAAATGGCTTATTATCCTTACACCAAAGTTTCATTACTTATTTTATGGTTCATCAACGTTGTGCTTATGACAAATGCTATCAATTTTAATCCAACAATTACTGAATATTTTATCAGTGGCCTCCCTCAAAATTCTCCTTTAGTCAAAGTTCATTGTAAATCTAATAGTGATGATCTTGGAGTTCGCACACTTAAAGTGGGTGACAAATTTGATTTCTCATTCCATGAGAATTTTATTGGCACTACTCATTTTTATTGTAATTTTGCATGGGGTACAAAGATTAATGATGTTGATGTTTGGAAACGACGTAAGAGCCTTTGTAAATTTCCAAAGCTGTTTAAGGAAAACGTTTATTGTACTTGGTTGATCAAGGATTCTGGCATATATTTTGCTCGTAAGAAGAATCCTTCACCTAGTGACTTCCAATTTGCCTATCCTTGGTTGTAAACATTAGGGATTTATTGCATTTCTGTATTAAATTCCAATCTCTTTATAAATTAAAAGTAATTTATGTTATAATTGCGCTCTATGTATTTTTTTTTCTAGTCAAGAAAGACACACGTGCTCGCTCACTCGTGCGCTCTCTCTCTCTCTCTCTATTTAGCACTTTGAGGCGAGATTTATATTGTTATTTAATGTGGGATTGATGATTCCTAACTAATCGAAGTTTTGATTGACGCAATCCTTTTTAGATCCTTTAGACACATGTAAAATCCTAATTGATGTGATACACATTTTTTAATTCGAGTTAAATGGTTTAACAACCCATAAAATCTTCTGTATAATTTGATGTCACTCTATTAGCTGGATTGTGAATATCAAGGTGTTAATTTGTGATCAGAATTGTGACGAATAAGTAATTAAAACTTCAAATTGGCATGAGGCAAAGTTAATTGTCTAGATTTCGTAGTCTGAAAGTAGTCACATTTATTATTTTGCAAAAATCCATCCCCTCAGGTAATTGATTACGCAGCGAATTCTGAGGGAAGTATTATGCCTTTCTTGAATCTGATTGTGAATCTTGGAAAGTCTTCTTGACCTCTCTTTATTGTGGCTTTAATTTGCCTAGGCAAAGAAATTGTTTTAGTGAAGAAGGTCTCTGATCTCTTTTACCCCAATATTATGGGTCATTTGCACTTTTAGCCCATTTTTGTGCTGGTCTTTAATTTTTATCCCTCTAGAAAATAACTTTTTTTCGTGGGGCACAAAATTTATATTTTTGCATGATAATATCCTACGGTTTATGCCCCTTGCATTTAAAAAAATTATTCCCACTAAGTATAAATTCGATTTTGAAGGACAAAAATTAAAGACTAGCCCCATTTATAGGGAAAATCATACAATTAAATGCAACAGTAGCCAGTAAGTCGGCTCCTCTCTAAAGCAGTGTTAGATTTGAACGTTCCTTCTATTTAAAAGTTGTTTAATTTCATGAATTAGATCTTGCATTTGCCACATGGCACTACTGTGTCCGTTGATCATATTGGAGTTGGGATTTTAAATTTGGAAAAGTGCTCCAAACCTTTTTTTCAATTCCATCTTCATAAATTCTAAATTAATTTCATCTTTAACTCCAACTTCATAATTTTTAAAATAAAGTGAAAAGAATTTAAAATATAGTGAAACGTCTACTTAATAAGTATATCCATGCAAAGGTTGTTAATGCCCCATTTCAAACCTGTCAAAATTGCCAAGCCTTCTGCAATATAATGTTTGGGAATTTTTCTTCTCTGTTTATTCAGAAATATAGATGTCATATTTATACAAGTATCTATGAAATAAAGAAAAAGCAAAATATAAATCTGATACAATGTAGTCTAAATCCTAACGGCTGTATACATGACCGTCATAACATACTTTTATTTTTTATAATGTATATGTGACTGACGTGTAGGAATCAGTGTTGGACACGAGGCGAGACGTAAGCTTCGAGACACGAGACATAAGCCTCATGGATCTGCAGGGTGTATATGTCATGAATCTTCAATTTTATAATTTTATTATTAAAAATAGTCAAAAGAAATTTTTTATTAAATTACTGCAAATAAATTTAAATAAGTTACCAATAACATAATTTTTTTTTATTATAATTATTATTTGAGAAAGCCTAGATAATCTTTAAAATGGAATATTCATCCACTTCATCATTAATCTCCACATCTATTAATCTTTCTCACCCTCAACTAATATTTGCACTGATTTTATTTATATATTTCAAAGGAGAAGGAAAGTGTAAGGACAAAGAAAAAAATGAAATAAGGTTGCTTCAGGAACATAGTGCTATAGAATCTCTATCCTACCAATTTCAGACATAATAATGTAAAAAGGCTATTTGTGGCAATATTATTTTCTATGAGTTGCTTTATTTATTTATATATTTTAGGAAAAATCACTACAACGTGAAAACGTAATAATATAAATTATAAATATTATTACACCAATAATAAAAGTCATAATCTATAGCAAAAGTACTTTTAAAGCAATAAAAATTAAATTTAACACTCGGGACGTACGGTTTACGCCTGAGGCTTACGCTTTTACGCCCGAGATTTATATCCCAAATTCTAGGGCGTACGCCTTATGGATCTACGACTTTCATTTACGTCCCAGAGCGTTTTTGTTAAGCCCCACCAGATAATAATCAACTTAGGGAAACTCTAAGAATTAAACAAAAACAAAGGAAAACAAAAGATAGATGAAGAATTGGGATTAAGGAATTAGAGGATAGATACTTGACCCACTTGGTAATGAATCCTATAGGCAAATCTAAGTATATGAAACCTAGACCCTCCTATTTTAAATTCAACCAAGGAACCAAAGCAATTTGAACCAAATTAGAAAACTCAATTTGAATCCACAAATGAGCAATCTAAATGAATTCAATGGATAAGCAGTTCACTTCACAACTTGGAAATCACACTTGAACAATAACCAAACAAACTATATTAAAATTCTCTCAATATGAGTTCACACAATATTCAAGCTAAGTCTTCCAAATGGATGAAAATAACTATTTATACTAATGCCTATTACACCAAAAGGCCCTAAAGTGGCTCTTTTGCAAAAATACCCACATGGGTCTTCAATTGCATCCAAAGTCTCATAACTTGCAACTATGACCTCCAATTGTCATTCTAACCTCATAACTTGCAAGTATGACCTCGAATTGCAATATTAGCCTCATAGTTGCACTTTTATCCATTTTGCGCATCTAGCCGCTTTGCAACTCTTCCAATGCCAACTCCCAAATGTTGTAAATTCGAAAGGTCTTCTCTCCAATCTCCTCCAAGGCTTCCTTCTTCATGAACAAGGCTTCCTTCTTCATGAATAAGGCTTGCAACTCTTGAAGTTGTCTTGCTTGACTCCTAGTGAATGGCCTTGTGCTTGTTGGGTTCATATCATTCTCCCCTTCTTGGAGAAGATTCGTCCTCGAATCTAAAGGCATACCTACAACACAAGAGAAAAGATCACTCACATTGAAAACATTATACTCACTTGGCAAGTCGATCTTGTAGGCATTGATATTTTCAAGAACTTTGAATGGTCCATCTCCACTTGGGCTTAATTTCCCTTTTCTCATTTGATGGAACATTTTTTTTCGGAAATGCACCCAAACCCAATCATCGGGTTGGAAGTCCACTTTTCTTCTCCCATGATTTTGTCTCTTGGCTACCTTGGTGTTGACCTTGTCAATGCTCTCCTTTACCTTGGCATGGATTTTCATCATTCAGCCGCCCTTTGTTTTGCATCTAAACTCATAACAACATCATTAGACAAAGGGGTTAATGTTAAAAGAATCAAAGGATTAAAGCCATAACATATTTCAAATGGAGTCATGCCAATAGAGGAATGGAGGGATCGATTGTAAGCAAACTCAATCAAAGGTAAACGGTCCTCCCAAGAAGTGGGCTTTCCTCTAGTCATACATCTAAGCATACTCCTTAGAGTCCAATTCGCTACCTCGGTTTGACCATCCGTTTGAGTGTGGTAAGAAGTAGAGAACATGATCTTGGTACCAAGGGTACCCCAAAGAGTCTTCTAAAAGTGACAAAGGAATTTGGAATCCCTATCACTAACAATAGTGCGGGGGAGTCCATGCAACTAAAGAACATGATTCACAAACAAGAAAGCTAAATGAGATGCATCATCACATTTATGACATGGTATAAAAAGAGACATTTTTGAAAATCTATCAACCACCACAAATATGCTATCATCACCCCTTTTGGTTCTTGGAAATCCCAATATGAAATCCATAGAAATATCAATCCAAGGACCAATAGGAGTGGGAAGGGGAGTATACATATCTTGAGGCCGAGTCTTTGATTTGACGTGTTTGCACTCCGAGCATTGCCCACAAAGCTTCTCCACATCATGTCTCTTTTTGGGCCAATAGAATTGTTCAAAGAGAATGTCAAGTGTTTTGGACACTGCAAAGTGTCCCATCATACCTCCACTATGGGCTTCCCTCATAATCAACTCTCTCCAAGATCTCATAGGAACACAAACCTTGCCATCTTTGAACAAGAACCCATAAACAAATTGGAACCGGTCAACCCTCTTCTTCCCTTGAGTCAACTCCTCAAAAACTTCCTTAATCGGGATCTTGAGAATTGAATCCCTTAAGGCTTTCAAACCCCATCATCCTAGACGTTATGATATTTAGCAAAACATACCTTCTAGATAAAGCATCGACCACCACATTTTCTTTACCTTTCTTGTAATGAATTACATAAGGGAAAGCTTCAATAAGTTCTACCCAGTTTGCATGTCTCTTGTTGTGTTTGGATTGGCTCTTCAAATGATTCAAGGATTCATGATCCGAACAAATCACAAACTCCTTGTGCCATAAATAACGTTGCCAATGGATCAATACTCTCACAAGTGCATACAACTCCTTGTCATAGGTAGAGTAGTTCAATGTCGCCCCTTTAAGCTTCTCACTAAAATAGGCCAATGGTTTGCCTTCTTGTATTAAGACCCCACCTATGCCAACCCCGAAATCATCACACTCAACCTCAAAGGTTTTATCAAAATTGGGTAATTGTAACAAAGGTGACGAACTCAACATAGACTTCAAGTCTTGGAATGCCTTTTCTTGTTCTTCTCCCCCATAAAAGGAACATCTTTTTTTATCAATTCGGTTAAGGGGATGCAATGGTACTAGAACCCTTCACAAAATGCCTATAGAAACTTGCCAACCCATGGAAACTCTTCACATCGGTTGCATTTTTGGGAGTTGGCCAAGTTCTAATGGACTCCACGTTTTCTTCATCAACTTCTACACCATTCACACTCACAACAAAACCTAAGAATACCACTTTATCAACCCCAAACGCACATTTCTTGAGATTAGCAAACAACCTTTCATGCAACAAAACATCAAAAACTTAACTCAAATAGCTCACATGTTCTTCCATTGATTTGCTATACACAAGAATATCATCAAAATAGACAACAACCTTGTTGATAAATGGCTTCAACACATGGTTCATTAAATTCATAAAGGTGCTAGGTGCATTGGTTCGGCCGCATGGCATAACAAACCACTCATATAGACCAAACTTGGTCTTGAAGGCCATTTTCCACTCGTTACCGGGATTCATACAAATTTTGTGATAGCCACTTCTAAGGTTAATTTTAATAAAACACACTTGAGCTACAAATCTCATCAAACTTGTCATCAAGTCTAGGGATAGGATGGCGATACTTTATCGTGATTTTGTTGACGGCTTGACAATAAATACATATACTCTAAGTTCCATCCTTCTATGGAACAAGAATCACCGGCACATCACATGGACTAAGGCTTTTCTTCACTAGACCCTTTTCTAGATGCTCCTTAACTTATTTTTGCAATGCTTTTGTTTTCTTTAGGTTGCTCCTATATACCGGTTTGTTGGGAATTTATGACCCCGACACAAGTCAATTTGATGTTCAATACCTCTCAATGGAGGTAATCCTTTTAGCATTTCTTCCAGAAAGAGCTCATCATATTCCTGCAAAATAGAAGTCATAATATTAGGCAAAGTGCTAGTATCTTGGTTAGCATGCAAAATAGATCTTTGTTAACTAGGCACACCATGAAGTGCCTCTCATCAAATCCTTTTAAGCAATTGCTTGGCCTAGCCAACACGCATCTCTTGGGTCCATCTTGAGATGACCCTTCTCCACTAATAGCCACTAAGGCTTTCTTATCACGCTTCTCCATTTCCTTCACTTGAACCCTTTCTCAGAGTTCCTTCATGATTCTATAATCTTTGGTCACTTGATAAGGTGTCAATGTAGCAAGACTAAACTTTCCTCCCCCAATTACAAATGAATACTTGTTGGACCTTCCATTATGTTACGTATCCCTATCAAATTGCCAAGGCCTACCAAGCAATATGTGACAAGCTTGCATCGGTACCACATCACATAAGAGTTCATCTTGATACCTTATAATGCTAAATTTAATAACGGCTTGCTTCGCCGCCGTTATTTCACCACACTCATTAAATCATTGGAGTTTGTAGGGACTAGGATATTTTCTTGAGGGGAAATTCATGTTTTCTACTAAAAAATTGGCTTACCGCATTGGTGCAACTCTCACCATCAATTAGCAATGAAAAAACCTTG
The DNA here is from genome assembly GCF_019175385.1 of Lycium barbarum. Classification (NCBI taxonomy): domain Eukaryota; kingdom Viridiplantae; phylum Streptophyta; class Magnoliopsida; order Solanales; family Solanaceae; genus Lycium; species Lycium barbarum. Next base: position 118,682,189 of record NC_083345.1, on the reverse strand, counting down.
TCGACTACTTTACGTCTCGCATGGAATAAGTTCTCCCTTTGGTCACTCTCCTCCCTAGCTAATGCCCCCATGGCTCTTCTAGCTACAATAGCAAAGTACAGCTTCTCCTCCATTTGCTCCTCCACATCACTCTCAGATTTACCCTCATTCTCACTCTTTTCTCCCTCATTATCATTACCAACCCCATCCTCATCTTCCTCATCGGTTCGGTATCCATATCGTAAGACCATAATTGCTCTTCTATTGGGACATTCACTTGCAATATACTCTCTACCTTAGCATTTGAAACATTGAATAGTAGATGGACGAAGGAAGCTAGGTTTAGCGTTGGTACCACCTTTGGTTTGGTCGTATCCTCTAGCTTTGTAGTCAAACTTAGCTTGAGGAGTGGGAGTAGTGATCTTGGGCTTCTTCCAAGTGGACCTCTTCCACTTCTCTTTCCCTTGGTTCCAAGCTGAAGATGGAGTGCTCTTGGCTTTGTATGCTTTCAAAGCTTCCGACACATTATTGGTGAGGAATATCCTCTCACTTTGAAATTTCCATTCAAGGAACTCTTCCGGGTCACTACTCCCTTTGAGCTTAGGAAGTGTTACCTTGATAGTTTTCAAGTTTCGATCATTTTCTCCTCGTGCTTCATTTCCTTGCCATCTCCCACGGTCTTCATGACCTTTGAACCTCGCTTCATGGTCTTGGAACCTTGCAAAGCCTCTTTGCCTTCCTATACCACGGTTGTTCATCTCCCCATGCATTTCTTCTTACCTTGGTTCATCCCACCATCTCTCTTGGGCAACTTTCTCCACTTTTTCATCATAAAGAGGGTTTTGGAATTGGGTTGGAATTGTTCTTGGGGTGGTTGTTGGGGAACATGTGGTACATTTTGTGGAGTTTTTTAAGGTGCGGGTTCACTTTGGGATGTTCGATATAATTAGGGATAGGTTTGTCGATTGGTGTTTAGGTATTAGGTGGTTGTTGACGTGGAGCCTTTGCGTTAGGTGAGGAAGTGGTAGGCGGGAAGCACAATGCTTGTATTTGCCCAGGTGTAATGGTTGGAGTAGTTTCTGCATTTTTGCCCAAATCCCCTTCAACTTGAGAATGGGGAGTGCCCACTCTACTTGAGGATTCAACTTGCACCACCTTTGCCTCTAAACTATCTATCCTCGACGTCAATCCACCCACGTTCGCCATTAATGTCGACAATTGACTAATGATCATGTTCATCAAACTCACCAAGTATAATGGTTCCTGCCCCTTATAAGTACGATCTCCTTGATTAGACATTATGACCTGCAAAACTAGTAAACAATGTTAGTAATAAAAGCCTTACGTCACTCGTATTGAACTCTCAATCTTACCACACTCCGTGCTCTTTCAAAGTTGTTGACGAATCGTTGGTCCAATCAAATACGCACGTTGCTTATACTTTGTGGTAGAATGGATTCTTGTTTAGATGAATGACGGACGACTCAAAGCAAAACGGACGCGAGCCAATAAACTTTCAACGAAATAAAACGAAGAAAAGCTTGAAAATAGAATGCTAAACATCAGAACCACTACTAAATGACTACTAGTTGAGAGACACAAGAAAATGGAATGCTAAAAATAGAGAAAAGAAATAAAATTTCAGGCCCGGGTAGGTGATAACTTGAAAACGCGGCCGTGAAGCCCCAATTGATCTAAGGTATCAATTTGAAACAACTAAAAATTTTAAATTTCTATACTTCATTTTTTTTGCTCCCTACCAAAGGATTAGGGATACAAACCAACAAGAAATCCCAAGAATTTTTTTGGTATTGAAATGAATTAAGAACAAGATTTGAGGCTTGAGAAATCAAAGAAATGTGGTGAAAGTGAAAGGACCCAAGCTTGAATCAAGATATGGACCTTAGGAAATACGACTGGAACTTCACCAAATACGATCCATTTTGGAATATACGGTCCATATTTGTGAAAGACGACTAGGCTTCCAAGTTATACAACTAACTCCGTTAAAAATCAAACCGTATTGCAAGATACAGTTCGTATACTTAACCGTATTTAAGGATCAATTCCACAAGCAGAATACTCAACTTGGAACCCACTTTATACGACCCTCTTATATGGTCCGTGTTGAGAAATACAAACCGTATTTAAGGATGTATTTTTCCAACAGTAAGCTCGATCTACACCTTAACTTATACGACCAACTTTATACGGTTCGTATTATAAAATACAGACAGTATTACAGGATTTCACTACGAGGCAGTAAGCTCAACTTGAATCCTACTTTTATATGGTCCAAGTCACGAGCTCTACACGGTCGGTATAATGAAATACGGGTCGTACTTAGTGATACCTTCCCAAAACAGTAACCTCGTTTTGCTTCAGGGAAATTCTTGTACCTCATTTGTGTAACGACCCATTTCGTCGTTACTATAAATTCTAAAATATTCGTGACGCTGACATCTTGAGACATACTTGAACCCTAATTGTACTTTAGGGAACCGTTAACTCGATCGGGAAATCGCAAGAGTTGCGTGACAAGAATTGGATCCGGGCCATCTGAGCCTAGTTGTACTGCTGCAGCGCCTTCCAAGCTGCCCCGGCGATTGGGCAGCTGCAAAAGCGATAAAGTAAATTCCTCAAGGACCGCCCAAGCAGTACCTTGGGCGCAGAAGCGGCACCGCTAGAGCGGTGGCGCGACTGCCCACTTATTTAAGTGATATTTCGCGAAGTGTTATCATTTTTGATAACCCTAGAGAGTCCAGCCGCCCATGGTGTCTTATGGAACCACAAAACTTGACTTTGTTGGGAAGAAAAATCCTGTAACTCCTCCCATTCAAATTCCCCCCTTTTTATGATTCTTGTTAAAAGCCTCTTATCTAGAAAAACACAAATGGGTATGTCAATCTCTTAAGATACAATAGGAGGACTTTCTGTTCTCTTAACATGAAATCTTTGGGTTATTCCTCGCCCCCCCCCCCCCCCACCCGTTCATTATCTTAACATGGTTCCTAACCAAATCCTTCATTTATCCATTGAAGCACAAATAGGTATCTACTATAGATCTTGAAAATAGGTTTCTCAAGATAAGCCTAAAATGGAAACTTGACTTAGCTAATGACTTAGAGTAGTGTCATGATGTCATAAATAAAGGTTGATTTATCATCTAGCATTGTGAAAGTGAATGTAGAGGTGGGATAAACCCCCATATCTACCTTATCAATTTGATGCCTTTTATAAAAACCCTAATGGATAATTCTATTCTTGGACCTCAAGGGTGTCTCCAAGCTTGTTTGAATATATTACGATATAGTGATCAAGTTGAAGAGTCGACGGATGTTCATGGCACCCGCTCGGCCATGAGGTAGGTTATGGCTTCCCTTTCGGTAGACTATGGTTAGTTTCATATATTCGTGTATTAGAAGGAACGAAGAATGCATGTATAGGAGTTGGAGATTTGGGATGGAACCTTTGGTTGGTATTGATGTGTGATTTGTGTGCTCGGGCTTGTGGCCTGTAGACTCCCTCGGTTGTTTGGTTTGGTTTCTTGAATATTGGTGGACTTATGTGACTTGGGAGTAGTGGATGGTACATAAATTATTTATGCCTTACGATGGGTAATTCCGTAATATGTGGTTAATTGTGTTACACCATTAATGGTGACTTAGTTGATAATTGGAAGGGTAAAATGTATCAAAGATTGTGACTAAGTTCTAGACTGAGTTGTCAGAATGATTGGGAGTAGGAGACAAATTTACTTGTTCTAAGTTATCAGGCTGCGTTAGAGAGAGTGGTAATAATATGTATCGATTGTTTAACCTGTTGTGTGTTGGGTCTAGCCACCCCGTTATGTGTGATTTGGTTGTTCGATTGTGCCGGCTTGATGCCATGTCTCGTTGGTAGATATTGGATTCTGTTTTATCATTTGTGATTTTGATATTATTGGTGTACCCACTGTTTGTACTTGTGATTCGGTTATATTATTGGCATACCCACTGTTGGTATTTGATTTAGATATATTATTGGCATACCCTCTGTCGGTACTTGTGGTATTGAGCATGATTATTGATGTGATTCATACATTGCATGCAAACTCTCATTTCATGATACACTGTTGAGATATTGATGATACTTGATGAGCTAGGCTCAGTTTTACTTGAGTGATGTGAGAGTCTGATATTTAATGTTCGTCCCAGAATCATGGATTGAGTGCATTGATACATGATGAAACTATTTTACTTGAGTTACGTGAGAGTCCGATGTCTGATGTTCATTCCGAAATCGTGGATTGAGTGAGTGCATGGACACCGCGGGTCCCCCGGGTGGTGCCAGTGAGAACCCCCCGTGGGCAAAGATCCGGGGTCCCATCTATCTGTGGGGCAAAGATCCGGAACGGGTGGAACTTAGACTTCGCGAGTCACACTTGGTTGTGTTACTGGGACGTCGATATTTCCGTCTGGAGCACATGTCTACACCACATATGCATGAGATTGCATTGCATTCATACATTGTTGCATTACATCGCATTATTGACTTGATTATGAGATGTTTGGTATTGTACTTATGATGTTGGACTTGGATTGGATGTATTCAGACTTGGCATGTTTGAGGATTAGATGCTTTACTTAAGCGATGATGTGTATCTGGGTTCGATTACATTTGAATTATCCTTGTTGATTTATGCCTGTTGAATTATCCTGGAGCACCCTCCATAAAATTAGTCGTTTGATTTGTTTCTAAATGATGAAGGATAAAAGGTGTTATAACAATGAGTTGACTCCTAGACTTAAATGAACGATCGGAGTATTTATGTATTGGAGCATGGCACTAGTGGTATTTGACTTGTAGTTATTAGAGAGCAATTGTGACCTAAGGGTATTGATGTTATGATGTGTGGTAGATAGACGTATAACTTGAATTAGTGATTATCATGGTTGTTTGTGAATTCTTTTACCAATATGCATTACTAACTATTGTCAGCCTATGATACTGATACGCTCAAATTACACCTATTAATGGCGTAAAGCGGACGTTGTCAAATATAGTAACCCAACAAGGTTGGGGTCGAATCCCACAGGGAATATGGAGAGAAACGAGTACTAATCGTATGCGATACCGGTCTTGAAATGCTTTAATCCTATTCCGGATAGTTTGAATTGATTGTTGAATAATGTAATTTAATACTTTGACTTAAAATGTAATTAATGTGAGAGAGAGAGACTAAGGTTGTGTTCCCCAATTTGATTAGATATTATGCTTCAGGTTTCAAAGTGATATACTTCTAATGGTTGTTCTATGAATATGCACTTGGTCACTTAAAGACTTCTTAATGTTTTCCAACAGTTAAGCAGTATTTCCTCTTTATGATTCTTCCGAATATAAAAGAGTTATAATCGAAGAGCGACCAATGATGCCAATTTAGACTTATTCTTATTCCTAAGTTAGTCTATTAAACGAGGGTTAACGCCTCGAGTCATTGTTATTCAATCTTACCAATATTGACTCTCTTTCCCAAGAAAAGTCAATATAATGGCTTCGGCTAATGCTTGCAATCATTACCCAACGTTACAACTCAAAGATAGAATAAATAACAACAACCATTATGCATATATCAATAATAGAAACCCATTCACATAATACCCATCATGGGATTCACAACCTTAGAATTGAAATTAGCTACTCATAATGTTTCTTGACAGAAAAAGCTTAAAGATTAACATAATACACTTACAATACTAATACAAGATGGAATGAGAGTGAAGTTGTTGCCTTAAATGCTCCAACCACTTCAAGATTAAAAACCTAGGGTTTATGCCTCTAAAATAAAATCTGAATGATGAATTAAAACCCTACATTATGTATTTATAGAGCCAAAAATCGCGCCAAGTTTCTGGACAAAAATGCCCTTACGCCGCATTGTTACGGACCGTAACTCAGGTTACGGTCCGTCCTTCATTTCGTCATTTGACCACTTTGACGTTACGACCACCATACGACGGACCGTACCCTGTGTTACGGTCCGTCCTTCTGAAGCGTAAGTGGTGACAATTACTTGGCAACTCTCTGGAATTTTGGATGATGTTACGGTGAAGGGTTACGGACCGTAACACTAAACCGTAACACTGAAGGTTTTATTGAAACTCTCTGGAAATTTAGCTCATGTTACGGTGACATGTTACAGACCGTAACATGAGTTACGGACCGTAACACTCCACCGTAACACTGATGGTTTCAATGAAAACTTTCTGGAAATTCAGGCCCTGTTACGGTTCAAAGGTACGGACCGTAACATGAGTTACGGACCCTGTTACGGTCCGTAACATGAGTTACGGAGCGTCGCTTAGCTCCAATTTGTCCGTTTTTTCAGCATTACTTCTCATTTCCGATCCTTAGTTAATCAACCCTATAAAACACAAAAATAACATAAGAAACAATGTAAAAACACTTAAAATCAAGCAACATGTCTAGTTACAAAGGCATAAAATGTGCTAAAATTCACGGCACATCAACACCCCCAACTTAAGCTTTTGCTTGTCCTTAAGCAACTACAACAATACTCGCTACTAACACACGACATCTTAGCAAAATAAGAATGACTACGGTGGGTTTGGCATGTGTTTCTAGCACGGACTCTTCGATCCAAGAAAAATATTTAGGCTCTTATCCATCTCCTGTTTGTGACACAAAACGCACATTTTAGAAAAATTTCAATTAACTATGAAACCTCAATTAATGACACAATCATAGTACGGGGGTCTCTATGCACATGAATTTCAACTTCCGGAAAGCCAGTTACTTTGAAACCTACAATCCTTATGCCCTCACATAGACCAAAGAATGTCCCAACACACATTTACGACATAAATGGGACAGAAGACTAAAGAGACAGAAGAACACTCACACTCACAAAGAAATTTGCATACCATGCGTGCGCAAACCATAGGCTTGCCTTTATTTTCCATGCATTCAACTCTGAACAATTTGATCGTGATCACATTAGGACTTTTTGGGCTTGTAACGTTGGCTTAGGGACGGGTAGGATGAATATTTGAGTATCGGTGACTCACTCTCCTCGACACTTCTTTTTGACTTCATTCATCATTCTTCCTATCATTTCCGACCCTCCATCTTTAGCGTGGATTTATTTAGAACTTATATACCTATATAACTATTTTTTTTTTATATCCACGCTGAATTATGTCCCTTTATATTCGTGATCACCCCCAACAGGCCTTTGGCCTCATTTTCCGCATCTTGACTTATCACCCCCAACTTAGGCTTTTAGCCTCATTTTCCGCACTTTTGACTTGTCACCCCCAACTTAGGATTTTAGCCTCATTTGTCATTCTTCCGTGTCAAGGAGGGACTTGGTGCCAAATGGGATTATTCAAAGAAGGGAAATAGGTTAGTTCATGGTTAATCGAAGAAAAAGTCTATAGGCTCAAAAATGGGAGACTAGGGATCATTTTCTGTACGGGCCAGGCTCATTTAAGATACTTGGGGGTTAATACAAAGAAAGCCTAAGATCACTTCACAATCAAATTCTCCTTAGAATTCACGCACGACCAACCGGGCAAGTTCTAGATTGCAAGCATCATATGCAAATAGAAGCTAAAAACTCACCACACAATGGTATAAGGATTGTTTAAATATTCCGACTTCATTTCCGTTTGAAGAATTCATATGCATAAACACCCTTTCTTTGCAATGTCATTAAAAGAACCATACATGTCAATATCAACAACTCATTTTTGATGTATATCACAAATTATTTTTCGGAGGGATATCATTGAACTTGTAAAAACCATTTATATCTATGCTAGAAACACGGACCACTACCACTTAAGTCATCATTACTTTACTTCTATATTAAACATCCTAAACATGCTAGGTTTAACATACACATAGCATTCTTCGGGAATAGAAACACATAGCAAAGAACAGCCGAAGAACGTCCTAACACATACTTGCTAATAATAATAATAATACCAACAAAACAAAACAATAACAATTGTCTTAAACACATGCTTATTATCACAATTTTGGGATAAAATTCCCATCAAAACAAAAATACTAAAAACAATCTCTAGTATACTAAAACAGCAATCCCAACAACCAATCAGTAAATACTACACCCCCAACTTAAAAGCATGCATTGCCCTCAAAGCATCAATATAACGCATTAAAAAAAATGAAGGGCCTCCCTGGAGCGCACTAGGCAGTCGGATCTGTCGCAGCATCATGGGGTGGAGCAGTGGGTGGGGGAGAAATACGGTGAGCCGGCTCAATGGGCTGAGTTGAGCTAGAAGTAGCTCCTGCGGTGTCGGAACTTAACCGGGACTCCTGGCGGATTCTTTTCAAAGTACGCCGCTCCTCTTCCTCATTCTGTGGGCGCAACTCAGCATATGGATCAAGACTTTGGAGAATGGGCTCGAGATCTGGCGATGCTCTGCTTCGCTTCCCTTTGTCCACAGAGGGGATATCCTCCTCCAACTCCTCGTCATGCTGTTCCTCAACCGTGTCTTCGTTGTCATCATCCCCTAGTAGGCTCTGAACCGGCTGGTATAGGCTCTGTACCAACTCCGTGTGTACTTTAGGAACCTGGTCTGTCGCCACAGCCACTTCCTGGGCCTTCAATTTCTGCACATCATCCTTGACAGACCTCAACTCACTCCGAATAGCGCCCAATTCCAATGTAGGGTGTGTCCTAGTCAGCTCAGTCATCCTGCCCTCAATACCATCTATTCGGGAGTGGATTTGTATGTGGTCCGCAGCCATTTGTTCTTTTATCGGTCGCAGCGCTGCATCAATAGCCCTTTTTGTGTATAATTTTAGCTCAGTCATGATCTGCTTGACCTGCCTATCTGTGCGATCCGCTTGCAGGACCACTGCCCCAAAATTGTCCTGGTTGAACATCATTTTTCTCGCAAGCTCGGGTGGGACTCCTGGTGTTGCCTGCGGTGGTGCTAGGCTTGCTCCAGTGGAAGAGGTAGGACCACCCGAAGTAGGTGCGGCTGGAGGTGGCATAGGCTGTGTAGCATGATCAGCCGGTGGAGCCTCAGAATCTGTGGGTTGATCTGCAGCAGCTCCCTCTTCACCCATGATAGCCAAGGGTATAACATCTGACCCCGTAGGCCCCTCCGGCACCTCAGAAACCGATGCAGAGGGCAACGAACCCTGGCTCAACACCTCATCTTTCCCCTTTGTGATGTCATAAATATGGCTGGCAATCACACTATGATCGATATGGGGTAGGGGTTCTGGTTCTGCACGCAAGCATAGTAGCGTAAGCAGGCATGGATGAATGAGGGACGTGGCCGGCTGGGTGGCTCTCTCTCGGAGGTCTTCGGCTATCAGTCGTCCGAAGTTGATCTTATATCGCGACATTATGGAAGCCACAAGAACAGCCCTGTCTGGAGTCAAATAATTATCTGATTGGGTAGGACGGATGCGGAACAGAACAATTTGCCACCAAAACTTTGCCTCTGGCGTTAGGGTGTTTTTCCAAATCTGCGTGGTGGCTGTCAACTTTGGCACTATGGCCCATTCAGGATCTGTTGTCCGTGCAATAACAGAAGCTACCCATTTTCGGACGGGGATTGTATCCTTCTGTTTAATTTTGTAGGCAAACTCCCCTTCTTCCGCTGCTGTAGGCTCTATATAATCTTCCCCGAATAGTGTTTTATTTATAGCCGATGGAGAGACATCTATCTTCTTTGTCCGGAATACAACCTCATTCATTGCCGGTACTTGAGTTGTTCGCTGCCCTTTCTTCACTACTTTGAATACAGCTGCCCCATATGAAGCATAGAATTCCCTAACAAAAACCGATATGTAGGACCCAACGGGGTTTTTCAAAAACTCCAACTTGTGGAATCGGATAGTATCACTAATGCCGGGATATCCTTCTATTCCATCGAAGATGACATTCTGTTCCTCGAAAATACTCCGCCTTGGGTCCATTCCCTCACCTTTTACCCGCTCACACCCCTTGTTATACAAATCTTCAGATCCCTCCACATTAAACCGGAGGATCTTCTCAGTCATAGCTTGCAGCTGAATGTCAAGTTTCCTTCTTTCCTGTTCGCGCTCTTTTTCGTGCTCCTCCGCAGTAGGATGTCTAATGGGTGGTTGAGGTCGGTGTGTTGGTGTGATAGCCCGCTGGGGTTCATTTTGGCTCGACTCTCTCGACGAGCTCGACTCTCTCAACTCCTCAGTCGAGCAGGAACTTTCTGATTGTGGGTCTGGTTGGCTGGGTGCAACTGGTGGGGGTGGCTTGCTAGGTATGACCGACCTCTTTTTAGGCCTGGCGTCCTTGATCAGATCGTCGTCGCGCAGCCGTGAGGTTACCTTGCTTGCAGCACGACCTTTTCCTTTTTGCGCGACCTTAGGTGAAGCCTTCTTTGATTGTCGTGGTTTACCCATACCTGTGGAAGGAAAAGTTAGATATGATGTACGAGAAGTTGTTAAAAAAAATTAGACACCTTATGAATTTAAGCTAAGGACTTTAATTAGGCCAGGTACCGTAACACAGTCGACGGACCGTCGATGGTGTTACGGGCCGTATCTTCAACCGTAACTGAAATGGTTCAATTAAGCAAAGGGACCGTAACACAGTCGACGGTCCGTATCGTAGGATACGGTTCGTAACGTCTCACCGTAATATGATCAAAATTTCCAGAAAAGTTACTGGAAATTTGAGAGGTGTTACGGTATGATGTTACGGTCCGTCACTCGTGTTACGGTCCGTAACACCTCACCGTAACGTCTGTCAAAATTCCAGAAGGTTTTCATGGAATCCATCGATGTTACGGTGTGGTGTTACGGTCCGTAACATAGGATACGGTCCGTAACATCCCACCGTAACATCAGCCAAATTTCCAGAAAGTTTTCATGGATATTATCGGTGTTACGGTGCGATGTTACGGTCCGTAACGTACGTTACGGTCCGTAACACATAATGACGGGCAACGGATTAGCAAACAAATGACTTGGCCAAATTTTCTCGTTTTAAGCACGAGGCCAAGATTTTCGACTTAATGTCCCATGGGTATGTTGTAAAACAATATTATATCCCCTCACATGCCTCGGGTTACTCAGACTTCACCCGGTTTTATTAAAGTTTTTATTGGGGACTTTTATCGAACAGTTGGTGGGCAAACCGATTTAGTGATTTCACAAATGAAACCTTTAACCGGATTTGCCCTCCAATTCAGTGGGAAGCAATTTCTTGTGCCCACGAATCTTTTAAATAGCACCAATACCAATCCCAACCCCCAACCATTGTCAAATCCCCCATAACTTATCAATTGAAATTCAAACTCAATCAACACAGCCCAAAACACGAATTTCAACGCATATTATACGAAATTACTCATGAGCATCATAGAACTAGCATTGATAGCTAAAAGAAAAAAAGCAAAGACATGTAATACCTGATCGTTGGCGATTGTAAGGATGAAACTCAAACTTACAACAGGGATTGTGATAAGAAGATATCAAAGAGATTTTTAGAGAAATATGGGGGAGAATGGAAAGATGAAGAGAGGAGGATGTGAAGAAGAGAAGAGAGGATTTATGAGGGAGAGGGAGTTGAAAAACGTTTTAAGAATCCTTTTAATTTGAAATGGGAACCGTCGGTAATGTATTTAAACATTTTCGACAATTACGTTACCTGTTACGGACCGTATCCTGAGATACGGACTGTATCTTGTGTTACGGTCCATCAAACGACCCCATTTCACTTATTCATTAATGACCTGGCAGTCCAATCGACGGACCGTAACTCATGTTACGGTCCGTATCACCTGGCGTAACATGTTGAAAATTTCCAGTGAAGCCCAGATTTTGTATCAAAGTTACAACTCAGTGTTACGGTTTGTAACACGTACGACGGACCGTAACTTGTACCGTAACACTCTTCCTCATCCTTCAGTGATTTTTTCTTTTTTTCTTTTTGCCTTTTACGCTTCATGATACGGACCGTAACATGAGTTACGGGCCGTAACATGGAGCGTCTCGCCTTGGATCACTCAGCAGTTATTTGGTCCCTTCTGTTCTCAAAATCCCACCACATTAGCACATCAACAACACAAAAGAATACAAGGAAAGTACAAACTTTAAACTACTTACAAAGCAGTAAATGTGGGTTGCCTCCCACACAGCGCTTGGTTTAACGTCACAGTTCGACGTGGTACCTCATTTTCGAGTTCAAGAGCCATATTTCAAACGATACCTATCCACGACCTTACCATCATCAATACATCAATGGTAATTCTTCACTCTTTGTGCATTCACCTTAAAAGTCCGAGTGCCATCCTCGGATTTCACCTCAATGACGCTTCTATTTGGGGACACACTCACAATTTCAAAAGGACCAGACCAACGGGACTTTAACTTACCTGGAAAGAACTTCAGGCGTGAATTGTACAACAAGACCAAGTCTTTTGGCTGAAAATCCCTTTTTAGGATCTTCGTGTCATGATAGTATTTCATCTTTTCCTTGTACAGTGTTGCACTTTCATAGGCATTGTACCTAAATTCATCCATCTCGTTGATTTGAAACAACCGCAGCTTGGTTGCTTCATGCCAATCCATATTCAGCTTTTTCAATGCCCAAAGGGCTTTATGCTCAAGCTCAATAGGCAAATGACATGCCTTCCCAAATACCAACTTATACGGTGAAGTCACTATAGGCCTTTTGAATGCCGTGCGATATGCCCATAAAGCATCATCCAACGTTTTAGACCAGTCAGTGCGATTCACATTGACCGTCTTTGCCAAGATGCTTTTTATTTCTCTGTTTGAGACCTCAACCTGACCACTCGTCTGAGGATGATATGGAGTGGCAACCCTGTGATGCACGCCATATTTTTCAAGAAGATCAGCAAATGGTTTATTGGAGAAATTAGATCCACCATCGCTAATAATAGCTCTAGGAGTGCCAAATCTAGTAAAGATGTTCTTTTTGAGAAACACATTGACTCTCCTACCATCATTGTTAGGCAAGGCCACCGCCTCCACCCATTTGGAGACATAATCCACTGCGACAAGAATGTATTTCAGGCCGTAGGAGCTCACGAAGGGCCCCATAAAATCAATTCCCCATACATCAAATAGCTCCACCTCAAGAACAAAGTTCATCGGAGTTTCATGCCTCCGACCTATTGTGCCCTGGCGTTGGCATTTATCACAAGAACGTGCCAACATATTTGCATCACGATAAATGGCTGGCCAGTAGTAGCCACACTCTAGCACCTTGGCTGCTGTTCGATTTCCACTGTGATGTCCACCAACTAGAGAATCATGGCATGCTTTCAAAATGTCCATCACCTCAGATTCCGCCACACATCTCCGGATCATATTGTCAGCACACGTTCTGAATAAGTAAGGCTCATCCCAACAATACTGTCGGCAGTCTCTCAAGAACTTCTTCTTTTGATATGTCTTCAACTCTTCAGGAACGATGCCAGTTACCAAATAATTGGCAATATCGGCATACCATGGTGCCACATCATTGGAAATGACCAAAACTCTTTCATCCGGGAAAATGTCATCAATATCTAGCACATCACTCGGTCTCCCTGGTGCTTCAGATTTTCTGACCCTTTCCGGTCTTTGACTTCAAAGTCAAATTCCTGTAGCAACAAAACCCATCTTATCAACCGAGGCTTAGCATCCTTCTTCGCCATCAAATAGCGCAATGCAGCATGGTCAGTGTGAACTACCACCTTGGCACCCAACAAATAAGCCCGGAACTTTTCAAAAGCATAAACAATGGCAAGTAATTCTTGCTCCGTTACTGTATAGTTCAGCTGAGCTCCATTCAATGTTTTGCTGGCATAATAAATTGGGTGCAGGATTTTGTTTAGCCGCTGACCAAGCACAGCTCCAATTGCAAGACCACTGGCGTCACACATTAATCCAAAGGGAAGTGACCAATCTGGGGACACCACAATCGGTGCGGAGGTTAATTTCAGCTTCAACTCGTCAAACGCCTTGATGCACTTCTCATCAAAATTGAATTTGGAATCTTTTTCCAAGAGTTTGAACATTGGATTTGCAATTTTTGAGAAGTATTTGATAAACCTTCTATAGAATCCGGCGTGTCCCAAGAAACTCCGAACTCCTTTTACTGAAACGGGCGGAGGGAGTTGTGAAATCACATCGATTTTAGCTTGATCAACCTCAATCCCTTTTTCTGATATCTTATGGCCAAGGACAATGCCCTCCTTGACCATAAAATGACACTTTTCCCAGTTGAGCACAAGGTTGGTCTCCTCACACCGTTGCAACACCCGATCAAGATGAACCAAACATTCATCGAATGAATCTCCCACCACAGAGAAATCATCCATGAAGACTTCAAGAAAGTTTTCAACCATATCAGAGAATATGGACATCATGCATCGTTGGAATGTAGCTGGGGCATTGCAAAGACCAAATGGCATTCGGCTGAAAGCGAATGTCCCATAGGGATACGTGAAAGTAGTCTTTTCTTGGTCTTCCAATGCGATATTTATCTGGTTGTACCCTGAGTACCCATCCAAGAAACAGTAATAAGATCTTCCAGCTAGCCGATCAAGCATTTGATCAATAAAAGGCATAGGGAAGTGATCCTTGCAGGAGGCGGTATTCAATTTTCGGTAGTCCATACACACTCTCCAACCAGTGACAGTCCTTGTTCGAATCAACTCATTTCTAGAGTTCGAGACAACAGTGATGCCTCCTTTCTTTGGCACACACTGGACTGGGCTTACCCGTTGACTGTTGGCAATAGGGTAAACCACCCCAGCATCTAGCCACTTAATAATTTCCTTCTTCACCACCTCTTGCATCGGTGGGTTTAATCTTCGCTGATGTTCAACACTTGGTGAACTTTCCTCCTCCAACTGTATTCGGTGCTCACAAATTCCGGAAGGAATCCCCCGGATGTCTGCAATAGTCCATCCCAAAGCTCTTAAATGCTTTCTCAATACTTCGATGAGTCTTTGGATTTGGCCCTCATTCAGAAGTGATGACACAATAACTGGGAGGGTGGCATTCGTTTCAAGAAACACATATTTAAGATGAGCTGGAAGTTGCTTGAGATCCAACTTCGGTGGCTCAATAATTGATGGTTTTGCTGGAGGAGTTGCTCGTTTCTCTAGATCAAGAGATAGTTTCTTGGGCTCATAAGAGTAAGACCCCAGACCGATGAGTGCATTTATTGTCTTAGTATATCCCTCCATTTGTTCAACATCAAAATTTACCAAGATGGCCGATAGTGTTTCACTCAAACATTCTTCCTCCATTTTGAATTCCACAGCATCATCCACCTCATCAACAGAATTGATGACTGAAATACTTTGATAAGGACTAGGTAATTTCATACCTCTGCTTGCGTGGAAAGTCACCTCCTCACCGTTCACCCGGAACTTTATTTCGTGCTTCTCGGAATCCATAAGAGTTCTCCCTGTGGCAAGGAAAGGTCTTCCCAGAATAATAGGAATTTCTTGATCAATAGCACAATCAAGAATCACGAAATCTGCCGGCAGAAGGAATTTCTCGATTTGAACCAGCACATCATCAACTACCCCCACTGGCCTTTTTATCGATCTGTCAGCCATCTGAAATCTCATGGTAGTTGGTCTCGACATCGCTAGCCCCGATCTCTTAAATATTTCCAGGGGCATAAGATTTATGCTAGCCCCGTTATCACACAAAGCCCTGGCAAAATTTTGCTGCCCTATGGTGCATGGAATTGTGAATGCTCCCGGATCTTCCCTCTTTTGCACTGTAGTTTTGGAAAGGATGGCACTAACGCGGTGAGTGATACCCACAGTGTCGTGTTTCAATGGCTTTTTCTTCTTTGTTAGGAGATCTTTCAAATACTTAGCAAAGCCAGGCATTTCTTGGACAGCATCCATGAATGGAAAATTCATCGTTAACTGCTTGAGTTGATCATAAAATCGCAAGCACTTCTCATCTTCTGTTTTTCTCACCAGCCTTTGAGGAAAAGGTGGTGAAGATTTGAACAATTGGCTCAAAGGGCGAAGAGCACCGGAAAGTTTTGCCTTCCCCTTTTCCTGGTTTTCCACCGGTTCCTTTGGTTTATTAAGATTCAGCTCTTCTTCAACTACAATGGGGACTTCCTCCCCTGCTTCTTCCTCGACAATATCATCCAATACATTAGGCTGCGCTTCTTTTTCAACAATTGGTTCCTGATCAATTGGCTTTTTATTGTCACCCTGAAGTATTTTTCCACTTCTGGTGCTAATGGCAAGTACATTCTCCACATATTTCACTCCACTACCTTTTGGATTAGGAACTGTATCACTCGGTAATTGTCCCCGTTGAGGAGTATGCACTTCTCGGGAAAGGTCTCTGAATTGCGCTTCAAGCTTCTGAATGGAAGCTGAATGCGATAGTTGGACCTGGGACATTCCCTTGATTGTGCTCTCTGTTCTGTCTTGATTCATCAGCATTTTCTGCATCATACTCTTCAGTTCTGCAGAATCATTAGACGTGTTGCCAGCAGAGTTAGTAGCTGAATTATCTCTCCATGGCTGGGAATTGGATGCTTGCCCCCTAGGTGGAATGTAGGGGTTAGAGCTCTTGTTGCCATAATTATAGTTATTGTAATTCCCTTGATTGGTATTACCCTGATCTGTTCTTCCATAATTATTTCCTTGGTAATTTTGTTGAGGCCTTTGCCATGGGTGATTACTGGGACCTTGGTAGTTTTGCCGTTGATAACCCCCTTGCGAGTTATTGACATAATTCGCATCCTCATATTGTGGCTGCCCCTCAAGATAAGTTTCGTCAGAAACTTGATACATTCCGGGAGCATGAGGTGGCATCTCATCGACAACATTTACACATTTGTCCTCTTTCTCCATAAGCCTTTTGGATAATAAATCCACGGTGGTTTGCAATTGAGCGAACGCATGATCTCGCTCATGATTTTCTTTGGCCACCGCGGCCGCAGAGGGACTACCATATGATAGGATTTCGCTATCACTCGAATGCCAGGCTTGATTATGGGTAGTAAGCTTGTCGAGCAACCGGGTGATGTTGACAAAGGATTTGTCCATGAAGCATCCCCCAGCTGCAGTGTTGACAGCTATTTGATTCATTGTATCTAGCCCCTTGTAGAACTTCTCTGTGAGAATTGCATCTGGAAATCCATGAGTCGGAGATTGAGCTAGATAATATTTGAACCTTTCCTATGCAGCATATAGTTGTTCCCCTGGAAGTTGTTTAAACCCAAAAATCTTATCCCGAAGCTCAGCCTTTTTGCTGGGTGGGAACCATTTTTTTAGAAAGATATTGGCCAGCTCATTCCAGGTATGAATAGTATTGCTCGGGAGCTTTTCATACCATTCCCTAGCTTGGCCAGCTAAGGAATATTTGAAAACCCGCAGTTGCAGTGCATCAGCAGGAACAACACCTTGAGATTGTTGGGAACATACATGCACGAAATTCTTTAGGTGTCGAAGTGGACAGTCCTCCGAAGAATTTCGGAAATAGCCTTCAAGTTTCAATAGCTGATAGATAGAACTATCAATTTTGAAATTAGCATTTCCTGTTCTCGGGGGAACTACAGCAGAAGCATAATCAGCTTCGTCGATGAATTCTGCAAATACATTCTCATCCTCCTCTTCTTCTGGTGCAGGATGGTTCACTTGGATCCCCCCTTGGTTTCCTTGATTGCGATGGGGTCTTCCAGCCATGTTCACCTGGTTCACTAAAACAGCAAACGAGGTGTGATGGAATAGAAAAAGTTTTAAAGAATAGTACACAACAATTAGTAATTTCTGAACCGTATTCCCCGGCAGCGGCGCCAAAATTTGATACGCTCAAATTACACCTATTAATGGCGTAAAGCGGACGTTGTCAAATATAGTAACCCAACAAGGTTGGGGTCGAATCCCACAGGGAATATGGAGAGAAAAGAGTACTAATCGTATGCGATACCGGTCTTTAAATGCTTTAATCCTATTCCGGATAGTTTGAATTGATTGTTGAATAATGTAATTTAATACTTTGACTTAAAATGTAATTAATGTGAGAGAGAGAGACTAAGGTTGTGTTCCCCAATTTGATTAGATATTATGCTTCAGGTTTCAAAGTGATATACTTCTAATGGTTGTTCTATGAATATGCACTTGGTCTCTTAAAGACTTCTTAATGTTTCCCAACAGTTAAGCAATATTTCCTCTTTATGATTCTTCCGAATATAAAAGAGTTACAATCGAAGAGCGACCAATGATGCCAATTTAGACTTATTCTTATTCCTAAGTTAGTCTATTAAACGAGGGTTAACGCCTCGAGTCATTGTTATTCAATCTTACCAATATTGACTCTCTTTCCCAAGAAAAGTCAATATAATGGCTTCGGCTAATGCTTGCAATCATTACCCAACATTACAACTCAAAGATAGAATAAATAACAACAACCATTATGCATATATCAATAATAGAAACCCATTCACATAATACCCATCATGGGATTCACAACCTTAGAATTAAAATTAGCTACTCATAATGTTTCTTGACAGAAAAAGCTTAAAGATTAACATAATACACTTACAATACTAATACAAGATGGAATGAGAGTGAAGTTGTTGCCTTAAATGCTCCAACCACTTCAAGATTAAAAACCTAGGGTTTATGCCTCTAAAATAAAATCTGAATGATGAATTAAAACCCTACATTATGTATTTATAGAGCAAAAAATCGCGCCAAGTTTCTGGACAAAAATGCCCTTACGCCGCATTGTTACGGACCGTAACTCAGGTTACGGTCCGTCCTTCATTTCGTCATTTGACCACTTTGACGTTACGACCACCATGCGACGGACCGTACCCTGTGTTACGGTCCGTCCTTCTGAAGCGTAAGTGGTGACAATTACTTGGCAACTCTCTGGAATTTTGGATGATGTTATGGTGAAGGGTTACGGACCGTAACATGAGTTACGGACCGTAACACTGAACCGTAACACTGAAGGTTTTATTGAAACTCTCTGGAAATTTAGCTCATGTTACGGTGACATGTTACGGACCGTAACATGAGTTACGGACCGTAACACTCCACCGTAACACTGATGGTTTCAATGAAAACTTTCTGGAAATTCAGGCCCTGTTACGGTTCAAAGGTACGGACCGTAACATGAGTTACGGACCCTGTTACGGTCCGTAACATGAGTTACGGAGCGTCGCTTAGCTCCAATTTGTCCGTTTTTTCAGCATTACTTCTCATTTCCGATCCTTAGTTAATCAACCCTATAAAACACAAAAATAACATAAGAAACAATGTAAAAACACTTAAAATCAAGCAACATGTCTAGTTACAAAGGCATAAAATGTGCTAAAATTCACGGCACATCAGATACTTACTCGGTACGTGTGGATTGTACTTATATTGCACTTGCTACACCCTTTTTGGGGTGTAGATTTTTTCAGGTGATTGACTTGGTATGAAGCGGAATGTGCGATGCTTATCTGGAAGACCTCCTCCCACTTCATTCTGGGACGGAGGTTGATGTCTTAGAACGTAGTGGTAATTTGAAATCTTTAGTCGCTTTTGTACTAGTCTAGACATGGGAAATTATATCGAGTTTGTAATCATATATTGTTGTAATCTTATAAACACTTGAGTTTATTGAATATATCATGAAATCCCGCTGTATTTCTAATTATCTAAAGCTTAAAATGAATTGTTGCTTGATTGACGTGTTATTAAATGAGAGGGTTCACCTACTGAGATGGGTAAAGTAAGTGCCCGCACGGTCCCGAATTGGGTCGTGACAATTTGGCTCGGGATTTGTGCTAGATTTTCTTAATTTTGCTGACCTCTTGGGACCCACTCAACCTAGTATTTACCCTTTTGGGGGTAGATTAACAACTCTTTTGGGGATAGATTAACAACTTTTCACAACTTTGACTTGGCCAACTTGGATCAAACTTTTCTTTTATCTTCTTCTTCGCCAAGAACAACGATGATCATTGAAGAACACTCAAAAACCCAGTGTAGTCTAAATCAACTCATTTTGTCCCAATTTTCAGATCTAAGCTCCTTTCAACCTAGACAATAAATCCCAATTTCAATCGAAGCTCAATTTTACCAAAATCAACTAAACCCACTTTGAGTTCTTCAAGCATTGATGAAACTTCAATGGTGAAAACTTCAAAACCCCCAAATAACTTCAAACTTCGGATTTAAATGCTTTCCACCTCAATGAACTCAAATCTAACTTCAAAAACAAAAAAATTAAACCACAAAAACAATTTTCGATTTTTTTTTATTGTTTGGAATTTTTGAATTTTGAGCCTAGGATTACAAATTGTTGGAACAATCTCTTAGCCTATGCTCTGATACCAAATGATAACAATCAACCTAGGGAAACTCTAAGAATTAAACAAAAACAAAGGAAAACAAAAGATAGATGAAGAATTGGGATTAAGGAATTAGAGGATAGATACTTGACTCACTCTTATAAGCAAATTTAAGTATATAAAACCTAGACCCTCCTATTTTGAATTCAATCAAGGAACCAAAGCAATTTGACCCAAATTAGAAGACTCAATTTGAATCCACAAATGAGTAATCTAAATGAATTCAATGGATAAACAATTCACTTCACAACTTGGAAATCACATTTGAATAATAACCAAACAAACTATATTAAAATTCTCTCAATATGAGTTCACACATTCAAGCTAAGTCTTCCAAATTGATGAAAATAACTATTTATACTAATGCCTATTACACCAAAAGGCCCTAAAGCGACTCTTTTGCAAAAATACCCACATGGGTCTTCAATTGCATCCAAAGTCTCATAACTTGCAATTATGACTTCCAATTGTCATTCTAACCTCATAACTTGCAAGTATAACCTCCAATTGCAATCTTAGCCCTATAGTTTCACTTTTAGCCATGTTGCGCATCTAGCCACTTTGCAACTCTTCCAATGCCAACTCCCAAATGTTGTAAATCCAAGAAGTCTTCTCTCCAATCTCCTCCAAGGATTTCTTTTTCATGAACAAGGCTTGCAACTCTTGAAGTTCTCTTGCTTGAATCCTAGTGTATGATATTGTGCTTGTTGGGTTCATATCACCGAAACTCGCCCCGAAAACGCATTTGAAAACACTGGGAGGAATATAAGGTTCCTTTTGTTTTCTTGTGCATAGTTGTATTCAAAAAGTGCGCGGATTACCCTTCATATGGACTGGTCATTAATTTTTGCCCCTCAAGTTATTGTTCTTAATTTTCCGGCATAGTTTTGTAGTATAACTTAATTTCTATAGAACTATGTCTTAAGACATAACTTTGCTCGAATAGGCATAGCTTCTATGAAAATCCTGTGTTGTAATTTTCTTTTTTTTTTACTCTGCTGTGGTTTGAACCCAAAATGTCAAATATATTTTCAACCAATTTTTTATTACTTAAAGTGCCAAAGGGTAAAAATTAAAGACCAGCTCTTTGAGGGACAAAAATTAAAGACCACCCCAAGATAGGGACAATCGTGCAAATTGGCCGCTGTATTTCTTTCAGCTTTGGGCCATGTTCGGCTGAATGGAATTGGGCTAAGTCATTTATCATTTGGGCTTGAGTTTATGTCGATATGTTTAAAGTCTGCAGGCCCAAACCCGAACCTTCTTTCTCTTTTATCGAGTTGCAATTCGATGAGCTCATTTGTCTCTTTTCTTCGTCTTCTTCTATGCTCTGAAGTTTACTCTGAGAAATCTGAGAGATCGTTTGATTTTGAACATCCCTCCTCAAGATGGAAGGGCACTACTAAAAACTGTCCAAAACTGGTTTTGTAAAAGCCACACGACCTAAACTGATGATCCATAATCCGTCCGTTTTTCCCATTTTTTAGTAGTGGGGAAACGAAGTGACCCCCAACTTGCGAAGAATCAAATGAGAAGGTCCTGACAAAGGTTTCGTTAGTAAATCAACAAGTTGGGCTTCGGATGGGTCAAAAGAAAGGGAAATGAGGCCAGAAAGATACTACTACCAAACAAAATGGCAGTCGAGCTTGACATGTTTGGCATGCTCATGGAAGACGGGATTCCTGACTATTTGTATAGCCACTAATTGACTGTCAGAATGAATGGGAATGGGTCTCTGATAGGTGTATATCAAATTTAACCAGTCACTATAAAAGCCAAAAAAATAAATAAATCAGAATGAATGAGGCATCACAGAGAGGTAATTTAACTACACAAGTCTGATGGCTTGTGCTTTGATAAAAATAAATAAATCACAGAGAGGTAATTTGACTGTATTACATTTGCGGAAACTTAGTCCAATTAACTTTATTCTGAGTTTTATTTTTATTTTCAGCATAAATCCAATTAATTTCAATTTTTTTTATATCTAATGTAGTACTCTGTTTGTCGCAATTCATGTGGCACAATTCATATTTCAAGAGAGTCAAATTTCTTAACATTCACCTCTGAACTCATACATATATAAATCCTTAAGTTTCCTAAAATAGACTTACATATTTGGAAACTCCATAAAGAAGTATTATAAGTAATAATTTAAAATATTTAAAAGACATATGAAATATTATAGTCAATGAAAAATTCAAACTCTTTTTTCAAACTCTCAAATTCGAAAAGTGCTACTTACATTGAAACGAAGGGAGTAGAAAGGCTTCAAACAAAAAGTGAGCGACGCCATTTTTTTAGCCAATAATGTTAAATTCGCAGCAAATTGGGTTGGTTCACTTTAACTTCACTTTAGTATATAAAATTATTAAATAATTTTTTATGACGAACAACTCACTCAACTTATCTTAACAACTCACTCAACTTATCTAAGTATCACAAATATTACTAAATAGTTTTTGTTACCAAAACGTCACTCAACTTTGCGTAAGTATCACAAAAAATTATTAGGAGGAAACAAAAAGGACATTATATATGATACTCAGGCAAAGTCAACTGACTTTTTTGTTACAAAAGATTTTTTTAGTGACTTCTTGTTATTCTTAGGCAAGCTTGAATGTCTTTTTTGCTATAAAAAATAGTTTAATGACTTTTCTGTGATACTTAAGCAAAATTTATTAGTACTTTTTTTGTGTTAAAAAAATAATTTAACGACTTTGATGTAATAAAACAAAAATTGAGTGGAAATCTATGAATTTTATTCTGAGTTTTATTTTTATTTCTGCATAAATCCTATTAATTTCAATTTATTTTCCAAGTTTTTTGACATCTAACATAGCACTCTCTTTGTCCCAATTTATGTGGCACAGTTCAAATTTCAAGAGTAAATTTTTTTTATTTACACCTATGAATTCATACATAAATCCTTAAGCATTCTAAAATAAAATTCCATATTTGGAAACTCCGAAAAGAAGTATTATAAATTACAATAATTAACAATTCAAAATATTTAATAGCATATGAAAGAATTGCGGTTAATTAAAACTTCAGACTCTCAAAATTCATAAAGTGCCACATAAATTGAAACGAAAGGAGTAAAAATGATTCAAAGAAAAAAGTGAGCTACGACGTCTTTTTAGGCAATAATTTTAAATATTCGCAGAAAATTGGATTGGTTCACTCAACTTTGATGCAATAAAATAGAATAGAAAACCCCAAATTAAACTCAATGCATCAATGCCAAATCTGTATACATCTTTATAAAGTGAGGAAACTAGCTGCAGTTTTAGAATAAAAATGGCTTGTTAATTACCCTTACACCAAAGTTCCATTACTTCTTTTATGGTTTATCAGCGTTGTGCTTATGACAAGTGCTTTGGGTATTGTAATAGTTGATGAGCATTTTAGTAATGGCCTCCCCCAAAATACCCCTTTGCTCAAAGTTCATTGTAAATCTAATAATGATGATCTTGGAGTTCACACACTTAACGTGGGTGAAAAATATTATTTCTGAGAGTTGCTAAATGACCACATCAATTTGACCCAAATTTGGCCACATTTATGTAAAAATCATCATATCCTCTATTGTACAATTTTAAATTAAGATAAACTTTGAGAAAAAAAGATAGAAATGACATTAAGTAAGCATAAATTGTTAAATTTGTCCTAAATAATCATATGAATTTACCTCATTTGGGTCATTGTGGCCAAAATAGTGTGGCCAAAAGACCTTATTCATTATTTCTCATTCCATGTAAATGTCTTGGGCAGAAGTGATTTTCATTGCAATCTTGCATGGGGTCCAAAGTTTCGGGATTTTGATGTTTATAATAAACGTAGGGGCTTTTGTAAATCTCGTAAGTTTTTTCAGGTTCATATTTATTGTACTTGGTTGATGAAGGATTCTGGTATATATGTAGCTCTTAATCAGAATCCTTCACCTAGTGACTTCCGATTTGCCTATCCTTGGTCGTAAGCATTAGGGATTTATTACATTTCTGTGTTTAATTCCAATGTCTTCATAAATTAAAGTTATATACATATTATACTTGTGCCCTCTCTCCCACCCCTCCCCAAACTTCACACACCGAAATAATAAATAGAGCACGTGGATATTCATTTTTTCTTACAATCATTTTTTTCCTACCCAAGAAAAGCGCGGGCGTACACTTTCTCTATATTGGGTAGGCGTTTGGTCATAGGATTCGGGACTCCAATTTCAAGTTTTGAGTTGAAATAAGTGTTTGCTTATGAAATTTGCACAAAATCTCAATTTAATTTCAAATCATGATTTAAAAAGTAGGATTTCAAATTATTTTGTATAAATAATAAACTTGACCCATCAGTTTATATTTTGTAAAAGAAGACCTATCATTTTAAATTTTGTACAAAAGACTCATACTCGACGCAAAGAGATTGTTCGTATCATGTGAACAAATTATATGAAAGAAAGGCTAGTAACTATTATTGTTGAATTTTTGGACCAGTGGATCTTGTAAAACTATGTGTATTTGAAAATTTGTAATAACATATAATCGCAAACATTTATTTATATGAGGAACATGGAATTATGTGATTTATTAATGCGACACCTTAGGATATTTTGATACCTTGTTTATGAACTATGATTTGGTCATTTTCTAAGATTGTATGAAAGTTGGGGACATATTGATAGTTTTCACAAATTGTGTGTTTTAAATATTTATTTAAAAAAAGTACAACTTAAGAAATTCAAATTAAATGCCGAAATAAAATTTCAATTTCAAATTAATCTGATTTTAAATCAGTCTTTCATTTTAAGTATTAAAGCTTTAATTGGCGCGGTTCCGGTTTGATTCTCTATACACATGCAAATGCATTAAAGTAATATTCAGATTGATTCTATCCCAATTAATGCGATATACTTTTTTTTTTTTTTTTGAGTCAAATGCTTAATAACACATAATCTTTTATATAGTTTGATATTACTTTGTTATCTAGAGACAAATGACGGTTATTCAGTTGCTAAAGCACCACCACCTACGATCGATAGATCCAAGATTCGAATCACGTTAGAGGGAAAGTGTGAAAACACTATAGATCTTTTAAAATGAGGGTAAAACAAACTCTATTGAATTGGGAATGTCAAGATGTTAATTTGAGATTAAGGCAGTTACGAAAAAGTGATTGAAACTTCATAATTGGCATGGGGCAAAGTGAAATGTCTAGATTTCGGTCTTAAATAGCGTCTTACCTTTCTACTCCCTCTTTCTTTTTTTTTTTTTGGGCGAAAATTCGTCATCTCAAATTATATATTTTTTTTAAAAAAAATTAAAGGCCACTAGGTTTTGTGCCACCCAGTGGCTATTTTATTAATAAAGTAAAGGTTCAACAAAAACAAAAGGTCTTTGAAAACGTGAAACACAACAGAAAGCAAATAGACTTAAGCTAAGTGAGTGCAGCCATTGAAGTCAATTTGAGCGGCCCGTTGCTGGTGATGATTTAGCCTTCGTCCCTCCACAAAATTCCATCTTTGAAGCTCCTTGAACACAGGTTTGTTGCTTGATCTCCCTACTGATTTCTCCCATTTGTACTTCGATATTTGTGTCGATTTCTCCCATCTCAAATTATATTCATCTTTGGTGTGGTGGCTTTTATATATATATACTAGCAATGGAAGCCCGTGCATCATTCAATTCAATAAAAAGTATAGAAGCTATTTACAGTTGCATAAAACTGCTTCAGTCAACTAGGAGACTGATAAAAATAAGCTACAAATGTAAGTGTAAAAAGGAAGCATTTAGTATTCTCAGGTGAAGACTCCTTTTATGCTGTAGTTCTTAATTATGCTAATTCTTCCATCAGATTCAGCTTGTGCCATAAGACATCCTACATCAATGGCACCTCAAAGTATGTTTTATTCTTCCATCAAATCCAACTTATCTCGTATCACATTTTACCATAATGACACCTTAGTTGCATGCTTATCCTGTAAAAGGTTTGTTATCCTCCCGTGTTCAGAACTGTCGTAAAGCAAAATCAGAAACTGGAAATAAAACCAGTAAGTAGAAAATGAAAAAAAAAAATTGTGTGAATAAAATTAACAAATATCCGAGACCACAGAATTCACTGTGTGTCCTTAAGGAATTTAACCCCCTCACTGTACCCGAGGTTACGAATTATTTCCTCCCAGGATATAACGGATATACCTGTCGTAGGAGTGGAAAAATTGTACAGTAGTCGAAAATTGAGGCATTGCCTCAGTTTATATAGCCTCGAACATGCCTGTTCAGAATAGGCTTGGTGGCTGTTCGGAAAGGCCATGCCTTTTCCGCGAAAATTTAATTATTTATTAATTAATATTTTACGGCGGAAATAACAAAATAATTTCAGAAAATGAAGATTGAATTTAAATAAATTTGATCCAAAAAGATTATCAATCAATCAGACCAAATCCGAAGCCGAGCCGAGCGACGACGACGGCGTGAGGGGAGTTCCTCTTCTTGACCCTTTAAGAACTAGAGGAAGTGCTTTCTAATATAAGCACATAACTTTCCCTTTCTACCACCAATGTGGTACAAGACTCCTTTTCAAAGGAACTTTGCTTTGAACTTCATTTTCCTTCCATTATCTTTTTCCCTCCATTTCTCATTCACACCAACTTAGCTAGCTTTAATCATTAACTAGCTTTAACAATCCCCCACATGAATGGGGAATGGCTATATGATGGAAAAACATGCATGACAAAAATACTGTGTGATTCGTAAGCAAGGATTAATCGCATCTGGATAAGTAGATTTCTCTTTGAACTTTCCGTAGTGAACATATGTCGGATATACTCGGTCAATCGGTAGATTTGATATCTTTGAACCGTCGAGCTTTGGTGTATACCTAGACAACCACATGTCACACAATTAACCCTTTAACCATCTTTGGTTCTCATTGTTTTGTTCGTTTCAGCCATGAACACTGCCTGGTTCATAAGTACGTAGAGAATTGGCCTCACAGAATTCTCCTTGAAGCGGCTTACACTTCACACTTACATAGGTGATTTCCAAATGTGTCATCCCGTAGATACACTATTTGATATACCCCGTATCAAACTTAGAAACCATTAAAAAGCCGTAATGCTTTATCCTGGTACTGAACATTGTCTCATCACGAGAATGGACCAAAAAGTTATTGTGACAATGTTGAACCGTCATCAATGACTTTGTTTGATCTCTTTGAACCTAGATCTTGGGATCTCCAGTCTTCTCGGTAGAGTTACCGCCAAGATGACTTGTCCTCGGCCAAAGTCCCATTCCCCTCGATGATCTTTCAACCACCTCTCTAGTTAGGCCTTTAGTTAGTGGATCCGACACATTATCTCTTGACTTAACATAGTCAATTGTGATAATTCCACTAGAGAGTAGTTGTCTAACGGTATTATGTCTTCGTCGTATGTGACGAGACTTTCCGTTGTACATAACGCCCCTGGCTCTTCCTATTGCCGCTTGGCTATCACAATATATGCATATAGGAGCCAACGGTTTGGGCCAAAATGGAATATCTTCTAAGAAATTCCGGAGCCATTCAGCTTCTTCACCGGCTTTGTCTAAAGCTATGAACTCAGATTCCATTGTAGAGCGGGCGATACATGTCTGTTTGGATGACTTCCAAGACACTGCTCCTCCACCTATGGTAAAAACATATCCACTTGTGGATTTAGTTTCAGTTGAACCGGTGATCCAATTTGCATCACTGTATCCTTCAATAACTGCAGGATACCTATTATAATGCAAAGCAAAGTTTTGAGTATGTTTCAAATACCCCAAAACTCGTTTCATTGCCAGCCAATGATTTTGGTCGGGATTACTAGTGTAGCGACTTAGTTTACTTATAGCACACGCAATATCAGGTCGCGTACAGTTCATGATATACATCAAACTTCCCAACACTCTAGCATAATCAAATTGAGAGTGACTTTCACCTTTATTCTTTACAAGAGCAAGGTTCATATCAATTGGCGTCTTTGCAACTTTAAAGTCCAAATATTTGAACTTTTCAAGTACCTTTTCAATATAATGAGATTGTGACAATGCTAGACCTTGAGGAGTCTTATGGATTTTAATTCCCAGAATTAAATCGACAACTCTTAAGTCTTTCATATCAAACTTGCTAGCAAGCATGCGCTTGGTAGCATTTATGTTAGCAATGTCGTTACTCATTATCAACATATCATCCACGTACAAACAAACAATGACGATGTGGTTCGGAGTGTTCTTAATGTAGACACATTTATCACACTCATTTATCTTGAATCCATTTGACAGCATCGTATGGTCAAATTTTGTATGCCACTGTTTGGGTGCTTGTTTTAGTCCGTAAAGAGACTTAACAAGTCGACACACCTTCTTCTCTTTCCCTGGAACTACAAACCCTTCAGGTTGTTCCATGTAAATTTCTTCCTCTAACTCTCCATTTAGGAAGGCTGTTTTCACATCCATTTGATGGATTTCAAGACCGTACACGGCGGCTAACGCTACTAACACCCGAATAGATGTAATCCTCGTTATCGGCGAGTATGTATCAAAGTAATCAAGACCTTCTTATTGTCTAAAACCTTTAACAACTAGTCTTGCCTTATATTTATCAATACTACCATCAACTCTCATTTTCCGCTTGAAAATCCATTTGGAACCTAAAGGTTTATTCCCTGGAGAAAGATCAACCAATTCCCAAGTATGGTTGTCTAATATGGATTCTAGCTCACTATTGATTGCCTCTTTCCAAAATTGAGCTTCCGATGAAGACATAGCTTCATTGAAAGTTCGAGGCTCATTTTCCAACAAAAATGTTAGAAACTCTGGTCCAAAGGAAGTAGATGTCCTTTGACGTTTGTTGCGTCTTGGATTCCCCTTATCAGGAATATTTTCCTTTGTTTCTTCCCGAGGTCATTTAGATTCTTTGCTAGACGACTCACATTCCTTTTTATACGGATATATGGTTTCAAAGAAGTCAGCATTATCTGATTCAATTACTGTATTCACCTGAATGTCGGGATTTTCAGATTTGTGAACCAGAAACCGATATGCCTTACTATTTGTGGCATATCCTATAAAAACACAATCAACGGTTTTAGGTCCTATTTTTACCCTTTTGGGTTTAGGAACTTGCACCTTGGCTAAACACCCCCACACTTTGAAGTATTCCAAATTGGGCTTCCTTCATTTCCACTTTTCGTATGGAATTGATTTTGTTTTGCTATGGGGCACTCGATTGAGTATTCGGCTAGCTGTTAGAATAGCTTCCCCCCACAAGTTCTGGGGTAACCCAGAACTTATTAATAGGGCATTCATCATTTCTTTTAGTGTTCGATTCTTCCTTTCTGCAATTCCGTTTGATTGTGGCGAGTAAGGGGCAGTCGTTTGATGAATAATACCATATTCCAAACATATTTGTTCAAAAGGAGATTCATATTCACCGCCCCTATCACTCCTTATCATTTTAATCTTTTTGTTAAGTTGAGTCTCAACTTCAGTTTTGTATTTCCTGAATGCTTCAATTGCTTCATCTTTACTATTAAGTAAATAAACGTAGCAATACCGCGTACTATCGTCAATAAAAGTTATGAAGTACTTCTTTCCACCGCGAGATGGGATTGACTTCATGTCACAAATATCTGTATGGATTAAGTCTAAAGGACTTGAATTCCTTTCAATTGACTTATAAGGATGTTTAACATACTTAGATTCAACACAGATTTGACATTTTGATTGATTGCATTCAAACTTAGGCAATACTTCCAAACTAATCATTTTTCGCAAGGTTTTATAATTGACATGTCCTAAACGTGAATGCCATAAATCATTTGACTCAATCAAGTATGACGAAGCAGAAACTTTAGTATTATTAGCAACAACCATTACATTCAGTTTGAAAAGGCCCTCTGTAAGGTAACCTTTTCCTATGTACATCTCGTTCTTACTTATTACAACCTTGTCAGAAACATAAACACACTTAAAACCATTCTTCACTAGAAGTCCGGTAGATACTAGATTTTTCCTAATTTCAGGAATATGACAGACGTTGTTGAGAGTCACCACCTTGCCAGAGGTCATCTTCAACAGGATCTTTCCATAACCTTCAATCTTGGCCGTTGCAGAATTTCCCATGTAAATGGTCTCGTCGGGCCCGGCGGGAGCATATGAAGCAAATGCTTCTCTAACAGCACAAATGTGGCAAGTGGCGCCAGAGTAAATCCACCACTCCTTCGGATTTCCCACTAGGTTGCACTCAGACAACATAGCGCACAAGTCATCAACCTCATCGTTTGTTTCAACCATATTAGCCTGACCCTTCTTCTTTTCCTTCTTCGGAGCACGACAGTCTGCAGCTCTGTGTCCGATTTTTCCACAATTGTGGCAGTTTCCCTTGAATTTCTTCTTGTTGGGATAGTTCCTTGGTCCCGATGCCTTTTTCCTCTTTTTCAGATTAGTTGGGGCAGTTTCAACAATATGTGCTCCCCCTATGGTTGATCTCCCATTTGCCTTCTTCTCCGCTGCCTTGTTATCTTCCTCGATTCTCAACCGAACAATGAGATCTTCCAGTGTCATCTCCTTTCGCTTGTGTTTCAAGTAATTTTTGAAGTCCTTCCATGAAGGAGGAAACTTCTCTATCACTGCCGCAACTTGAAACGCCCCACTAATCACCAAACCTACACCAAACAATATATAAGTAATAGTGTACTGAATACTTTCGACAAATGTATTAAGCAGATTTATACCTTCAGCGAGGAGATCGTGGATGATAACCTGCAACTCTTGAACTTGAGTAACAATAGACTTGCCATCTACCATTTTGTAGTCCAGAAACTTGGCAGCGATAAATTTCTTTAGTCCAGCATATTCTGTTTTATATTTCTTTTCCAACGCATCCCATAACTCTTTTGATGTTCGCACATTGCTATAGACGTTGTAAAGATCATCCTCCAGTCCGCTAGGAATATAATTCTTGCACAAAAAATCTGAGTGCTTCCATGCCTCAGTTATAACAAAACGTTCATTCTCAGGTGTTGATTCCGGCAGAACCGGAACGTCCTCCTTAATAAACTTTTGAAGGCTTAAAGTAGTTAAATAGAAGAACATCTTTTGTTGCCATCGTTTGAAATCAATCCCGGTG
Organism: Lycium barbarum; assembly: GCF_019175385.1. Classification (NCBI taxonomy): domain Eukaryota; kingdom Viridiplantae; phylum Streptophyta; class Magnoliopsida; order Solanales; family Solanaceae; genus Lycium; species Lycium barbarum. The sequence goes on along the minus strand of NC_083345.1, from coordinate 118,650,688 downwards.
AATTTTCCGGGCTTCTCTGCCGGAGCCGGTGCTGGTGCGGTACGACTGGAGGACGCAACATTGCTCGTAGAACCAACCACGGGGGCTGGTGTGGCATTAGCAGTAGCAGTAGCATTCAAATTTGGAATTTGGTCTCCCATTTCTCTCGTAGGAAACAACAGAAAAATTTAATAAACAGTGAATCAGTTTAAATTCAAAAAATGTTCGAACTGAATATGTTTTGATAGCAATAAATATAATACACAACAGTGAAGATTTTATTTCTTCAAACCGAATCAAGTTTACACAAGACAGATTTAAAACCTTCAAACAGAATGTAGGAAACTGTATGTTGTATACTTGATGAAGTTTTTATATCTTCAAATCAAGTATCCAAATGAGTAGAAAGTTCTGAAAACTTTAATCTCAACCGGAGTAGAAAATCTGAAGATTTTGGTCTCCAAGCAACATACAAGTTCGTTACATGCAAACGACAAAGACACAAGTTTCTTTTATTTTGTGGACAACACTGTTTTATGTTAACGAAAACAATTTTTTTTTTCTTTCAAATAGCGTTCTGTAAACGTTAAACAACAACAAATGAACACAGAAATAGTTGTTAAATTCCTTAAGCTTGTTATCCTCCCGTGTTCAGAACTGTCGTAAAGCAAAATCAGAAACTGGAAATAAAACCAGTAAGTAGAAAATGAAAAAAAAAAAAACTGTGTGAATAAAATTAATAAATATCCGAGACCACAGAATTCACTGTGTGTCCTTAAAGAATTTAACCCCCTCACTGTACCCGAGGTTACGAATTATTACCTCCCAGGATATAACGGATATACCTGTCATAGGAGTGGCGGTACCTCAAACGCCTACGACTTCGGCGAACTCAAATTTGGCAACGAAACACAGTAAGACTCGATAGTTTTATTTGTGGAGAAAGAATGCAGAATATGTAATGCAAGGAAAAATTGTACAATAGTCGAAAATTGAGGCATTGCCTCAGTTTATATAGCCTCGAACATGCCTGTTCAGAATAAGCTTGGTAGCTGTTCGGAAAGGCCATGCCTTTTCCGAAAAATAAGAACGTTGGGGAATTTTTTTTTTTCCTTTAAATTTTATTCCGCAAAAATTTAATTATTTATTAATTAATATTTTACGGCGGAAATAACAAAATAATTTCAGAAAATGAAGATTGAATTTAAATAAATTTGGTCAAAAAAGATTATCAATCAATCAGATCATTTGACCAAATCAAAAACCAAAGCCGAACGACGACAACGGCACAAGGGGAGTCCCTCTTCTTGACCCTTTAAGAGCTAGAGGAAGTGCTTTTTAATATAAGCACATAACTTTCCCTTTCTATCACCAATGTGGTACAAGGCTCCTTTTCAAAGGAACTTTGCTTTGAACTTCATTTTCCTTCCATTATCTTTTTCCCTCCATTTCTCATTCACACCAACTTAGCTAGCTTTAACAAGATTTAGAATAGTAATTAAATTAACTCAAGATATACTGATATCTGAAAGAGTGTCAAAGGTTAAAGCTCCTCATTTTGTGGACTTGGAGAATTAGCTTTACTAAATTAGCTTATCAGCTAAAGTTTTTCTTTTCCTTCTCAACAACGACGAACATATCAGATAACTCCTATTCTCAGAAAGATTTTCAAGAACTCAACTTTCCCAATTAGCAACATATCATCCTCTGCCAGATCATGTTCAACATAAATACATAATCCACATGCTTCAAAAAAGAGGGACTGGGTAGGCCAATGAACGTTTTTACTATACAGGCAAATGATAGTTGTGGCATGAAAAATGAAAAGAAAACCAGTGAAACATGCTAACGTCTTCCCAAGAACTATGCACAGAGAATAACCAATTCAAGAGAAGCATAATAGCAACACGGACTTTCATTTACTTAGCATAATTGGTTGGACAAAATACCCCCATAAGCAGATTGTGTTGGACCAAGAATCGTGATATTAAAATATCACATATTTTCTTTCGAGAGAAAAGCACTTATCACTGGTGCTGCAATCAAAGTTAAACCACACAAAAAACTTCTGAACCTCTCTTATAACAAGATAAGTCGTAAAACTCCAGTAAACGAACTCGCAGTAAGATTTAAGAGGCATAACACTTGTACATACCAAAATCAACAAACCAAATCATGTCAACGATACTCTAAGACTCGGTAAAAAGCGCAAAAATGCATCTTTGGTGAAAGGAGAGGAGCAAAAGGTTCACGTAGTTGAGAAGATAAATTTAATGCTTCAATGTGTATTCCCGTAGTAGAAGTTCAAAAAGGACTCCAAGTTGAAATATTACTTGGAGTGGAAAAATAATAATTTGACGCGTGTAATGGTGAATAACTTATGTCTGGCAGGTAGACGATTTAAACCGATGAAGCAAGACCAATACCTCTACTAAAATTAGCATATCAGTTGGAACTAACCTTTTTTTTTTTTTTTTTTTTTTCCTTTTCAACAGTGAGATAACTCCAATTCTCAAAAAGATTTTCTTAGAACCCAACTTTCAGAATTAGCATTTGTGAACTTCTCCCATTAGTAAAACTTTTGTCTTCATGCCTTCTCTGCCCATAAGTATGTCTTTGTGTTATATTCTGCCCTTTAGAGCATATGTATTCACATAGTAGTCCTCAAGGCTTTTCTCTGATGCAGAAGGAAGGTAAGCTTTGCTTAGACTTCATCTAACTCACAACTTGGTATATTTTGGTGAAAAAGACTGGTTGAAGATTGTATTATCTAAAAACTGGTAAATTCTTCATAGGCTTTCCTGAAAAGAGCAAAAGAATTTCTTAGAATGTGTTATGTTGTCCAGTGTGACCAGGCATCATAAATGAATAACACGAAGCCTAAGCTAGAGAAATCTATGATAATTTATAATGCTCGCAAGAGTGCACTATGAATTTGCAACTTTTAGTTACCCTTTCTCATCTGGATGTAATGGTTCAAACACACAGCTATTGCATTCAAATACAATGCCAGATGACATATAAAGATAAAGAGCTCTCATAAAGAAATTTTCTTTACACATGAGCAAGTTGATAGCCTATTTTTCACCAACACATCTTTAGGCATTAAACTAAGCATTTTATAGAACATCATCATAGTCCTTTTTAACATGCTAAAGCATAAGAACAAAATGATTGCATTTTCCATTGGCGGCAGATTGTTGGCATCATATACTCCTCTCCTCAATTGATGAGAATAATCATTTTTATTTACAATTCACCACAATCATTTTTATTTACAATTCACCTTTAGCGTTTGAAAAGATCATTTGACAGAAAATACAACTCACTCTTGAATCATCCACCATAAAGTGCATCTCGAAGTACACATGAACTGATGCACATATAAATGAAATAGGATCTATTTGACGTTAGAGAACTAATGTGTTTCTTGTTACAATAATCAACTTCCCCAGAATAAAGATTACTGGCCTCAATAGCCTTAGTATATTAACGACAAATTACATTGAAAGCTCAAATAAAGAGGTAGGAAAATACCTTATGCGCGCTACTGGTTCAAGGTTGCTAAGCTTTTCTTGAGTCACCTGCAGTCCAAATTATACACAGACATGTTGCTAAGGAAAGAGCTAATCTTTTGGCTACCAAAACCTTGCACATGATCAATACAGCTTAAATATAAGTTTAAAGCAAACTAAATTAATTGATTTACAACATGGTCGAGGCCAATTAATACTTCTTTCATGTTGCACTACGCTGCAAATCTAAGAAAGTATATGATACACTAAATGATAGTAAATAATTTGAAGTAAAATGCAGCATAAGGAGGTATATGGTTTTTATCGCTATAACATGATAAGGAAGTTTTAGAACCTAAAATCCCAAAAGAAAAGGTTTTTCCACCAAGTCAATCGGATAAAAGTTCAACATGCACCTCACCTGAACAGATAATCCATCAATACAGTGAGATGAAAACATGCTCGACCAATTTGTAGGAGAAGAAATCGCTGAACCCAATGATTTAGATAGCCGTAGCAAGAGAACAAATGGAAGTATACCATTTCAATAGCCTAAAAAAAGAAAATCATCAAAATTAAAAGTTAGCAATTTCCATAAATCCATAGTTTGAACTCCATAAACAACATAGGCTCCACTAATCGAGGGATATTTGTAGAGAATTTTTCATTGTTTGAGATAAATATGCATAATAAGAAGTGTTTATCAGTACAATTAGCCTGCAGAGAACAGAAAATCAAAACTTATGGAAATAAGCACATAATACAAACACTTACAGAACTAAAACAAAGAATTAATTGGTTGATGAAGCAAAGACAATTTAACCCATCAGACCGACAATGATGCAATGGCTTTGTCACTGAAATGGTCTCAGTGTCCACAATATTCAGATTGGCATTCACCCGCCGGTCAAAAATATGAGCTTTATGCGTCTATTTTTAGCAAACTAACAGATTTTACATAAAAAAAGGAGGAAAAAAAACAAAACCCATCAGAATAAAATCACAAAAACTAATAGCAAACTAACAGATTTTCATCAAAAGAAGAGGAATGCGATCTAATTAACAAAGAAATTTTTAGAATGGACTCACCAAACTAATAGCAAAAGTCTAATTTTAACATGAAAAATTAAAGGAAGAAAAATCTCAGATTCACAGTACCAACTAGGGTCGGCATAAATACCGAAAATCGAAAAATCAAATGGAATCGAACCGAAACTTCAACAAACCGACCTGAACCGAACTACTTGGTTCGGTGTTTGGTGTCCACCGTCAAAAAATCGAAACCGAAATAGCCGAATCGAAGTTTGATAAAACTGAACCGAAAAACCAAATGTCCACCGAAATTTAATACATTAACCAAAAAAATTAAAATAGTCCAAGTCCATTAAGTTTAAAGCCAGAAAAAACCCTATTGTAACAAGTCCTCTTTTGCATTTGTGCTTTTGTATTATAATTTTTCAATTCAGTTAAGAAAATCAAATATTCTTAACAAAGAAAAGTAACTAGAATGTGTCTTTAGATTAATATATGTTCTTTATGTGTTTTCTTAATTATTCTTACGATATGTATATAACACCTAATAATCCTATATCATGATTATAATTTTCTGTTTTTGTGTATCCTATTTGTTTGATTTTAATTTTAATTTATCAGTTTTATATTTTATTGTTTTTAAGAATACGAATTAGTGTCAATGAAATCGCTTCTAATATCGTATAAAAAAATCGAATTGAAAAAAATCGAAACCGAACCGAATCGAACTTTAAAAAACCGAAACCGAAAGAACCGAACCGAACTAGTTTGATTAGGTATTCGGTGTCCACCTTCAAAAAATCGAACCCGAAATAGCCAAACCGAAATTTGATAAAATCGAACCGAAAAATCGAACACCTGCCCTTAGTACCAACTACTTTATCGAACCGAAAAATCGAACGCCCGCTCCTAGTACCAACTACATAAATCAAAGAAGATTATCTTTTGAAAACATACAATAGAAAGAGTTAGATAACTGAGAAGGAAGCACAAGGAAAGAGCCATTTCCGGCGATTTGCCCAAAAACCCAGTTAAATTTGTCGATCGCTTTTAAAATCAATTGTAGTATAGTATAGGTTTTCATAGTCAAGAAGCTTAAGTAGAATCATAAAAGAAAAGACAGAAAGCACGACAGGAAAGGGTAACAAATATAAGAAGTAGACGGAAGAAGAAAGAGACGAAGCCGTCTGAAACATTTTTTGTTTATGAGTTTTGTGAAAATTGGTTTTGTTTAAAGGGGCAGTGGCGAAGCCAGAATTTATAAGGGAGTTCAAAAATATAAATAAGTCATAAATGAAGAAGTTAAGGGGTTCAACGTTTACTATATATACATAAAAAATAATTTTCATCTTGTATATACAGTGTAATTTTTTACCGAAGGAGGTTCGAATGAACCCTGGGCTCTTACTAAGTCCGCCCCTGAAAGGGGGACACGTGCTGGTGAAAAATGTAAATACACGTGTTAAAAGAGAAATAAGCCAGGTTTGTTGTATAACTCAAACAACTCTTTGTACAATATGGACATGCTGTGTTCGTACCTCTTAGAGGCTTAGACATAACAGAAATTAATATATATATCTATATTAATCCGGGCTTGAAAACTGTGCAATTCAAAAAATGACCCATGGAGGGTACATATAGACCAGGCATGACTCAACAAGGACAAAACCGGCCTCAACGTTTGATCACGACCGGTGAGGTAGGTGTCATGCATTGGAGGACCAAAATTATGGTGCAAACCCATCTAGCTCCAGATATACTGTTAAATAAAGAAAAAGTGAGTGAATCTTTTTGGTAGAAAATTGGGTTGGTTTCCTCAGCTTTCACTTTATTATATTAAAATAATTATTTTTTAAACAAAAAAATTATTCAACTTAACTAAGTACCGCAAAAGTTACTTAACTATATATTATTTGTCAGGAAAAGACTTTTAACTTTATATAAATATCACACGAAATCATTAGAAAAGACGTTATATATGATACTCAAGCAAAATCGAGTTTTTTTTTTGTTTTTTTGTTTTTTTAGAAAAAGATTTGTATAATGACTTATTCTCATTTTTATGGCAAAGTTGAATGATATTTTTTGCCAAAAAAATAAATTTAATGACTATTCTGTGATATATGTTTAAACAAAGTCGGTATGTTTTTTTGTTACAAAAAAATAATTTAATGACTTTATTGCAATAAAAATAAATAAAATAAAAGTGGAGTAACTATCTATAAAGTCAACCCCCAAAAATTTGAGTTAGAAAGTAGCCTTATTTAATAACAAAATCAGATTAATGTAACTTTGACTTGATATACTTCTGTTTACCCAGAAAACGGTTCAGTTGAATTTGTGTTCGTGGTCAAAGACATGTGCATCAAATTAACAAAAAAAGCAACATAATATGTAATTAAAATTGATATAAACGAAATATAATAAACAACGTAAAGTTAGAATAACCTGGGCCTTGACGAAGCCTGATGCTTATGACTCTGGTCAAGCTTGTAATTAGAACCTTGATGATCTCAAAGTAAAGTAAAAATGAGTTTAAAATGGAGCACGTATATATTATATGCTGTGTACTTTCCTTGGATTTTGTGTCCTTTATAATGGAATGGCAAACTCTATTTATACATAGGATATGGGCCCTGCTAATAATGTGCATTAATGCCACAATAATGTTAGACAATGAAGAGGACAATAAAGCTTATTAATTCTCCATGGAAGGCGTAGAGTCGGATCTGTAACGACAGACTATTCGTCTCTCTTCTGGAGCTATTCCAATGGTTCTTCTCGTAACACTTCGTAAATTCGAGTTAGGTGTGAATGTGTTAAATGAGTGTTAATGTGACATTTTAGACATATGAAGTCCTATTGAGATGAGTTCGGGTGAAAATAGTTTTTTTAAGATTAACCCGAATAGTGGGTGTGTAATATTCGATAGAATCGGCTAAGTTTATGACAGGTCTACCTTCCAGCTCAATTTTGTTAAAATCCGTTGAGAATTTGAGAAAACTTAAAAGCTAGTAGCTCTTTGAAATACCTTTCTAACGATATATTATGGAGGCCGAACGGAGCTCTGTACAAGAAATTATGCTCATTTTACCGAATAGTGCGCAGAAGCCGATACGGGTTGCGCGCCGCACATGTGATGGCCCGGCATCTTGGGCCCAGTGCAGAAAAACTGCCTCTCTGAATCTCGATCTGCATGGGAAAAAAGTTGGGTTTCTGGTTAAAAGACGGATTTTCACGTTTTTTCTTATATTAAGCTTGGGGTTTAGTTCTCCAACACCCCTAATCACGAAATATCATCCTAAAGGCATAAAGAACAAGTCCTCACCTCAAGAACCCTCCAAGGTGAGTTCCTAACCATCCTATGGTTAAATATATATCAAAGCAACAAGGGTTAACACTAGATTATCATTCCAATCCATAGATTCTTGAAAAATCAAGGAAGAATTATTGAAGAGGACTTTGGGGGAATCTCAATAAAGATAAGATCTTTGTCCTCTAATGGTGTTATTAAATGGATTGAGACTGGTTTGGGTTATTATATGTGATTAGAGTCCATGGGTGAATCATATGAAAGAAAGAACATGAATGTTGATTTAAAACCCTCGTTTTCCCAAATAGGGTTAGGTAGGCAGAATTAGATGAAAGTTCTAATCTTTCTCGTATAAATCTATTGTAGAGTGATTGTTGAACCTTGATAATTTCGGTTGGTAGCGTTCTAGAGGTATTGGAGGTACGTCTCTTTTTCTAACATACGTTTTCAAAGGTTTTGTCACGACCCGTCTAGAGGGCCACGACGAGCACCCGGTGCTAGCCCACCCTGGCACCCCTTAGCTTACACTTACGCTTACATTTAGGTGAGCCACATAATAAAACATACATTTCTATTCATCTATCATACTAGTCCCATTGGACAACAACATCTTTATATCATCATAGGCATCTATGCCGCATCAATGTATATGTGCCAACAAGGCTACAAAATGATATACAAAATATAGGCCAACAAGGCCCAACATACCTACCCATATACACATGTCTACGAGCCTCTAAGGAGAGTATAACATATCATATAGGCGGGACAGGACCCCGTTATGCCCATAATTATGTACACAAAAGAATAAGTACCCAAAAGCTATAGCTCCGAATGAAATGGAGCCCCGCTATGTAGTCCCTGAGAATGTAGCTATAGATCAAGTCTGTCTCCCTGTGCACCTGCGGGCATGACGCAGCGTCCACAAACAAAAGGACGTCAGTACAAAGAATGTACTGAGTATGTAAAGCATGATCAATATCAACGTAGAAGCATAATATGCAACATAAGGAATAACATAGGATGGGAGATCGTAATATCTTCGTCATAAGCACTTACTTACCTTTCATAGGAACTTACCATTTCTAATGCATATTTGGGTACATATATCCATATCCGTGTCCGTACTCATACCCGTATCCATTTACGTATCCTTATCCACATTCATATCATGTACATATTCTATTCGTGATCGTATCATATTCGTATTCATTCTCATATTTATATCATATACATCATCATATCATATACATAATATTTACATAGCATACTCGACCATGGAGGATCAGTGTTTCATACATACTTGGCCAACCAAGGCTCAAGGTCACAAATACCTGGCCCTACCAAGGCTTCAGGGTTACATCTACCTGGCCCTACCAAGGCGTCAGGGTTATCCATACCATCTGCAGAGGTGCGCGCGCGTTACATAATCATATACATACTTATTTGCATATCCTACCCGGCCTTATAAGTTTGGGGTTCCATAATAGTCATACATAGATACATATACATAATAGCTCATAAGCATCTTTACCATTATAAGTACTATCATCATCGTTATCGTCATCGTCATCGCTATGACCATTATAGTCGTCATCCATATCATTATCACTATCATCGTCATTCACCTCATCTATCTTAATAGGCCTACTCGTTATACGAGGAACTTAGTACAATCGTAGCATACCAAGAATAGTGAGCTCAATAGCTCGAAAAATCGAATCATTGGAAATACATCATAGACTTATGGAAGATTTAGATGTTTGGCCAAAGAATCATGACTTATGAAAGAAGGGTTAGCCTTACATACCTTTCCGTTCAACTATTTACCACTTGTACGTTCTCCTTCAACGATCGCGTTTCTACCTTCATTAAAGCCATACTATCATTAGAAATCGATAGCTAGCATACATGACTAAAACTAGAGAAAATCGGACAGCATCTCCTTTATTTATTCGACATTCCCTCATAGCGTATATCAACTCTCAAACGTCAATAATACATTCACAATACTATAACAATAGTCATTATTCATCCACATTATCCATATTTCTCAATTTACTTTGAATTACTCATATCCATGGTCATAACACACGACTACGTTCATTCACATACATTTCCTATCCCATGTTCTCAATATCATTTATAACATATTTATATCACAACACATCAAGAATCATGACTCAATTCAAGCTATCACTCAAAATGGCACTATTCCATATTCATGACCCATTTTTTTCTATACCTTTCTACAATCCAAGTATTTCAACTCTTAAATACCTTAAACAACATAGAAATACCATAAATATTACCTTAGATATTGTAGGAACAAGCCTTGTTTGATAATACTCCACTTGAGCAAAAACCCTAGTTCATCTCCAATGAGATTTCTTGACTTGAATGATCTTTAATGGGTTTTCTTACACTTGATTCACTTGGTTTATGTTGTTGATCACTAAAAATCCTTGAATTCTTGTGGAATAAGTGTAGAGAGATGTTTTAGAGAGAAGGGGTGTGATATAGAAGTGAAATGAAATAAACCTTGGTCCCTTTATTTATTAAGCAAAGCAGTCCTCGACCGTATATACGGACCAACATACGGTCCGTATAATTTATACGGGCCGTATGTTTGGCCGTATATTTGGTCCAGAAACTTATGCCATTCTGGGCTTATTACATGATCCCAAAAATACAGGCCGTATAATTTATACGGCCAGTATGTTTGGCCGTATAATCCCCAGTGATTCCGAAGTTCGTTTCGTCGACTCGTTTGATATCCAATCCTTATGGAACCTTCTTAGCAATTGTTCAACACCTTAATACCAGTCTAAGGGATGTTATCACTCTTCTCCAAGACATCATTAAAGCCTCGTTAACTCGTTACTTGTATTTCCTTTCCGATACTCATCGAATGTCTTGCCTTCACTTGGCCAACTTTCTCGTCTAACATCGGATGCCTTTGAAATATCACTTAGGGTCATCGCATGTTGTTTCTGACTTATGGAGATATCGTATACTCGTACGCATCACTAGCCCATTCACTTATGCATTAACGGAAGTGTCACGACCCAACACCGTGGGCCATGACTAGTGCCCGACCTGGACACTCGTACGTACCTGTTGGATATAGTCAAACTGAATCTAAGAACAAAATGGAAACTTGCAAAAGAACTCCAAGGTTCATAACGTCATCACGTATATATATATATATATATATATATATATATATATATATATATATATATATATATATATATATATATCCAGATAAACTGTCTCCTGATGAGTCACAATTAATCAAATCATAAAATGATACGCAAGCCGACAAGGCTGTCACTACAGACGAACATCATATCATAGCACATCGTATAGACACAACTGAACAGAACTTATACACAACCCACACATATGTGTACAGACCTCTAAGAGTATCAATAGCAAAATATGACGGGACAGGGCCCCGCCGTACCCCTGGATAAACATATACGTATACATCATAAGATCTGTACCAAAAGTCTAGGCTCCGGAACAACGGAGCTCTCCAAGACAGCTGAGTAGGAGTCCTATGCTGAAGGGTCACCAAATCGACTATCTGTACCTGCAGGCATAAAACACAGCCCCCTGAAGAAAGGGGGTCAGTATGGAATATTTACTAATTATATAAAGCATAAAATACAGTAAAGGGAATCATACTGAAATAGGGACTACAGGAGACAAGTATAACATCCAGAATACCAAAACACTTGCCTTTTGAAACATAAATCATGCATGTCAATATCATATTCCATACCCGGCCCATTATGGGACTCGGTGAATAAGGTCGCCACATACCATCCTTGGCGCCATAAACACATCATAACACCATCACATCATAACACCATCATATATATATATATATATATATATATATATATATATATATACCGTACCCGACCCTCTAGTGAGGGACTCGGTGAAAAATGCAGTGAAATTATGCACGAAAACGTATCCTGGCCCGGGACTCAGTGAAAGATATGTTGAGGCATGCATGAGTAGAGTAGTGAGCAACCATATGCAAATTAAATCATATTTGAGACTCAATAGAATAATCAAAATGATCCATCATTTGAAAATCAAGACAATAGTCATATCAAGTACCTTTCGAATATCATTATGGATTATATCCAAATAGAACTTCTGGAATCATATACACGTATCAAGACATAATGAAATATCTTTAGGAAATCAAGGACATTAGCCATCCTAGTGGCTCTAAGAATAGGAACTTCTTTGGAATCATATACACATCGTCCGTTCGTTTCATAAAGATCATGCCAAAAAGAAAGAAGGGTTAAATTTACATACCTGTTGAAGGTTAATCGTAATCACGTTCGCTTCGTCGCCCCTTTAGCCTATTTAATATGAAAGTAACGCTATCGTTAGTAAACTATACTTTCTAGCTTATCAATCTGCAACCAATTACCTATAGGAACCATTCTTCAATTCATACTTTCTTGATTAGGATTTTTATTAGTTAAGAACTTAACGGAAATCGGGCAGCATTTCCCCTATATAACTCGCCTAACCCGAACTTCCAATTAACCTCCTGTTATCATAGCAATACCTACAATGACAGCAATATCAATATTCATATAGAATCCTTACAATCCAACCCATAAATAACTCAATAACCTTTCTTAATCCCTTTCCAATCCAAATAATTAACATTTAAGATTATACACTAAACAAACCAACATACGTTTTGTATACGATACGTTATACACTCCTTTCTTCCAAATTTAGAATCCACATCAATGACAATACGACAACAACACGAACAAAAACATACGAACATGAACCATACTTTTAATCCTCTCAACTCAACAATTCCATATAACAACCACAACTCCTAATATCAACGGATTCATGCAATTTCTTACGTCCAATTTCATCGAATCTAATTTTAATCTTTCCATTTCAACATCATCAATACAATTATATGATAAAATGAGAAAATCTTACCTTAATTTACTCGGAGGAATTTCTACACTTATTTGCTCCAATTTCACTATTTCTTCTTCCTCAATTCAATATCCAATGTTGCTATCACCTCCTTGAACTTGCAAATCACTTGAAACTTAACCAAAATAGCAACAAAAATATTTTTTTCCTCCATCCATGGCTGGCCGAGAGCAGCCATGGAAATGTTCCTTTTTTTTTTAAGTTTAACTTTGGTGAAATGAAATTAGTTTGCTAAGTTGTTCATCCAACTTTACATATATATGGTGTCCCTCAAATTGACACGTGCTACTCCCCTATGACTTATCAATTTTGATTTATTGACTCTTTTTTTTCGGGTGGGGCCTACAACCATAATTAAATTAATTAACTTTAATTAATCACTAATCCCTACTTAATAATCTAATCATAATTAATTAGTCCTTAATCTCCAATAATATTTCTACACTAAATAAAATTTATAAGCAATTCGTGTACTAATTAAAATTGAAAATTAAAAGTTCCTATTTCATATCAAAAAATAATCCCGTCCTTAACTTATGTCGATTAGCTTGCGAATAATCCGACGTGCAAAAATACGAGGTATAACATCCTTCCCCCCTTTAGAACATTCGTCCTTGAATGTTAAACTGGTCCTGAATTCCTAATACTTACTCAAGTGCTCTCTTATTTAATTATGCCCCTCACATGCCCCTTTCATTGGTCGATTCGCTATAATTCATTATAACGCATTCCAGGTCTCCACATAGTCATTCCCGTAGTATTTCCTCCTTCTGTTGCTTCTCAAGGTAATTATTTCACGTCGTTGTCTTTGCTCTCCTCCTCATTTCGCAGTGAATTGATAAGTGGGGATAAATTACGACGAGTTTCATTATAACGCATTCCAGGTCTCTTGTCTGCATACTGTTCAGTTGTACTGTCACTGATTGATTCAGACTTGTATTCATGGTGCACTTAGCCACAACTCGACTTTTTCTTCTTCTACAGTCACTCCCTTAAGATGATGTATCGTTCACTTCACTTTACTTCTAATCTTTAAGTAAGACCTTGTAACGTGCAGACATCCCTCATCGATTTATTAGACTTTACAATTCTTGGAGTATTTCATACCTCCGGTACTTGTAGACCCTTCACAGACTCTACGGATAAAACGAAATTTCCTAGAGTGTAATATTATTCTACTCTGATAACCTTGCTTTGCTCTGCTGTTATAGTCCGTATTCTGGAATCTTCAGCATCATGTGTCACTTTCTGACTTTCTTTTAAAGGTTTTTAACTATCACTTGCTTTTAGTTCTTGATCTCGATCTTTAGGGTTAGTTATCAAATAGCGCTAGAGTTCCCTCATATTATAACTTCACTGTCATCCCGTAACTCGCTTGTTCTGATTGTCTCGGTTAAATCATTTCGTAATTTCCCTTAACCTAACTGGCAATACTTTAGGCATATTATCTCGTGTCATTTCTTTATTTTTGACTCAAACTCTTCTATTGCCCCTTTACTCAAATTTGCTCTTAGTTCTCCTATCACACATCCTATTGCAATCTTTACAAGAGTATGTGTAGGTGCTCAAATCAGCCCGGAAAATACCTTAGCGTCGCCTCGCTAGTCTTTATGCAGACCCTATATTCTTCTCTTATATCTTTCAATTGATATAACTAGTCCTTAACTATGGCTTTTTCCCTCAGTACTAATTTCATCTCGGTACTTGGGTTCAAACCGTCTTACACCTTTCCCTAATATATCCAAAATATCGTAACCACATTGTTATTACTAAATCCTTACTCTTCTTATCAAGTACTCACTTGGTCTCATTTTTAGCATAGAAATATTCGTAGATTGCATAACTATTCTTGTACAACTTGTATAGAGTATATCCAATCTTAGTCATAGTTTTCCCCTCTCCTGGTTCATTCTGTTTTGCATATCTTATTTGTACTAAAACTCACTTGCGGTCTATCTTGTCATGCTCCTTCCCCTTTCTTTATTCACCATTTGATTTTCTCATATCCTACTATAGGAGATTTCCTGTCCTTTCTCTTTTGCTACTTATAAGTTACAGTAGCATTACCAAGCAACCCCATTGCCAACGCCTTAACCTCTAATCCAGTATAGCGTTGCTATCCTTTATAATATCTCTTAAGCTACTCGTTACCATTTTCTTGTCGTATTCTTCCTTTTTATAAGCATTCACTTCATAATGTCATATTATACAGAATCTTTACAAATGATCCTTAGTCTTGTCTCAAATACCATCATGTCTTCTATCCATTCATTGCTGGCTATCAGAGATTATTAACTTGTTTTAGCAAGGGATCTCAATTGAAATTTAAGCATCTATATCAAATATATTTCAGTGTCAATTGTTTCCATTTATACTTACTTTGCTTTCACCCGCTTCCCCCCTTTGGGGTTGTATTTATACCATATCCATGTCTTTTCTTTATCATCTATAACTTTGATTCCCCACGTACAAAACCTTAACCAAATCACGAAGCGATGAGAACTCTCGATATATAGTACAAAATCTTATCTGATAGTTGGTACTCGAGTAATATAATTAATGTAACGATTTATCCAAAGCCACATTCCATTTATACTGATCAGTAATTAGCTAGTGCTTATAGTCGTTTCAAATTCTCAATTAGGTAGCACTTATATTCTGATGATAAGTGTCCCAAGCTTTCCTATAACACTATCTTTATCCCAACGGATATCATCTGTTTCTTCTAATAAATTCACATACGTCAGTTGTTTCGCAAATCCACAATCCTTGTCCTTTAAGGATTTCACTATTTCCGAGGTGAAGTCACATACACACAGTACTCCTTTATGCCTCATGCTCTCTCACCCTTGTTGTATACCCAACGCTAACTTCTAACTTACTCAAAATCATATCAAATTTGTTTTAATAGTGGTCTTGTCTTATTACCTTCTCGTCGTACTACACCTTAAGTTTGTAGCTATATATTTCCCTTTTATCCTATACTCATACTCAATTAATTACGTCTGTCTTGAGTGCTTCCTTTAGTATTCCTTTCATTTCTCAAGTCTATGTCCATCTTTTATTTTGTGCACGAGGAATCTCATGCTACTCCCGTATCCTTCGGAAAACACTACTTCTACATAACCCCTATCTCATTTTCAAAGTATATTCTGTTCATCCCTATTTGTTCTTATCATACCAGTCATTCCTGGCATTCATTCTGTCCCGTTGCTCATCTTCCTTTAGTTCGGTCTTTCACAATTCTGTCGCTTATATTACTCATTTTCTCAGCTATACATGTCATAACACATTGCTACACTGTAATCCCACTCGCTTTTTTCTTATCTTCTTCTTTCTATTAACTTCTTCTCTTCCTGTGCTCGCTTTCACTTTCGTTACCACTTGATCTCTATTTTGAACTTCCCTATAGGACTTTGTATGTTTTTTTTTGTTCTATATTTGCTTTTCCGTTTCACACTGATCACATCATATCCTTTAGTTACTTCCTTGCTAGGCTTTACTCATTTCTATAACAATCCTTATGGTATTCACATTACATCCTGTTCGTAATCCATCCTATAACGTAACACTTCCTAGCCTTATTCACGATTCTTACTATGTTTTAATTGCACTCTGTGGAGTAGGCGTATTTAACCCTTCACCCTTTCTGATCAATCTTATCCTTAATATCTCACAAGCTGTCTCATTAATACCTTTATAATTTGTCATAATTCTTCCTCCCCCATACTTTTATCTCAATCATACTATCACTTCTTTTTACTGTAAACTCGTCGTAATTTATCCCCACTTATCAATTCACTCGATACCTCAATAAAATGTTTTGTTAAGATTTGCCACCTTTTTCTAAATCATCCCTTAGTATCACAAGCCCTTCCGAATTATTCTAGCATTTCATCAACAACATATGAAACACATGATCCTAGACAGCCCACAATTTGGAGTTTTCCTTCCACAAATTCCATCTCCAATTAGTTTATTAATAACTAATAAAATGTCACCATGAGGCATTCTCCAACCACCACCAGAAGCAAAACTAGAATTCGACAAGCACCACAGGACTTCTAGTGCTTGATTCACATGGTTTACCTCCAGATTTATTCTCGAGTTGTGAACGAATCATTTAGTTCATAAACTACTTGTTGTTTGCCTTGTATTCTTCCAATGAAGTGAAACTTAATTGCTGGACGTTTTTGCCCTTCAATATGAGCTTTTCTAAGGTAAAAATGTGGCTGGAAAGTATTCTGGTCCGTTCAAATGAATTCCAAACTTTGCTGCTCATATATGCTTCTTCGAAATAAAATTTCCCAAGTAAGAATGGTGCCCCTTACGGATGACATGGAGGGTATCTCTTAAAGCTTTAATCCAACATAATAAATTTACCCTATCGGTATCGACTTTCAAGACATATTATGAACCTATATCTCATTCTCTCTTTTCTATTTCTGGGAAAATTTGGGCAGAGTTTCCTCTGTACTTCTTACTATCCCAAAACCTGCGCGCAGGAAATACCAACAATGCCTCACAAGGCCAACATATATACGTATATATCATATCATGTCATAGCCACAGAGGGCTCCCAATTTCAAGTAAAAAGTATAAAGGTGTCGAAACTTACCTCACATATCGCACCTCGAGACGTACCCGATCCTTTAACGATCAATCCTGTTATACCTTCCTATCTACCTCCCCTTTCATTCTTGAACTTTACATGTCAATCAAACTCCAATATTCTTACCTTACACGACATGCCTCTTTCGCACCGTGGCTACCTGTGTACTGTGTAGCTTCTAATATCATCAGTCACTTTCTTCTGTCGATGTCGTTCTTCAGCTGAAATCAAAGGTTAGTATAAGGAATTTCATTTCCTATGGCTGGGCTCTATCGCACGATCTAAGATAAGAAGGAAAGATAACATCCTAAATGTCCTGTAGCTTCCTATTTATAGATGTGGTGCACAACACACCGATAAACAAGACTCTACTAGACACTGTCTGTAGACACTCCGAGGATGAACTACTGTGATACCACTTTTGTCACGACCCAACCCCGTGGGCCATGACTAGTGCCCGACCTAGACACTCGTACGTACCTGTTGGATATAGTCAAACTGAATCTAAGAACAATATGGAAACTTGCAAAAGAACTCCAAGGTTCATAACGTCGTCACGTATATATATATCCAGATAAACTGTCTCCTGAGGAGTCATAACAAATCAAATCATAAAATGATACGCAAGCCGACAAGGCTGTCACTACAGACGAACATCATATCATAGCACATCGTATAGACACAGCTGAACAGAACGTATACACAACCCACACATATGTCTACAGACCTCTAAGAGTATCGATAGCAAACTATGACGGGACAGGGCCCCGCCGTACCCCTGGATAAACATATACGTATACATCATAAGATTTGTACCAAAAGTCTAGGCTCCGGAACAACGGAGCTCTCCAAGACAGCTGAGTAGGAGTCCTATCCTGAAGGGTCACCAAACCGACTATCTGTACCTGCGGGCATAAAACGCAGCCCCCCGAAGAAAGGGGGTCAGTACGGAATATGTACTGAGTATATAAAGCATAAAATACAGTAAAGGGAATCATACTGAAATAGGGACTACAGGAGACAAGTATAACATCCAGAATACCAAAACACTTGCCTTTTGAAACATAAATCATGCATGTCAATATCATATTCCATACCCAGCCCATTATGGGACTCGGTGAATAAGGTCGCCATATACCATCCTTGGCGCCATAAACACATCATAACACCATCACATCATATATATATATATATATATATATATATATATATATATATATATATATACCGTACCCGGCCCTCTAGTGAGGGACTCGGTGAACAATGTAGTGAAACTGTGCACGAAAACGTATCCTGGCCCGGGACTCAGTGAAAGATATGTTGAGGCATGCATGAGTAGAGTAGTGAGCAACCATATGCAAATTAAATCGTATTTGAGACTCAATAGAATAATCAAAACGAACCATCATTTGAAAATCAAGACAATAGTCATATCAAGTACCTTTCGAATATCATTATGGATTATATCCAAATAGAACTTCTGGAATCATATACACGTATCAAGACATAATGAAATAGCTTTTGGAAATCAAGGACATTAGCCATCCTAGTGGCTCTAAGAATAGGAACTTCTTTGGAATCATATACACATCGTCCGTTCGTTTCATAAAGATCATGCCAAAAAGAAAGAAGGGTTAAATTTACATACCTGTTGAAGGTTAATCGTAATCACGTTCGCTTCGTCGCCCCTTTAGCCTATTTAATATGAAATTAACGCTATCGTTAGTAAACTATACTTTCTAGCTTATCAATCTGCAACCAATTAACTATAGGAACCATTCTTCAATTCATACTTTCTTGATTAGGATTTTTATTAGTTAAGAACTTAACAGAAATCAGGCAGCATTTCCCCTATATAACTCGCCTAACCCGAACGTCCAATTAACCTCCTATTATCACAACAATACCAACAATGACAGCAATAGCAATATTCATATAGAATCCTTACAATCCAACCCATAAACAATTCAACAACCTTTCTTAATCCCTTTCCAATCCAAATCATTAACATTTACGATTATACACTAAACAAACCAACATACGTTTTGTATACGATATGTTATACACTCCACATCAACGACAACACGACAACAACACGAACAACAACATACGAACATGAACCATACTTTTAATCCTCTCAACTCAACAATTCCATATAACAACCACAACTCCTAATATCAACGGATTCATGCAATTTCTTACTTCCAATTTCATCGAATCTAATTTTAATATTTCCATTTTAACATCATCAATACAATTATATCATAAAATGAGAAAATCTTAGCTTAATTTACTCGGAGGAATTTCTACACTTATTTGCTCCAATTTCACTATTTCTTCTTCCTCAATTCAATATCCAATGTTGCTATTACCTCATTGAACTTGAAAATCACTTGAAACTTAACCAAAATAGCAACAAAAATATTTTTTTCCTCCATCCATGGCTGGCCGAGAGCAGCCATGGAAATGTTCCTCCTTTTTTTTTTTAAGTTTAACTTTGGTGAAATGAAATTAGTTTGCTAAGTTGTTCATCCAACTTTACATATATATGGTGTCCCTCAAATTGACACGTGCTACTCCCCTATGACTCATCAATTTTGATTTCTTGACTTATTTTTTTTTATTTTCGGGTGGGGCCCATAACCATAATTAAATTTATTAACTTTAATTAATCACTAATCCCTACTTAATAATCTAATCATAATTAATTAGTCCTTAATCTCCAATAATATTTCTACACTAAATAAAATTTATAAGCAATTCGTGTACTAATTAAAATTGAAAATTAAAAGTTCCTATTTCATATCCAAAAATAATCCCGTCCTTAACTTATGTCGATTAGCTTGCGAATAATCCGACGTGAAAAAATACGGGGTATAACAGCAAGATTTTCTGAGGTGTAACATTCTCCCTCCCTTATCGAATGTTAAAGTCCTCGGGGATTCTATAAAAAATTTCGCCAGAGTTTCCCCTATAATATGACACTACCATCCTGTCACAACAACCCATAATAACAATGCCTCACAGGACCACAACATAATAGCAATAAAATTTGGCCACACAAGACCAAAAAGCATAAAAGGAAGACATACATACCTTATGATCTTGATATCTCATCTTGATTCTCTTCCAGGGGCTGAAAGAAATGCGGGTATCTGGATCACATACTTTCTTCCGCTTCCCATGTCATTTCTTCTCGCTTACTACTTCTCCATAAAACCTTAACTGAGGCCACTTCTTTGTTTCTAAGCCTCCGTACTTGCCTATCTAGTATGGAAATGGGTACCTCTTCATAAGTCAACTTTTCTGTCACTTGTACATCACTTATTGGCACGATCCTAGTAGGATCTCCAACACATTTTCGAAGCATCGAGACATGGAAAACTGGATGAACTGACTCCAAATCCGGAGGTAGATCTAATTCATATGCCACTTTGCCTACTTTGTGCATAATCTCATAAGGCCCAATGTACCGGGGACTAAGCTTCCCCTTTTTGCCAAATCTCATTACACTCTTCATCGGTGACACTTTCAAGAATACCCAATCTTTCACTTGGAACTCCAAGTCTCTTTGACGATTATCCGCATAGGCCTTTTGACGACTTTGGGCTGCTAACAACTGATCTTGTATGATCTTGATTTTCTCGATGGCTTGCTGGGCCAAGTCTAGCCCTATCAATTTAGCCTCTCCTGTCTCAAACCACCCAATTGGGGATCTACACTTTCGCCCATATAAAGCTTTATACAGTGCCATTTGAATGCTAGAATGATAACTATTATTGTAAGCAAATTCAATGAGTGGCAAATGATCATCCCAATTACCTCCAAAATCTATCATACATGCCCGTAACATACCTTCAAGAGTCTTAATGGTGCGCTCAGCTTGTCCATCAGTCTGCGGGTGAAATGCCGTGCTAAGGCTCACTTGGGTCCCTAGACCCTCTTGGAAAGACTTCCAAAAATTGGTTGTAAACTGAGTTCCTCTGTCTGAGAAAATAGATACTGGGACACCATGGAGTCTCACTATCTCTTTAACATACAGCTTTACATAATCTTCTACCACATAGGTCGTTCTGACTGGTAAGAAATGAGCTGACTTTGTGAGTCTATCCACAATCACCCATATACAATCATACTTACGTCGAGAACGGGGTAAACCTGTAATGAAGTCTATGTTAAATACTTCCCACTTCCAAGTTGGAATTTCTATGGTTTGCAACAATCCACCCGGCTTTTGGTGCTCGATTTTCACTTGCTGACAGTTGGGACATTGAGCTACGAATTCCGCTATATCTTTCTTCATCCCATTCCACCAATATATAGGCTTAAGATCATGATACATTTTCGTTGCTCCGGGGTGAACAAAATAACAGAAACAATGAGATTCTCTCAATATCTGGTGGTGTAAACTTGCCACATCAGGAACACATAATCTGCCTCGGCATCGGAGAACTCCGTCTCCTGAAAGCTCAAATGATGACTCCTCCTTCTGAGGGAGTGTATATCTGTAATGCCTTAGCATGGAATCTTCGTATTGTCGCTCTTTCACTTCTGCTACTAGCGACGAGACTGCTGAATTCTGAATAGTAGTTCCCCTGCTACCTGAGTCCACTACTCGAAATCCTAGGCTAGCTAACTGTTGGAGCTCACGAGCCATTTCTCTTTTCTCTGGTTGAACATCACACAAACTTCCCATAGATCTGCGGCTAAGAGCATCAGCCACAACATTTGCCTTTTTGGGGTGATATAAGATATCAACATCGTAATCTTTTAACAATTCCAACCATCGTTGTTGCCGCAAATTCAACTCTTTCTGCTTGAAGATATACTGAAGACTCTTATGATCTGTATAAATATCCACATGGACACCATATAAATAATATCTTTATATCTTTAACGCATGAACCACTACGGCCAATTCTAGATCATGGGTCGGATAATTCTTCTCATGTTTCCGCAATTGCCTTGAAGCATACGCAATCACCTTACCATGTTGCATCAACACACAACCTAGCCCAATGCCTGAAGCATCGCAATAAACAACGTATCCTTCCAATCCCTCTGGAAGTGTCAAGACTGGGGCGGAAGTCAATCTATCTTTCAACTCTTGGAAGCTACATTCACAAACATCTGTCCACTGAAATTTTGCTGATTTCTGGGTCAACTTCGTGAGCGATGCAGAAATAGAAGAAAAACCCTTAACGAATCTCCTGTAATAACCTGCTAAGCCAAGAAAGCTACGAACTTCCGTAGGAGTTGTGGGCCTTGGCCAAGTTTTCACGGCCTCAATCTTTTGACTGTCCACTCGAATACCATCGGCTGCAACAATATTCCCCAGAAATGTCACGGAGTTCAACCAAAACTCACATTTGGAAAACTTTGCAAACAACTCTCGAGTTTGAAGAACTCCAAGGACAATACACAAATGATCTGCATGTTCTACCTCGGATCTAGAATACACCAAGAAATCGTCGATAAATACAATCACAAATAAATCTAGGAAGGGCCTGGACACATTATTCATCAAATCCATAAATACTGCCAGCGAATTAGTTAGCCCAAATGACATTACCCGGAACTCAAAATGACCATATCTTGTTCTGAAGGCTGTCTTAGGGATATTTTTCTCCCTAACCCTCACTTGATGATACCCGGACCTCAAATCAATCTTTGAAAACCATTTGGCACCTTGTAATTGATCAAATAAGTCATCAATCCTCGGAAGAGGATATTTGTTCTTAATCGTCACCTTATTCAATTGCCGATAATCAATGCACATTCTCAAAGAGCCATCTTTCTTTCGGACAAACAATAGGGGTGCTCCCCACGGGGATGAACTAGGCCTAATAAAGTCTTTTTCAAGCAAGTCTTTCAATTGCTCCTTCAACTCTTTCAATTCTGCGGGAGCCATTCTGTAAGGAGGAATAGATATAGGCTTAGTACCTGGAAATACATCAATAGCAAAATCAATCTCCCGCTCGGGAGGAAGGCTTGGAAGCTCTTCCGGGAACACATCCGAAAATTCATTCACCACGGGAACTGACTGAAAAGTCGGCGATTCAGCTTCTACATCCTGAACCCAAACTAGATGATAAATGCAACCTTTCGTGATCATTTTCCTTGCACCTACCTTTTGGTGACGCCGTATTCCCTTTCCATTCTAGAGCTGGTTCTCTCGGAAATTAGAAACGAACCATTTTCATTCTACAATCAACGTTGGCGTAGCAAGAAGCCAACCAATTCATGCCCATAATAACATCAAAATCTACCATTTTTAGCTCATGCAAGTCAACTATAGTACGACGGTCACAAATCACAACTACACAATTTCTATATACTCGGCTAGCTATTACCGATTCACCCACGGGTGTAGACACCTCAAAAGATTTGATCGACTCTGGTTCGACTCTAAATCAACCCGCAATATACGGAGTAACATATGACAATGTGGAGCCCGAATCAATCAAAGCATATACATCATGAGAGAATACCGATAATATACCTGTGACCACATCAGGAGAAGACTCAAGATCTTGGCGTCCAGCCAAAGCATAAACACAGTCTGAGGATCGCTAGAACTGGGAACTCTCCCTCTGCCTCTACCATGGCCGACTGGCGCCTGTGAGCCCCATAGGGCGTATAAATGCTGAAGATCCGGCTACCGACCCTGAAGGCTAGGTCCTACCTCTACCATGAACTGAGGGGCAATCATGCATAATATGGCCTGGTCGACCACATGAATAGCAAACATCTGAACCCAATCGGCATCGACCCCAATGCAACTTCCCACACTGGGAACATCGTGGTACGGGTGGCCTTGCCTGGTCCAAATCATCTCTGAACTGAGACCCCGAATAACTCTGACTCGGCCCGGAATGAGTAGATCTATCGAATATCTAGCCTGAATACCGGGGAGGTGCACTGGTCATAGAATAACCCGAGTGCCTAGAAATCTGCTGTCTGTGCCCACCTCTGAACTCATTCATCGGACCTGAAGATTTGGCCCTCTTGCCATGTACCCTATCATGCTCCCGCTCACTTCTCTGCTGCTGTAGACTTTCTTCTAAGTTCTGAGCATGAGCCTGAATGCACGCAATGTCCATATTGTCCTGAAGGGACGCGGTCAAACACCTATCCATCAAATGTGGCCCTAGGCCTTTCACCATTCGGTGCACTCAATCACCCATATCTGCTACCATGGCCGAAGCATACCTAGCCAAAGAATTGAAACGGAGACTATACTCTAGAGCACTCATGCTACCTTGCCTCAAATTTAAGAATTTATCGGCCCTAGCTCGCTGAACTTCTGGAGGCATATAATGTCGAAGGAAAGCGTCAACAAATTCTTGCCATACCGGGGGAGGTGCATTGGCCCTACGTGAAGCCATCCAAACCGTGTACCGTTGGATCGAGGCATCTCTCAATCTATACGACGCTAACTCCACCGAATCGGTGTCCATAGCATGTATCAAACGAAACGTCCTCAACATACCATCAATAAAATCCTGAGGGTCCTCATCCGACTTTGATCCAAATAATTTCGGAGGGTTCAAAGTAATGAAGTCACGGGCCCTTGCACTAACAACCCTATCACCCCGCGCTGTACTTTGCCGCTGAGTCTGGGCAGCAACCAACTAAGTAAGCAAATGTATTGCCTCTTTTACATCTTGGCCTAAAGCATCTGGTGGAGGAGCTGGAGGTGCTGGAGCTGGAGCTGAGGCTCCGTCACGCTCCTCTAATATAGGTAATGAACGGGAGGACTGAGATTGAGCCGTACTCTGGGACTCACTTTCCTCTACTACCGGTGGCGGTGCTCTTTCAGCCCGCTTTTCTGCCACCGTCTTGCCCTTTTGGGCTGCTGTAGCCTTTCTCTTTACAGGCATTTCTAAAAGACACAACACACGGTTAAGGAACAAGAAGTTCGTATATCATAGCTCTATCACACGATTCTTATGAAGAAAGAAGGCCATTTATTCCTAAAATGTCCGCAGCTTCTTGTTTATAAGTGTGGCGCGAGACACACCCATAACCAAGACTCTACTAGACACAGCTCGTAGACACACCCTAGGACTGAACTGCTCTGATACCACTTTTGTCACGACCCGTCTAGAGGGCCGCGATGAGCACCCGGTGCTAGCCCACCCGGGCACCCCTTAGCTTACACTTACGCTTACATCTAGGTGAGCCACATAATAAAACATACATTTCTATTCATCCATCATACTAGTCCCATTGGACAACAACATCTTTATATCATCATAGGCATCTATGCCGCATCAATGTATATGTGCCAACAAGGCTACAAAATGATATACAAAATATAGGCCAACAAGGCCAGACATACCTACCCATATACACATGTCTACGAGCCTCTAAGGAGAGTATAACATATCATATAGGCGGGACAGGACCCCGCTATGCCCATAATTATGTACACAAAAGAATAAGTACCCAAAAGATATAGCTCCGAATCAAATGGAGCCCCGCTATGTAGTCCCTGAGAATGTAGCTATGGATCGAGTCTGTCTCCCTGTGTACCTGCCGGCATGACGTAACGTCCACAAACAAAAGGACGTCAGTACGAAGAATGTACTGAGTATGTAAAGCATGATCAATATCAACGTAGAAGCATAATATACAACATAAGGAATAGCATAGGATGGGAGATTGTAATATCTTCGTCATAAGCACTTACTTACCTTTCATAGGAACTTACCATTTCTAATGCATATTTGGGTACATATATCCATATCCGTATCCGTACTTATACCTGTATCCATTTACGTATCCTTATCCATATTTATATCATGTACATATTCTATTTGTGATCGTATCATATTCGTATTAATTCTTATATCTATATCATATACATCATCATATCATGTACATAGCATTTACATAGCATACCCGGCCATGGAGGATCGGTGTTTCATACATACTTGGCCAACCAAGGCTCAAGGTCACACATACCTGGCCCTACCAAGGCTTCAGGGTTACATCTACCTGGCCCTACCAAGGCGTCAGGGTTATCCGTACCATCTGCAGAAGTGTGCGCGCGTTACATAATCATATACATACTTATTTGCATATCCTACCCGGCCTCATAAGCTCGGGGTTCCATAATAGTCATACATAGATACATATACATAATAGCTCATAAGCATCTTTACCATTATAAGTACTATCATCATCGTCATCGTTATCGTCATCGCTATGACCATTATAGTCGTCATCGATATCATTATCACTATCATCGTCATTCACCTCATCTATCTTAATAGGCCTACTCGTCATACAAAGAACTTAGTACAATCGTAGCATATCAAGAATCGTGAGCTCAATAGCTTGGAAAATCGAATAATTGGAAATACATCATTGACTTATGGAAGATTTAGATGTTTGGCCAAAGAATCATGCCTTATGAAAGAAGGGTTAGCCTTGCATACCTTTCTGTTCAACTATTTACCACTTGTACGTTCTCCTTCAACGATCGCTTTTCTACCTTCATTAAAGTCATAGTATCATTAGAAATCGATAGCTAGCATACATGACTAAAACTAGAAAAAATCAGACAACATCTCTTTTATTTATACGACATTCCCTCATAGCGTATATCAACTCCCAAACGTCAATAATACATTCACAATACTATAACAATAGTCATTATTCATTCACATACATTGCCTATCCCCTATTCTCAACATCATTTATAACATATTTATATCACAACACATCAACAATCATGACTCAAGTCAAGCTATCACTCAAAATGGCACTATTCCACATTCATGACCTATATTTTTCTATACCCTTCTACAATCCAAGTATTTCAACTCTTAAATACCTTAAATAACATAGAAATACCATAAATAACATAGAAATACCATAAATCTTACCTTAGATGTTGTAGGAACAAGCCTTGGTTGATAATACTCCACTTGAGCAAAAACCCTAGTTCATCTCCAATGAGATTTCTTGGCTTGAATGATCTTTAATGGGGTTTCTTACACTTGATTCACTTGGTTTATGTTGTTGATCACTAAAAATCCTTGAATTCTTGTGGAATAAGTGTAGAGAGATGTTTTAGAGAGAAGGGGTGTGATATAGAAGTGAAATGAAATAAACCTTGTCCCTTTATTTATTAAGCAAAGCAGTCCCCGACCGTATATACGGACCAACATACGGTCCGTATAATTTATACGGGCCGTATGTTTGGCCGTATATTTGATCCAGAAACTTATGCCATTCTGGGCTGATTATACGGTCCCAAACATACGGACCATATAATTTATACGGCTAGTATGTTTGGCCGTATAATCCCCAGTGATTCCGAAGTTCGTTTCGTCGACTCGTTTGATCTCCAATCCTTATGGAACCTTCTTAGCTCTTGTTCAACACCTCAATACCAATATAAGGGATGTTATCACTCTTCTCCAAGACATTATTAAAACCTCGTTAACTCGTTACTCATATTTCCTTTCCGATACTCATCGTATGCCTTTCCTTCACTTGGCCAACTTTCTCGTCTAACATCGGATGCCTTTGAAATATCACTTAGGGTCATCGAATGTCGTTTCTTTGTTATGGAAATATCGTATACTCGTACTCTTCACTATCCCATTCGCTTATGCATCAACAGAAGATTTTTCGAGGTGTAAAATGTTTAAGGTGTGGTTTGGCAATGTTTGTGTGCGTGAGGGACAAGCCCACATTAAACCTTTATGTGTATTATACACACATACACACACACACACACACACGAGTTTCCCTTATTGAAGGATGATTGGAGTTGAAATATAAGACTTTAATATTTGAACATAGATTACCCCATAAGGGATGCTTAAACTTGATTTCGGAAAGCTTCGATATTTCATGTGGTTTACGCTATGAATGTGTTTCGTTGAATTGAAATTGAATAATGATTTGAACTTGATTTCTTAATGAGTTAGTGATATTAATGTACCCTTATTAATGGGATGATGAACATAATTCATAATGAGTGAATTGGCTTTCATGCTTTGATTGTGATTTGGCTTTTATGCTATGATTCAATTATTTGTCTTTGGTCTAACTACTCGGGAAGAAAGGTAGCTACTATGGATCATAGTAGGGTTTGCCTAGCCACTCAAGAGGAAGAGTGGCCATCGAGGGTTCATAACCTCGGTGTGGTCTTTGCCTAGCCATTTGGGAGGGAGAGTGGTCATTGAGGGTTCATAACCCCAATGTGATTTTATCTAGCTATTTGGGAGAAAGGATAGCCTTTGAGGGGAACCAACCTCGATGTGGTACTTCTATTCTATGCATCTTAGAGAACCTTAAATGGTCATCTCTTCGTTACATTGGTTTGGGCTTGTATTGGCATGTGTTATACTTTAGTTTCCTGTGAGTGGCTTGTTGATAATCTTGAGTTCATGATTGAAAGACTTAAATGTGATAAACGACGTAATGAGTTGAAATTAATTTATTTCTCCTTTAACGGTTTCCATTAATGGTTTTACTAAGTTTGATGATTTATTCTATCTCTGAATTTTAAATTGCTTTTATTGACACTGTTTTACTGATCCTTATTATATTATTTTGTTATGTTAACTAGTGGCTCGGAGACACTCATTGAGTACCTAGTACTCAGACATTCTGTTGTTGTTTTTGATGATGTGTTAGGCAATGTTGAGGAGCAAGTTCATGATACTCGCACAGATTATAAGAGCTTGCTACTTTCTAGACTATGTGGTGAGCCCACACGCTTGTTCATGAGGCACCATCCTATCTTAGTTATTGTTTTAGTTTTTGGGCGGAGTCCTAAAGTTAGATTATATTTTATTTACCATCTTAGAGGCTCCATAGATAGACGTTAATTTTGTGAGTAGTTGTTGAAGTCATTGCTTCACTCTTTAGGTGCTGCTACGTTTTATAACGATACATTTATGACAGACTTTCGCTGATTTTATTATTTGATGGTGATCATGAGTGAGTTAGTTATTTATAGCGTAATGATATACTTGTTGAAAGATTATCGAAAGAGATTAGACGTTTATTGATTTTATAAGGTGCTTCCGGTGTTGTTCATAGCATTGGATGTTTGTTACACCTGGGGTGGGTTTTGGGCGTGACACTTTTGGAACAGGAATGACTCCGGAATCATGGAGCTTCCTCCGGGAATGCTTCATGCTGACTCATACTTAACTCATCTCTATTGACACATGTTATCATGGTATTGTCTAGCCGTATTATTCAAATTTAGCCCAATACAGATAGTCCCTATCTTCTCGGTGACACGAACAGGTGTGACCGGAAAGTGGAAAAGGTTCGTGAGTGCGTGATTGAAACATTTCTGATGATTGACGAGACACATCCCGCAGTGGGCTGACACCCCCAGAACACGTGCTCCTTTTTGAATGGGTATTGATTCAAATAGTTCTTCGCAGAGTCCCCAAGCTCATGATGACTCCTAATGGATAATGATGACCTTTACCATTGTCTTTGCCTATAAGTACACACAACAAAACCCAATTCACTTTACTCTTTCTCTTTCCGGCCCTTCAGGTGCCGTTCTCATGTATCGTAAATCAAGTTAATAGTATCATGAATCTATGAATGGATATGCTTACACCATGCCGATGCATATTAATAACAATTCAATCCAACAAAACAGGTACTTTTCATAATTCTGACGAGATGTGGGGTGATGAATGCATGATAGTTCACATCATCGCAATAATCATCAACCAAACGTGGCTATCATAGCCCAAATAAGTAGCAGTCATACCAATGGGGTGCTCATGAGGCCCATATATCATCACTCCGGTAAATCCTCGGATCATGGTCTCATCATATAATATCTCAATAACCTGTCACTTAGCTAATCAGACCCATTGTCAACGGAACGCGTTAAAGCGTCATCACTCATCCAGAATAAGATCCCATCGAACTCACAATCGTATCCTCAAATCGTATGCATGAATACATATAAAGTATGAATATGGCATACATCAAGTCAAGAATGAGCATACAAGTATGAAATCCATCATTGTGTTCTCAATATCATAAAAGCTTCACCTTTTTCTTTTCATTTCAACAAGGATATATGAGTGATATGCACAGAAACAAATAAGACAGGAAATAATAATAAGAGACATAAAGTATGGACATCGGACCCCAATCATAGATCTAAATGATTGTACTATTCTATCAACTAGTGCTCAAAGCATAGCATTCAGACCAACTATATAATTGAAATTGCGCAAATACCCATAACATGATGACCAGTATCCGATACTGGTGCTCGTCACCTCACGAGTATCGGAACCCCTTTAATTACCCCATAACCCTCTCATTAGATTTATTTTAGCCAACCACACATTCAAGAAAGAGTGCAAGGTCTCAACTTGCTTGGAATGCCGATTATCGAATCACAATGCCCTCTTGCCAAGCCGAACAATCTCCGAATGATCAAAGTCTAGTCAAATAGGTATTATACGTTAGAATACGAGTCTATCAACATCCATATTTCTACATAAATCCAAATCCCCAATTTAAGCCCTAAAATTAGGATTCCGAACCCAAAAAGGTAAAACAGTAAATTGGACCTAGAATCATGATCCTCATACTTAATATAACTCATATACCAAAAATCATCCATAAATAATCACTAATTCATGCTTAAATACCAAAACCCCAATTCTTAGGTTAGGTTCCAAAACCCTTCCATTTCCTCTTTAATCGAAACATTCTAAGCATGGGTTATGAACCTAAATCATGAGAATAATCAAATACCAAGTTAGAAGACTTACCCAATGGTTTTCTCCTTGAATTTCTTCAATCTTCTCCAAATTGCTCTCAAGACTTAAGGGTTTAGAATGAATCGTCTAAGGATGGAAGACACTAAAGGCACGTTCTGTTCAACAATTCGCGCACCTACGCACTCAAGCTCACACTAGCGGACAATTTCTCGACGAGGTGGAATCCCTCAAAATATCCTAGGCTCGCTGCTGCGGACTGCAGGAAAATCTTCGCATAAGCAAACCAAGGTGAAGCCACCAGAGTCTCGCTCCTGCGTGCCTCCCTTCGCTAGAGCGCAACCGCAAGGAAGTGACCACCCTCGCGCCTGCGTGTACACCAGAACAAGTAAAATCTGACTTTTGACTCTCATAACCCGAAATCCGGAGACTCTCTCAGAACCTGCCCGTTACAAACCAAATATGCAGACACATGTAATAACTATAAACTCACTCACGCACGCACTCGGAAATCCCAAAAGAGGTCTCGTTGACCAAGTCAACCCTGAACAGGCAAAAACTAACTTTTCAACCAAATGACCGAAATGCCCCTAAGACCCTCGGGAACTGAACCAAACATTCAAACAGCCTATATTCGACGTTCTGGAGCTAATGGAAGTGACGAAATTCCCGAAGTGACACAAATACCTCAGATGATGCCTAAAGTCAACCTAACACTTAAAGATTCTTTAACTTAGCAATTTTCCAACTTAAGATATTTCGGCTACCTCGGGAGTTTTGCCAACCACTCTCACTACGCAACAATCCAAAACAAGAAAAGTAGCGGGTTCACAAGGGCAAAATAGGCAAAAACGACAAAATAACTAAAACAACTCAACGGGTCATTACACAGAACCATTCGGTTTTAACTTTTTTCATAGGGCCCATTTACAACAGATTGTTTTACAACCCGATGGTAAATCAACTAACTTCCAAATTTTATTGAAAATAAGTGATTCCATTTCATTATTTACAGCCTCTTTCCAAAAAAATAGCATCATGTGAAGTTAAAACTTCTTGTAAAGTGAGAGGGTCATCTTCAACATTAAAAACATAAAAATCAGGACCAAAATCTTTTTCTACTCTAGCTCTTTTACTTCTTCTTAACTCAAAATCATCATTTTCTTCATTTTTCAAAACAAAAGTAGAAGAACTAGGTAGTGACAAAATATTTTCGTTAGTCCTATGACCCCCACTATTTTTAGAATCAAATGGAAATCTATCTTCATGAAAAATAGCATCTCCTGATTCTATTATTATATTATCTTCAAGACTAAAAAATATATAGGTTGTACTATTTGAAGCATAACCAAGAAAACCACAAGTACTAGCTTTTTTACCCAATCTAGATATTTGGGATCCATTAGCCTTACATAAACTAGACAACGCCAAACTCTTAGATATCCCAAATTTTACTTGTGGCCTTACACAACTCAAACGGTTTTATTTTTATCTTTTTATGAGGCACACGATTCAAGACATAACAAGAAATCAAAATAGCTTCACCCCAAAAATTTAGAGGTGCACTTGACTCAATAAGCATGGCATTTATTAACTCAACTAAAGTTCTATTTTTTTCTCTCCGCTACACCATTAGATGCAGGAGAATAAGGTGGAATAGTTTCATGAATTATTCTCAATTATCTAATAAAAGAATTAAACTCATTAGACTCATATTCACAACCTCTATCACTTCTAATTCTTTTTATTTTTCTACCAAATTGATTTTCAACTTCATGGAGAAAAATTTTAAAGTTTTCAAAAGCATCACTTTTATTTTTCATCAAGAAAACATATGTATACTTAGAAAAATCATCAATAAAAGTGATAAAATATCTATTTCCACCATGAGTTAAAATTCCTCCAAGTTCACAAATATCAATATGAACTAATTCTATCAATTCAGTTTTTCTTTCAACTTGAAAATGAGGCATTTTGTGATTTTTGCTTTACTACAAGTCTCACATTTTTTAAACTTCTTTTTAATCATTGGAATTAATCCTAAACTACTCATGATTCCCACGTAACAATTATTAATATGACACAAACGAGCATGACAAAAATTAATAGAAGAAATCATGTAAACAGAATTAGAAACTTTATTCATCTCAACATTCAACTTGAACATCCCATCACAAGCATACCTCTTTCCTACCAAAATATCTTTTTTCACTATTACATATTGATTAAAGCCTGCTTTATTAAGAAGAAAGCTAGACATCAAAATTTTTCTCATTGAAGGAGTAAAAAGTACATCTTTTAATGTTAACACCCTTCCTGAGGTAGAGCTCAACTCGACATATCTCTTTCCAAGCACTCGAGTAGTGTGAGAATCACCAAGCATGATGGTTTTGGGCTCCTCAAAAGGAGTATATGCTTTGAACCAATCTTTTTCATAGCTGACATGACGGTTTGCACCAGAATCCGCCCATCATCCATCAATATTTTCAACCATATTTATGTTTGTTATCACCGCAACAAGTGGCTCTTCGGTAACGTTCGCCTGAGGTGCAGGACCATGTTTCCAAAACTTGCAAAATCGAGCAGTATGCCCATTTGCTAGAGAAAAAGCATGGTCCTCTATTTTGTACTCGTTGATTTTGTGCTTGATTATTACCACCATTATTTTTCTTGGGAGGTCTACCATTATTTTCTTGAATGTTTTCTTCTTAGGATTCAAAGAAGTATTTTTGTGAGTATTAGGAGCAGCAACATTTGAAGTAATTAAATTTACCTTGTTTGTGTCGGGTTGTAAGGTGCTCTCTTCCGTTTGCAAAAGTGCATCTTGGCCCCTTGTCTCTTCTTGCATGAGGATTCACATTTTTCTTTTGTTTGTGGCGCATAGTTTTTTGAAATTCCTTCCATGAAGGTGGAAGTTTATATATTATGCCACAAACAATAAGGTTACCTCCAATTTTTATCTCCTAGGACCTAAGCTCTCCAACGATAATTTTTAAGTCTTGAGCTTGGTCTACCACTGATTTGTTGTCCACCCTTTTGGAAATAAAAAAAAACTACTAGCAGCATATTTTTCGCTCCAGTTTCCTTAGTATCATATTTACTCTGCAATGCTTTCCAAATTTTCTTTGCAGTAGAGTAAGTTCTAGCATAATAATCATAAAAATTATCTGACAGACAATTAAGTAGATAATACTGACACTTGTATGAATCTTCATTGTACTTTTCAACTTTTTCTTGAAGAGAAATAAGTTCTTCATCATTCATGGAAGAGTTCTCTACTTTGTTTGGATTCTTCTCAGTTAACACATAAGAAACATTAAGAAGACTTAAGTAGAAAAATACTTTACCCTTCCATCTCTTGAAATGAGTACCGTTAAACCGAAATGGCTTGTTAAGATTTCCCACTTTGATATCCGCAGATTTTTCATGTAGCCATGAATCTCCTTAAAATTGTTAGTGATAATACAATAAAAATTACAATTACAATTGAAAAATAATATGAAGAAAATAAACAATCTTCAGGCTGAGGCGCGGATATCTCGCTCTCTTTAAGGAGATTCAAGCCCACTGCAGCAAATCTTTACCGGTCCAGCACTAATCTTTTTGACTTGTCCCCTCCAGGATACAACAGCCTAACCACGTCATATAACTCAACAAACTCCGAATAAGATGTTGAGTCTAAAGCTCCACCAAAAAGAGCATCTTCCTTCAACTAAATAAAACTCTCTTTTTTAACTCACTTTTCATGCACTCTATTTTTCTCTACAAATGTAAGGATGACTAACAATTTATAGCTAAGAAAATCATCCTTGAATTGAATAGGATATGAATTGGGTAGTAAAGTAGGTAGATAATGAAGGAATAATGGCTTAGAATTTACATGAGTTACAAAATTAAAGAGGATGAAGGTGGGTAATTAATGAGTAGGAGGTTACAAAGAATATAAAAGAAAGTAATTGTCTCTTTCTCACTACAAGAAAAAAATATATTTGGCAACAATTTTTTTTTGGGCCGTAGATTGATTATTGTTGCAAAAATTACTTTTAACAACCAAAAAAAAATTGTTGCATAGACTTTTCCCAACGGTTGTTATTGCAACAACGCGCAACAACTTTTTTTGTTATTGTTAAAAGTACTTTTTGCAACAATAATCAATACTATGACAACAAAATTAAATTCTTTGGCAATAAAAAAGTTCATTTGCCAACAATAAAACTAAGTTGTTGCCGAATATTAATTTTTTTGTTACCATTTCTATACTTTCTTGTAGGGTGTTGACTCTAATAGCAACTAACGTACAGATGGTTCAGCAACATAGTGGACACATTAATATGAAAAATAAGACAGTGGCCAAATGAGTTTCAAAGGAAAACCAAATGGTCATTTTTCTGTCACCAACTAAATGGTTGCAGAGGCACTTTAATATGGCATTTTCTTAATATTAAAATGCTTATAAGAACCATCACACTTTTGTATAAAGGATGAATATGAAGTGTGAGGAAACATCCTTATTGTTTGATTGAAAATATTTTTATAGCGTGCTAAGCATTTATGTGAGGCATATTTTTATAGCGTGTTAAAGTATTTATGTGTCTTAAAGCTTAAATTTTATATATTTAATTATGAATGTATTGAAATAATATTAACTTTCTTTAATTTTTACTTAGTGAAGTATTCACATCTTTGAAATTTAAAATTTAAATAAATTTGTTGCTTTTTATAACATTAAAGATTAAAAACAAGAATTTATGCATCTTTTTTGTCTATAACATTCAATTAAGATTTAAATGTCGTCAAATGTTATTATATGTATATGACAAGAAGTTGCTATAAAAGGAAAAATATCTCGAAACGAACGAGTCCGTTATTGAGAGGTTTGATTGTATTACATTTACGAAGACTTAGTCCAATTAAGATTATTCTGAGTTTTATTTTCAGCATAAATCCTATTAATTTTTTTTTTTTTTAACAACTAACATAGTACTCCCTCTATCTCAATTTGTGAACAATTCAGATTTCAAGAGAGTCAAATTTCTTAATTTTTACTGGTGAATTCAGACATAGAATCTTTAAGTTTTCTAAAATAATATTTTTATATTTGGAAACTTCGTAAAGAAGTATTATAAATCACAATAATTAACAATTCAAAATATTTAGAAGGCATATGAAAAAATTGTGGCCAAAGAAAAATTCATTGACTCTCTAAATTCAAAAAGGGCCACATAAATTGGGATGAAGAAAGGATTCAAAGAAAAAGTGAGCGACGACATCTTTTTAGGCAATAATGTTAAATATTTGCAGAAAATTTGTTTAGTTCAGTCTAACTTCATTTTATTATATTAAATTAAAATCGTTAAATATTTTTTATAATGAAAAAATCACTTAACTTACTGAAGTATCACGAAACTATTTTCGCTTACAAAAAAGTCACCCAACATTAAATAAATATCATAGGAAATAATTAAGGGAAACAAAAAAGACATTATATATGATACTCAGGCAAAGTCGATTGACATTATTGTTACAAGAAAATTTGTTTAGAGACTTACTGTAATTCTCAGGCGAAGCTGAATGATTGATTTTGCTATAAAAATAGTTTAATGACTTTTCTGTGAAACCTAAGCAAAGTTGATAAATTTTTGTGTTAAAAATATAATTTAATGATTTTGATAAAATAAAACACAAATTGAGTGACCATTTTCTGTGGGACTTAAGCAAAGTTGATAAATTTCTGTGTTAAAAATATAATTTAATGACTTTGATGCAATAAAACACAAATTGAGTGACCATCTATGAAATCAACCCTAAAAAATCAAGAATATAGTCTACTTTAATAACAAAATCAAATTAATGTAATCTTAACTTGTTAGTGTAGCATTAGATTACTCATTTATTCTTTATTGAGTAGAAAACCCCAAATTAAACTCAATACACCTAAGAACTTATCAGAAAATCTATTAAACTTTGGATAAATATCACATAAAGTGGACTGACTTTTTTTGTTACAAAAAGATTTCTTTATTGACTTGTTGTGATTCTTAATTAGGCAAAGTTGAATGATTTTTTTTTTTTTTTGCTATAAAAGTTTTCTAATGACTTTTCTGTGATGCTTAAGTAAAGTTTATCAACT
Organism: Lycium barbarum; assembly: GCF_019175385.1. Taxonomy (NCBI): domain Eukaryota; kingdom Viridiplantae; phylum Streptophyta; class Magnoliopsida; order Solanales; family Solanaceae; genus Lycium; species Lycium barbarum. The sequence goes on along the minus strand of NC_083345.1, from coordinate 118,613,370 downwards.
TTTATTTTAAAAAAATGTCACACCCTGAACCATGGCCTGGGTGTAACATGGCACTTGGTGCCTATCTGCATGCGACGAGCGAACCAACTGGCTGGCTGAATCAACATGTGATATCAAACATACTAAATGCGGAAATAACACTGACACATATTGATCTACTAAAAGTCTGACTGAAATATTATAAATGCTGAAATACTGAATGAGTATGAAAGTCTGAATAAGTAGCCGACAAGGCTAACACAAAAGCTGCTAAATATCTGACTGATTGGACCATAGTCTAACAAGCCTCTAAAGAGTACTGAACTACTATTATTTATTGGGACAAGGCATCTGTCATACCTCACTGATAGAACTACTATAAAGACTGAAAGGATGATAATGCTCCGAGGGAACTGGGGCTCACCAAATAGCTGGTACGATAATCCTAGCGCTCTGAATTGTCAACCCGTAAATCGTTACCTACATCGTGAAATGCAGGCCCTCATGCAATAAAAGGGAACATCAGTACATTTGAATTGTACTAGTATGTAAAGAAACTGAAAGAAAGAAAGAACTGCAAAAGGGGTGCCCAGGGAAAGGGCAGTCCAAATCAATAAACATGTAAAGAGTGTTGAAACTGATATCTGATAGCTGATAGCTGATAATTGAAATGAACAAAGGAAGTAAGGATATGAATAGTCATTGCTCTGAATGGAGAACCACATGTTCAACGGAAAATCATGGTCTGTGGCCTTAGGCCAAATATATATGTGCATACATAATCTGTGGCCTTATGCCCAATATATATGTACATACATAATCTACGGCCTTGTGCCCAAGTATAAGTATGCAAAATCTGTGGCCTTGTGCCTAAATATGAGCATGCTAAATCTGTGGCCTTATGCCTAAGTATAAGCATGCTAAATCTGTGGCCTTAAGCCTAAGTATAAACATGCTAAATCTGTGGCCTTGTGCCCATTTACAGGTATTCAACATTCAACAATTTGTATCAAGGAACTGAGGATCATGTTGTAATGCATTACTCTGGAATACTGAACATTACTATACTGAGACATGTATTCATGAACTGATTAAGAGACCTGAAGCTTTACTATTTATAAACATGCTGAGTATATTCTACACTGAGACTCATGGGCATCAAACACAAGTCTATATTGATTACGTACAGAGCTCACAACGTTCGGAATGAAAGTCATGAACGAATTACGAAACTAGAGAATAGAAGTTCTACAACTATTCAAGGAACTAAGCTTAGCTATATTTCTGAGGCAATTAGTAACATTGTAAAAGAACGTGGTGTAGGGAGAATCACTAACATTCTCAAACGTAGAGAGTTAGCCTCACATACCTTAATTCCGGCATTTGAGCATAATACAATGTTTTTCACCCCTTTCAACTTTAATCTATAGCAACACAAGTCAAAGGGATTCCATATTAGCAATAATATCCATGCTCTGGTCGCCCGCATTTTATCAAACACTTAGTGGACATAAAGTTCCGTAACCTTCGTTAATGGTGTTTTCTTCACCCAATTCTCATTCTATTACTTCTAGGTGATTCTACAATATCAATTTGATGAAATTAACATCATTCTTCATCACCCATATGATTACAACAATCCTGAGTTAATAATCGAAAACCCTAGCATAGTTCATATGATACTCTCTATCAAACCTATTTACTATTATCCCAAGAACTAGTCAATTTTTAACTATAAGTGATTAGAGTGTAGAAGTATTACCTTTTTGAAGTTCAATCCTCTTGAATTCGGATTCTAGGGTTCCTTTATCCAAGACGAAGATTCAATCGATAATCTATGGAATAGATGAGGATTCTAATGTTAACCTTTGTTAGATTGATGTAATAATCAATGGGGTTTGAGTCGGAACTCACCTTGGATGATTTCTGGAAGCCCTAGGGTGTTTTCTCTTCAAAAAGAGGGTTTAGAATGAAGTGGGAAAAGTTTTACAGAGTTGGGTACATATAAAATTCGAAAAAGGGTCATTTCGGGCATAATTTGGACGGGTTCGTCGCCCAGGACGGCGCACTAGGCCTATATTATAGGACCCGATGAAAATTAAATTTTTATGTGATTTTGTCTTGGGGCGGCGCCCAGGCGGCACCCTAGGCCATTTCTGTCAGCATTTGATAAAATGGGCATAACTCCTAGCACAAAGCTCCGTTTGGGCTTCACAATATACCGTTGGAAAGATATTTCAAAGATCTACAATTTCATATTTTAAGTTTTCTCAAATTCTTAACGTATTTTCACGAAATTGGGCTGGAAAATAGACATATTGAAAACTAAGCCGATGCTATCGAATTTTAAGCGCCTTACTATTAGCCATCTTGCAACAATCATATCTCTCTGATTGGCCTGGTCCTTATATGTTGGAAAGGTATTTTTACATACTACTCCCCCTGTTTCAATTTATGTGAACCTATTTTCTTTTTAGTCTGTGCCAAAATGAATGACCTCTATCCTAATTTGGAAACAAATTCGTTTTATGAAATGATTTATAGCCACACAAATATTCAAGACTTATTTTGAACCACAAGTTTCAAAAGTCTTCCCTCTTTCTTAAATGTTGTGCGCAGTCAAATGAGTTCACATAAAATTGAAATGGAGGGAGTACAACTTTCATTAAGGGTACTTTCCAAATTCCCAAATAATCAAGAGGTTACGGCTGCCCAAAGTAGGCCTATTAACTATTTCCGCAAAACGTTTCAAACCTTTAGTTTTTCCACTAAAATAACGATACGAGTCTAACCTTAGTTCTAAGATACGGGGTGTAACAAAAAATAATTGAGTTTGATACAATAAAACAAAAATTGAAATAACATCTATTAAATCAACCCCAAAAAAGTCAAGAAAGTAGTCTACTTTAGTAACAAAATAGAATTAATGTAATCTTATTGATTGGAAAACCCCAAATTAAACTCAATACACCTATGCCAAATTGTGTATATATATCATCTTTATAAAGTGAGGAAACCAGTTTCATTTTTTCAATAAAAATGTCTTATTACCCTTACACCAAAGTTTCATTCCTTATTTTATGGTTCATCAACGTTGTGCTTATAACAAATGCTTTCGTTCTCAAACAAAGAATTACTGAACGTTTCATTGATAGCCTACCTCAAAATACTCCTTCACTCAACGTTCATTGCTATTCTAAAGATGATGATATATATCGTACACTTAGAGCAGGTGAACAATTTGATTTCTCATTCCATCAGAATGTCTGGGGGACTACTTTTTATCATTGTAGCTTTGTATGGGGTTCAAAGAAAAATCATTTTGATGTCTTTAGAACATATCAAAGTTATTGTGGAGGTCCGATTTTCAAGAATGTCTATTGCAATTGGTTGGTGACAGATTCTGGTTTTTTTCTGGCTCTTGGCCCTAATCCTTCACCTGATGATTTCAAACAACTCTTTATTTGGAATTAAAAAAGAAGGGATGTATTGCATTTTCTTTGTTAACTTGGAAATATCTTTATAAAAAAAAGGAAATGACAGATTTTATATTTATGAAATCGCCACATAAAGTGAAAAATATTGTCACAAAAGAGTAAAGACTTCTCTATATAACATTCTCTCTCTATCATTTATATACGTGCAAATATATTAAGAAAATTGGTACTAACTTTATTTGTCTTACATATCTAGATTTTTGTAGTCAATAGTTAATTTAGGATCGACTTTGTAGAGTTTATAGTAGCAAATAATTTTAGAGGTCGATAAATGATTTATAGAATCTCAACTAAGTCTAGCTTGACCAAACTCATTGAAAGCTAAAAACATTTTAATATTTGGCCAAAAAGAAAAATAATGCTTTTAAGTAGCAATAGTTTTTATTTTTTTGTTTGGGTGATTGAACTATATAAACATAATAAGAAAATTATCTACAAAATATAACGAAACTTTTCAGTTTACAAAACATAACAATAGATTTCTTATAAAATATAAACGAAATTTTCATTTATGTTTTTTTTAAAAAAAAAATAATTATTTTTTCATTTTTAATATATATATATATATATATATTTCGCTCAAGGCTTAAAAAATCGCTCAAATTTTGTGTATGAAAAATATATCAAATGTGTATATCTCGCTCAAAGCTTAAAAAGTCTGCTCAAAATTTTGTGCATGAAATGTGTATGTTTAGTTCAAGACTTAAAAATTTCGCTTAAATTTTTGTGTATAAAAACGGTATAAAATATGTATATCTCGCTCAAGGCTTATAATTTCGCTCACATTTTTCGTGTATAAAGCTCATGTTAGGTTTCTGAAAACTAATACAACTACAACAACATTGTATACAACTTTCATACAATATTTCTTAAAAAGGTCGCTCAAAATTTTGTGTAATGAAAGATTTATGAAATGTACATATCTTGCTCAAGGTTTAAAAAGTTTGCTCAAAATTGTGTATGAAAACTGTTTTAAAATTTTCTCTCACATATACACAATTCATACATTTTTTATACACAAAAAATTGAGGGAATTTTAAGCCTTGAGCGAGAATTTTTTTTAAAAAATAATTTTTTTAAAAAAATATTTTAAAAAAAAAAATAGAAAAAATTAAAAAGAATGTGAAAAATGAAGATCTGTTATATTTTATAAATTTGTTGTTATGTTTTGTAAATAAGGAAAAGTATAGTTAAATTTTGTAATAAAGAGTGTTAAGCAGATACCCTATGTCATTTTTTATTTTTTTTTTGGGTTGTGGATAGGGTGTCACGACCCAAAATCACAAATCTCGATGGCCCTAGTCCCACTGTACTAGTAAGCCAACACAACCATAATTAAAATGAAATCTAAGTGCGGAAGTAAAGAATACAAGTCATTTCATAAGTCTTAATAAATCTCGAATAAAATACTAAGTAGTTATTACAATTAAACCCCCAAAATCAGATGGAGAGTCCAATACATCATAAGATGTCTGAAAATAAGAAAGACAGTGAAATAAAGAAAAGGAGAAATCTGGAGCCATCCAGAAGCCATGGAGCTCACCCCGAATCTCAACGAGCAGCTCTAACGGAGAACCTGATAGTTGCGGCCTCCACTAGTTCTAGGGATCAAGTCTGCACACAAAGAAAGGTGCAGCAAGTGTAGCGTGAGTACAATAAACAACGGGTACTCTGCATGCACCGTTGACCAACCCTTTTTAGAATGGAGAAGAGCATTGGTCTTCAATGTCACAAACACACTTGTCCGTTATTGGTCCAAAAACAAGAAAATCATAATAACAGCTAAACTCACGTAACAAACATATTTTCAAGATAAGGCCAACAAATACGAACAATAACAACAATGTTGACAATGGATGAATGATATGCAATGCAATGCAAGGCCTTTGTTTCCACTTCTCGATATACACACTTTGGATTATTAATGAATCGTGACCCATGGGGGGGCTCATGAGGCCCATATATCATCGCTCCATAAAATTATCGGATCACAGAACGCTTCGATAGCAACCTCAAATCACAACTTCCACATATCATATCTCAAGTACCTGTCACTTAGCTGACCGCACCAATTTTTCAACGGAACGCGCTAAAGCATCATCACTT